>NW_019103025.1:122600-470878 GCF_001856785.1 Myzus persicae | reverse complement strand
CCCCCCCCGAAAAAAAATCCTGGCTACGCCACTGAACTGTAGTATTTAACAATAAAAATACAAACATACATTAACTACTAACAAATGATATGACAATACCAACCGGAAAAAATTACTTATACATTTTATGGCAATCAAATTATCATTAAATAAAATTAATGGTTATTCAATATTTATTCATATTTCGTTTGTCTAAATTACATATACGTACAGGTAAGTACAATGGCGTATTAAGGATTTTTCAATGGGGTGAGGGGGACTAAATAAAGGAAATCAGAATTTGATAAATGTTACCTTATATGTATACCAGGTTGGCTATTTGATCAAAAGAATCGAGCTATATTGACAAATTCAAATGAAACCGTACGAAAAATATGTTTAGAAGCCTAAAGAGTGTTTAGAACTTAAAAGTCACCCAATCAACATTGATAATAAGCAACATTATGTATTTCTATGGAATATGTATAAAATAGTATGTTTAAATATAGAATTCTATTTGATGCCGATAGTTGATAAGGATATTATTCAGTTTTAAATACTCAAAGAGAACAATTGACAAATTTGATAATAAGCAAATACTTGTACACCAAAATGTTTCATGAAATAAAAAAACCAAATAAACAATCAAAAATTAAACTCAGTACACCAAATTAATTTTATTAAACACCAATAATGTACTTATGTACCTAATTGTTTTCATTTATTATTATTATTTCAAAACTTGTATTATATTTGCATTAATTAGATTATTATCTGTTACCTACGTTTAGTGGTATTATTTTTTGTCTCACTACTCTCACTTCACTCTTATATCAATAAAAATTGTACCTGGGAAATACAATGATTATTTTTTTTATTAGTTTTACTTTGAATTCAATCTAATTTTATTCTTTGAGCTGAGCGATGAAGTTATTGATTTTAAAACGACTTGTAATTTGTCTGTGTTGTCTGTGTACATGATGTAAGTAGTCCGAATAATGCTTCAATTTTCAACTTCAGTATCTTTTCCGGTCGAAAAATGAATCTATTTTGTGCATTCGGGAGGTCAACATTTAAACTTCTCGGTAGTTTTCAAAAGCGCCTTTAAAAACAAAAAAAATAAATTGAGGAAAAACGAGAATTTTAAAGCTAAATCGATTTTGATTTTCTTAAAAAAATTGCCGTAGGTATATGAAAATAATTACGGAATGTTTATATTAGTATTTTCTGTACATCATAAAATATTCAAAATATTTCGATTCATGTTAAAACTATTAAAATTAAATATTTGTTTTTTATTCATTTTTTTTATTTTTAAGTCGATGAATATTTTTAAGCTCGGTCAAAAAACTTGAAAATTAACTACATGGTTAAAAATAAAATTACAAAATTCTTAAAAATTCGTAAAAATCACTACAATTTGGAAATTATTTTGAGTTAGAAATTCATAAACAGGTTTCTTTTTATGTCTAAGATTTGATAATTTATACAAGTTTCCTCATAAGTTTGTCTACCTTTAGCAAAAAACAAAATGAGTACCAGAAAATCAAATTAAATGTTTATGAGTATTTGAAGTTCAAATTTTTACAAATATTTTTTAAGGGAGAAAACTCATTTAAATGTGATTATATGGTAAACTTTAATTACTTGCATGATGTAGGTATATATAAGTAGGTAATGAAGGTCATGCCAGTACGAAAAATACTAAAATAGATTGTACTTATGATGTTAAGGTAAATCATTTTTTCTTTTGATAGGTATTATGAAGTAGGTTAGGAGTAAAGGTTTAAGCCGCATACTTGTTAAATATTTAAGCACTTTTTCTGTATTTTAAATACATTTTAAATACTTTTAGACAGAGTTATTTCAAGTATATTTCAAATACTTATTATTAGATTTTGTATTTAAAAATATTAAATACAACATTTTCAAACAAGATATTTACTATTTAGTTTGGTTTATCGGTTATGAAGAAATTGCTTATCATCGACGAAAATACATGACGATTATAAATATTGTTATCGATAGAGATATTACGGGAAAAATAATATTTCCCGTATATCGTATACCTATTAGTTTATTTATAGTTCATAGTATCATAGCACGGCGATACCCCGAATCCTAGTATCCCACATACACACACACACTCCATCACTCATTATTTGTTAATATTTTAATAAAGTTATTTTAATAAAGTTATTTTATTATGTATTGACTTTTGACGTTAGTCTCTACTCTCTAGTCACTAGTCAGTCACTACTCAGTACTCACTAGTCACTACTCACCAAGTATTGTTGTAATTTTATTGTCATGTGCCGTGAGTCCTGACTAGAATTGTTTTAACGAATTCTTCCGTGGAATATTTATAATATTCATTATAAAGTTATTAAAATAATAAATATAATAGATGATGAAAATATTTAAAATACTAATTAACATGGTGATGAAACATCTTCATTTTTTTCTTGATCCAAAATTCGTTCAAATTCCAACATTTCCATTGAAAATGAATTCTCAAGTTTTTTGAATAAGAGCCCTACGAAGAATTTATTGGTTTTAGAAGACACACCCAACATTAAAAAAGTTTTTATAGAACACAACACTCCGTTACCAAGCAGTGCTTAGAAAGAATTTTTAGTGTAAGCAACGCAATACTCACAAAATAGAGCCCGAATAACTGATGACCATTTTGAAAAGGTAATGTTTCTTAAATGTAATTAATTTTAAAGTAGTATTACTGTATAAGTTATAAATCATCACATAAATTAAACATAATTACATTTACAGTTTTTTATAAATAAAGGAATTCTGTACGAACTTACAATCTATATTAATTATTAGTCTTCTATATTAAATACACATTATTATATTAAACAAATAATTAGTTTTAAGAATTAAGAATCAGAAAATAATAAAGCTTAAAAAAATGTATTAAAAAATATTTTAAATACATTTTGAATATATTTGTATTTGAATTTTAATATTTATAACAAAGGTATTTAAATACCCATTTGAAATACTTTTGAAAAGTATTTTTAACAACATTGGTTGTTACCTTTCTTTTTTAAGTATTTATAATACTGCTCAAATAGTTCACTGTAAAGTAGGTATTCAGAATACTTATCAAATACTTTTGGTTATATTTTGTAGGTTTGTAATTAATATAACATAGTGTACCTGTAATATTTATATTTAATAGCTTTTTTATTAAAAAAAATTATTCAAAATAGTTCTTTTTTGTCATATTCGCCCCACCCACCCAGCCACACTAAATACTCACTGAATAATATTCTAAACAAAATAAAATATTTAAATTAAAACAAAAAATTATTTAAAATATCAAAGTAAATACTTCATACCTGCTGAAAACATAAAAAATTATTCAATACAAAAAAAAAGTATTTGAATACTTTTTTTTAAAGGATTGACAACACTGATTATCATAGATATTCTTCAAGAATGAAACAACAGACCAAGCTAGCTATACGCCATGCCCAACTGGCAAAACAAAATTCCATTATAATTTACATGGTTTAACTGCTAATACATTGACATAAAAATATATCCGTGATAGATATATCATGCAGCAAAGGTTGTTCAATGGTTAAGCCAATAAAGAAGTTTTTACTAATGATGACTGGTTGCCAATAGTTTTAAAACCGTAGGATACACAAAATATAGATTTTAAAACCTTATTTGATTAAGTTGGCTATGGGCTGTACAGCAAACTGTAGGACTAAGTCCAGAACCTCCCGTCGAAGATGATGGCTATATTTTGATTTTAGAATATGTTATTCATTCTTAAGAGTTGAGTACTTCTCAAAAATTGTAGGCTTATATTGTCAAAACTATGTAAATTATCTGTTGAAAATATAAAAGAGATGTCATCAAAAACTATTGGACAAACTGAAAATATTAAGTTGTGTCTGTACCATCAATTTGTAACTTCAGGTTAACTTCTAGTGACTTCCATAAAATAATTCAAGCAACAAAATTAAATTATTATCCTAACTCATTATTTGAAATACTGGGAAGTATGTGGTAGGAGTTCAAAGTATTGAATAATGAATGGGGAAAAAGGCATGCAATTACTGCAATACAAGAATTTGGAAATACATACAAATATAATGTAATGAAAACAGGGATTTGGTTACACGAATCTGGATTTTTAGGAGATAGTTCAGGTGTTATTTAAAAATGATATTATGTATTGTATTGATGTTTGTCCCTACAAATTTAAAAATGAAAATTTAAATTCTGCTATTTCTAACACTAAGGACTACCAAGTAACTATATAATTACATCTGAATATCTGATTCAACTAAAAATGATTTTGTTCTTAATTCTGATCATTAAATACAAGGTCAAATGTACATGACAAATGTCTTATATGAACTTTGAAATCACCAGTAGTTTTTAAAATTGATATACATCCCAATTGGCTTGTAAATATAGAAATGCTTTTACATTTTTATCATGATATAATATACATTCCTTTATATACACAAACAATTAGTGACATCATCTCACATCTAACATCATTAAGCCAGGCTTAACATTAATTAGGTAAATAAACATACTATGTACATTGTGTTTTAAAAATATTGAGGTATAATAGTGTGTTGTTACAAACATTTATAAAATCAGCTGTCAGTTAGAATTTTAATTCAGTCATTAATTAAAGTAAAATGTACTAATGAACTTTAAAAAAATAATTAAAATCCTCGATTATAAGAAATTGAGACACTTAGTATATTTACTACTTATATTTAAATTTAACCTAATGCTTATAAATTATTTTGAATGTAATTAAAAACTGCTTGTAGGTAAACACAAAAACATAAAACTATTTAAGATTTAACATAAACTCTGATTATGAGCAAATAATGATGATATATTTTTTAATTATTTAACTTGATTTGAATTCAATTAATTAAATCTGGACCACAAATATATAGTTTACAGTCGTTTTATAAGGTTATAATCAACAATAAATTGAGTACATATTATATTTCATGATCAATACAAAATTATTTTATCTGTCAAGTCAACCTCTGATTTTCAATTTATAAAAGTTATTTGTAAATAAGATTAAATCAGAAGTAAATTTATGACTATTTTTTATATTTACATATTTTAAACAACACAAAACTCTTAGACTAAAAAAGGAAAGAATAAAAGTATTTACTATAATATAGTAGTTATGTATTGTATTATGAAATATTACATTAATGAGATCTTTGTGATGAGTTTAGATTTTTTGCCAAAATTTCTTGAAAATTTTAATTTGAAAAAAAAAATGGAAATAATATACTAGGTTTAATAACCTTGTAAAAATTATTAATTTTGTATAGTTTTTTATTTGTGAAAAAAAAAATATCTATTGAACAGAATATATATGTTTTGTACAGAAATTTAAATATGCAACAATACTAATAAATATTTTTATTTATATTTTGAGTTTAAATAAATTATTGTTAATAAAGTGATACAATTTGCGACACTGAAAAGTTTTGTTATGTTAATCAGTATGATGATTACAAAAACACTCAAATTACTTATTAAATAAAAAATATTTCCTATAACATCACAGTTTTGAAGAATAAAATAGCACGTACAATGTCAAAAGAGATTTCATAAACGATGGAACTTAAATTACACATCCAGAAGTTGTAAACATTATTTTTGTAGATAATCTATTGGCAGCAAGGGGTTTATCTTTTATGACATCATTAAGTGCTCAAATAGTAATATATATATTATGACTGCATGGTGCCACCCAAAGTGGCTTGAGTTTTTTTAATGCATAATGCTGTAAGACAAACACATGCAGTATGGTACCAACATTCTTACATTGATTTGATCACTGTTTGCAAACACTAAAATAAAATAAGAGAACAAACAACAAATTTTAATAAAGAAATTTTTTTAATTGTTTGTATTACCAGGTATGCATTCCATCTCTCTGGTGTAGGTGGTAATTTCATTTCTAAACAAACAACTTTGCCCATTTAACCAATCAGTGCATCAAGTGGTACGCTATTATAATAGGGTAATTGATATTCTTTGTGTATTTTATCAACAGAACACCTCCGAGTTACTTTCTATAGTATTACACCCAAAGCATAAATATAACATATCTTAAACGAAACAAAATGATTCATGTTGATTGTTTCTTCCAAAACCTATACATAAAAAAATATAGGTAACATTAAAACATTAAAATTATAAATAGTGTAAGTTAAATTTCTTAAAAATATTAACTCTGGATCTATGTATTGTTCAGTGACTACCTGTGGTATGTGGTATATCAACTGCATCCATAGAAGTATCATATTGTACAGCAAGTCCTAAATCTCCAATAGCGCAAGTACTATTGAAATTGACTAAAATATTTTTCAATTTGAGATCTTGATATGCAATGGCTGCCGGCTGGTTTACCTATCATACATAAGAATAAGTAATTGATATTTTAATCAAATTTTATAATTGCATATTATAAGTTTTTGAATGTTCATTTAAAAAAACTACCGTAACATTTCCATAGATTATTGGTTAGGTACCTTTAATGATCTTGCAAAATTGTTATGATCTTTGATCTGAGAAATGTCTAGACTTATACGTCTTAGACAGAGGTATAGGAATTATTCCTTTTGTATCTATTGTATTTACACAGAAAATCAAATAATGATCTATTTTCATGGTAATTAGTTACTAGTCATAGTAATAGTATATTAGTAATAGTATATTTGAGTTTAAGTGCCATTATCTAAAAATATTAAAAGTTACAATAAAAACAAATGTTATAATTAGGATGATAAGTATTTTACCTCTATTATTATCAACAAAAAATCCTAAAATATTATCATGTCTCAGCATAACTGTTCGGAATATCTCAGTTTCTCTAAATGAAAATATTTTCACAGCTACTTGTTCTCCTTGCTAAAGGTACTTCTTCAAAACGACCTTTGCCAAAAAGTACACCAAGTTGGATTTAAAGAGGAATGCTTCCTTGAACCAAACGTGGAGATCCTATAAAATTGCATATAAATTGAGCAATTTAAAATACATGAAATGATTATTTTGTGAATATAAACCTGATCCTGATCCACTAGTAGTCATTGCAATCATGTCACTCTCTTGAGTCTAACGGTCGTTGTTAAAATAGGTTGCTGATTAGCAGTTATGATTTGAGTAGTTCGTAGAATGTAGATTTCTAATGTTGATATTATCCAACTACATGTAGTTCATGCTAAAAACAGTTAAAACCCAGGTGACTGCTGTGAGCCTTATTCTGCGGTATTCATTTGTATATTTTTCATATATCATTTGTGATAATATCGTTTCTTGTATGATAACTGAAAATGATAAGCTGATAAAGAATTATAAAAATAATGTGGAGGTCTCGTGCTTTCGAGAATTAGCATGGTTACATAATGAATTACTGAGATACGTGGAACTTTGTTTTGAATTTTCAATTCTTAGCTATGAAAGCGTTCAAACCATTGACCTATTATAATAGGTCAATGGTTCAAACGTATTAAACATTTTTAAACACTACTACATTGTAATTTGTAAATTTTCAATTTAATATTTTTGTCAACATTTGAACTTTAAACGCTTATAAAAATATAATGATGTATTTTTAATATTTTTAACTACTATTTTAACAATATGACAATCGTATTTATTCAATTTTAAAGCTTTCTGAACCAACGAATAACAGATTTATACTTTTATACCAAAAATTTTAAATTTTAAATTAAAATTAAAAATCTTCATAAACAGCTCAAAACGAGACAAAATCATTTGACAATTTTATCAAGTATAGATAATTATAAAATAAACATAGATATAGTGGACATTTCAAGTACCTACAATTGTTCGTTTTTTAATTACAATAAAATAAGAAAATCACTTCTCACCCTTGAGAAATCAAGTGAAAACCTATCCAATGTTGTAAACATTTTAGCCTCAAACGCTCATAAATATTTAATTTGACCTTCGGGTAGATATTTTTTTTGATAAAAGTAAACAAACTTATGAGGGTATTCAATTTTTAATTATTAGATATAAAAAGAATAATTTCCATGAATTTCCACCTTAAAATAGGTAATTTGTAATGTTTCGTGATTTTTACAAATTTTGGTCAAAATTTAAACTAAAAAACTTTTTTAAATACAAACCATTTCGGGGGGCATTTGTTGTCTCCGTCTTACAAGCGAGTAACATGGCAAATCTACTCTCAGCAGAGCTTCGTTAGTTTAAAAATTAGAGTGAATCGACGTATTATGAAACTTGACTGTAAGAACATTATCTCTGTTTGGTGGAGGATATTTTCAATGGTTCAATTTTTCAGCGAGTTATGCGTATTTAATATAATGTACTTTCAAAATGCTCATAATTTACTTAATAACTGAATCATCGTAAAAATCCCACCTACAAACAGATAATGTTCTTACCAACAAGTTTCATAATAGGTTAATTGATTAATTCACTCTAATTTGTAAACTAACTAACTAACTGAGCTAAACGTGATCAGCTGAGCGTAAATTTAGTATGTTACGCACTCGTAAGACGGAAACAACAAAGTACAGCAATGTAGCGTCCTCCCAATGACTACATCCAACTATGAAAAGACCCAAAAGAGTGATGATTAACACAAAATGATAGATATTAGGAATTAAGTTATTGAGTTGAATTTTAATCAAGAATAACAAAGTATGGGGGGGGGGGGAGTCAGTGAATCACAGTTCACGTTATCAATGTGGCACCACAGATATATATATATATACCCATATATAGGTATAACTATTTTCAATTTTGACGAGTAAACAAAAACTATTATAATATAATCGTTTGGCTTGCTAGACATACGTCTGCCGAACTAGTCTTGTTTCACCACTTTCTCCCATGTATTGTTGCTGCCAGGTCATCGGTAAAGTAAAATAATTTATATAACATTTTATTTTATTTTAAATATACGTTAAAGTGTAAAGCTTTACTCAGTATATATAAATGTCTTGTCGAATAATTCTCTCACATTTTCCCATTTGGTACAAATCTATCACTACAGATACACAATTACACACCGTGTACCAGCAGTGATAGTCAACAGTTTAATTGTTACCACGTAACACCATTCTACTGATTGTTTACTTAAATAGGAACATATTTACAACACTGATTAAGTGACACGAAGAACGACTTCACGAGTCATGATGTAAAAATAAAATAAATCAATTTTCATCTGTTTAATAATTATATTATTGTTAGGTACTAGTGTACTACAAATCACGATATTATTGTCAAAATCGTCAATCGGAAGATTGTTCGAGTGTTAGATCGTGTTAGATTCGGAGACGACCACATAATGTGCACAAAACTGACATTCGTTCTACCGTTTACAAATTTACACAAGCTGTGGGAAAAATTTACTAACTACTCTTAATGTGATGGATCTTCAAGTAGGTACACCTAACTCCATTAGCATACATTATAAGTACCTATTTCATACATATGTATATTTTTTTTATTAGGAGGGACTCCCGCGAACATTGGCCATTAGATGTGAGATGGTATGATATGGAATTTTTTGTATAGGTTTAGTAGGTTTTTATGTAGGTAGGATTGTACCACGTGTTTGTGTATGTGTGGTAAGAATGTGTTGTTAAAAACCCTGTTGGTCACCCATCCAGGAGCCGGCAAAGTCGGCCGGTACGTACACTCAGAGCTTTTCCGCAGATTGAGTGTACGACCGCTCCTCACCTGGTCACCATATATTTTTACCACAAATATAAACCTGTCGTGAGAATTCGACTTTCTGTTTCACTCGTATATAATATTATAAGCTATAATGTCATAGTTATGCAAGTTTGACGTACAGTTTTTACCTATACTATTATTTAATCAATACTATTTCAAGGCTTTTAATACCCTATAATGACATTCCGAATAAATTAATTAATTAACTTAAAACGGACGAAACGGTGAACGGAAGCTTAAAATACGATATAAGTACCTACCTGTGTTGCGTAGGTACATACTAGGTAGGTCGTAGGGAGGTACCTATATATGTATCTCACTTAATGTATTAAAAATAACCTACTGATTATTATTAGGTCTCGTGCAAAGAGTTAATTTAGATTATTTCTACACGTCATAATTTACGCAGAACATACGTAAGTGCTATATATTGTTAAATATTGTATAACCAACCATATTATAACGCCCTGCCACGACAGAGGTGGTTGCCGGTGGTCCCAAGGGGACGTCAGCTGACTGACGGTTTAATACTGAATTTCATTGTAAGACTTTTTGAACAAATATATGCATAATGTTAATCAATTAAACATTTTTCACAGACTTCTCTCGAATATTTGGTACACATTAGGTATTATAGTGTTTCACTTCTGAACGATTATTTTGTAATAATTATTACAAAAAAAAGATGGACAAGTGGCCAGTGGGTACCGCTGTGCCGTACAACAGTAATTGTCGAGTATGTCACTGTAATGGATGTTTTACATTTTAATTCAATGATGAATCGTTGTATACGAAAACGATTCTGAGCGGAGACTGTGCGTTATCCCAGTATACATGTATAAATAATCAAATTTAAAAATTAAAAACTGCTGAATATCAAATATCGTAAACAATTTAGAATCTAACGATCATACAAAATTAATGATGCTGTTCGCTGAACTTTTTTTTGATAAAGGCAGATTTTGAAAATGTTCTCATATATGAAAAGTGCTAATATAAATTTTCGGCGAACATTTCAAGTGTCTACTCTACGGTCATTAGTGTACCGTAATACAATAAAATAAAATGTATGTAAAAATTCCCTTTTTTTTGTTTTTCTCGACGCTTCCGAAAACTACTGGGAATTTTCAATTCTAACCTCCCGAATGCACCAACAAGTTTCACTTTTCAAACAGAAACAATGCTGATGTCGAAAATAGGAGCATTTTTGCTAGGGAGGTACCCCAAAAATTTCTATGACTGCCAGAAAAAAGAAATACACATTATTTTACACGTAATACATTAATTTTCTTCACTCAGAATCTAAAATAGGTATGTATCACAATAATACCTCTTACTATGCTGTTTGCTTTAAACATTTTGGATATTGAATTTTCTTTCGGTGGCTGACATTTAGAGAAATAATTTTGATTATACCTCTCTTTATAGCTATTGGGAGGGATCTTATAATTTTAGATTCGGAGGGGAGTGATTTATTGTTTTCACGACGATGTGTATTTATGTAGACATCTTTCGGATCAGTAAAAGGTAAAAAGTGAAAATACTTCATTTTAGACTTTGAAGAAGGTTCCTGGCAAAATTTGGACATACGTAGTTACTAGTTAGTACTATTGGAGGGGGGTTGATTATCTAAAAAGAAAATAGCGTTTTTACTTAAACCCAGTTTTTGACAAAATCGACTTTGTTTTTGTCGCAATTCAAATTATTTCCGAAGTATTCAAGAAGAACGAGATAAAAATGTAATATAAATATTGTAAGTAAATATTATTAGTCCTGTGATATGGTGATTTGAAAAAAAAAAATGTTTATATGTTTGAAGTGATATCGTTGAAAATCCTCCTAGCTATTGCAACTTAAATAATGATTTCTTCACTGTAAAAATGAATTTGGCCTTCACTGAACATGTTGGTAAGTACTAATAGGTGATAACTATATGTCTACTCGTATATAGTACCGTTTTTTATAGGTACGAATCGCACTCGTGTCTTGAAACTCGCCGTTTGCCGATGAAAATATGCTTTCGGCGAATGAAATAATAATATATTGCAGTATCATGCATATTTTCTTTTACTCTTTTTTTTTATTGGTCTTCCGAAATAGCTCAATTTAGATAATTCGATTTTTATCTGTCAGCAGTGTGTAGATGAGCCTTACGGCTTACTTAGTAAGTGCATGTTTAAATGTTTTTAATTCTTCTCCAATATTTTTTATTACATTCATACGAAATACTATTTAAATGAACAAACGCGTAAGTTAAATACCTCATTCCGTGGCGTTATATTTCCACATGGATAGACCATTTCTAAAGAAAATTACATTTATTATTTAATATATACTTCAGAGCACGTTTAGTATTAACATTTTTTTTTATTTTATAGTTGGTATTGATAAGGGACTATGCGAACCGCATGTTATTAAAGACTATATAATATACTTATACTCTATACATCCATAATCTATATTATATATATATACTGTCCATCTGTACTATTATAGTATTTTCCTTGGGTCAAATACTCGAATATACAGTTTTATGTCTGAAATAGGTACACATCCCTTAAATTACTCAAAAATGAATTATTGGTAGTCGGATAAAGTTTTGAATGCCTTTAAAAGGTAGGTATTTACGTATTTTTTTACACTTTAATAGTAAAAAAAATCGTACATGCCTCCGCGATGCAGGGTCATCTCAGATCATGATCTGTTTTTCACCCAAGCCATAAATAATATAGGTAGTATGTATGCAATAAGTATTATATTCAATTTGCTCCCCCCTCAACAAATGGATGGATAGATACCACTGCTTCAATAATAAATACTCATTGAAGGGTTTTTTATCCTCATTCGTATTATTCTATCAGCAATGCAAGAGCCACAATACAATTATTTAAGGAGGAGTTTCGAATTGCAGTGTACCACTCCACCCCGAGAAAATTCTTACTTTCTATAATTGTTTTAAAATTTTATTTAAAATGTCCTTTTGAATTTAATGCAAACTATCAAAAACTACACTCATGACGGATGCGGGCCACGGGCGAGTTATAATCATTTATCACATCAAAATCCGTTCTGGGATAGATATAAACTCCACTATTCCTAAGTAATCGCACATAGGTTCACACAATAATATATTGATGTTCACTGTATACATAATTACTATGTAAGTACATTCATATTACTATGATGCATAATGTATCTTTTATGAATAAAGTTAAAAGAAACACTGTAACGGTATAGCCGATATAGTTAGTTATAATATATTTTAAAAATTACTTATAAATGAAGTAATTGTAGATGATTACAAGTTAAAAGTTATGAATGAAATTTGGATTATCTTTTAGGTAGGCTCCTAGAGCTTGTCAATATCACCATTCTCGTGCCCGATGGTTAGAGAGGGGAGGGGGTGCAGAATACCATGGCAGAAGCCAATTTGATTTTAAATCTCGTGTATTTGCAGTTTTTTACATTTGTTGTGCTCCGATGGGAGTTGAGAGGGGAATGTTTGCTCCAATGCCCAGAGGGTCCTTAATCCGGGCTTGATTTTTCTCTACCTTATTTGTGGTCCTGCATGCATGTAGGTAAAATGCTATAATACGTACATACCTATGTATAATGTGTATTAAATTTGTCTTTACCGGTGTGATGGTATAGACAAAAATATAAAATGGAAAACATATTTTACAAGTCTGGGCGGGCTGTAAAACTCGTTATAATAATATGCTAACGTATTTTAACGATCGTCCGTTTAATGTGCCGCAACGACTCGGGTTATCATATTATAATATATATTATAGTATTAAAATATTATTACTTCTTCTATACTATTCACTACTTAGGTATTAATTATCGTGGTATGCGATATATAGGTGCACATCGACATCGTGTACGACAGTAATTATATAACGCGTATCGATACGAATTATCGCGTCCGACGCAGTATTTATTCATTTTTTAAAAACCGATCTCACCATCCATCATACGTCCCCGTTTTTATTATTTAATAACAACGTGCGTATAATATCATATTTATAATAATACATAAATATATAGCCGTTTCGGCGGCGGCGGCGCCACACGAAATAATATATTGTATTGATGCCTATACATACACGCTATCGTGTATACCTCCTATAACTATATAATATACTTATACATGGATTATTAATATTTCAATAAACGTCGATTCGAGACACTTCGTATATCACTACTATACTATGGTTTATATTATTATATTTAATATACTTTAATACAATGCAATTTCAGTGTATTATAAAGGTAAGTTATACATATATACTAATGTCTACCTATATATATATATATATACATAAAATATCCTGCGCTGGTATAGATATCATACATATATTATTAAAATATCTATGTAGGTATATAATGAACGGTGTATAATATTGTACACATATAAAGTATACCGGCTATACAAAGATTGTATAGGTACACGCACGTTGGTAGTCGTTGGCAGTCCAAGGTCAGTACAAACGACCGTTTATAATACACATCGATATTCAATAACAATAATAATAATAATTATACGCGACTTACCATTACCTATATACAGGTAGTTTGCTGCCGCGTTTGTAAATTTCGTACTGGCCCGCCGTTAAAATATATAATATACAACAATAATAATTATAATTATGCATAATATAACATTATATTTTTTTGTATCTACCTACCTACGCCGTTCGACCGTAGTGTGACTATTGATAGTCGTGATGTGAATTCGTATATATAATACTAATATCGTGTTGTACACGCTGTTTAGAATTATTTTATACAACAGTGTGAAATGTGTATTAAACATTAAAAAAAAATTGTTATTTATTGCTTCATTTGGTATGCTCATTGTCCGCTGTTGATGCTTACTACCTTTGATTTAATTTTTTAACTTTATCCAATTTCCATTAATTAGATTCAATTTTCAAAGGGAGATAATGGTTAAATAATCAATGATCTAAGTTTTGTAAGTAATTTCAAATTTTTATATCTTTAAATAAAGGATTTTGATTTTTACACCGTATAAGTTGTGATGTATAATATAATATATAGTAATATTGTACACATAAAAAATAAAATATCATATTTTTACATCAGGCACTGAGGCAATTGATATAATACATTTTGATATATAATATTAGATCGCATCATGATTATAATATTCATAATATGATGTACCTGTGAATTTTGTAAATGTTTTGTGCTCAGTCAAAACATACACATGATATCAGTTCAGCTACGGGTATAGGATTATTGTTTATAGTTTGATAATTATTAATTCGTATGTAGTTTAAGTAGTGCTAATAGTATTAAAACGACAAAGGCGCAAGTGGTCGAATCAATTACATTTATTTAGCAACTTACAATTCCTACTGAAAACGATACTCAATAAGAGATGGTACTACCCATATATTAACACCTATTCAATTTAATATTGTATTAAATTATAATATAGTAAACTTAATCTTGCGAAGTAAACAGTTACACGACGACAGGGGATCACCAATCACCCTATCAATCAAAACTGATAACAATCAATTACAAAACTTCCACAACACTGTACCGTTAATATTAAACTCTAAAATTTGCAAAGAAAACCTCCAAACCCAGCAGATTAAAACCACCACTACCTCGAGATACCTTCCAAAAAGACCAAGAAGAACAAAAAAACTACTAATAGAGAAAATAATTCTCTAAGTATTTTTTTTAATGCTCTATATTAAAATATTGATTTGAATATTCATTTGTACAATAGTCGACAGAGTTCGTAACCTAATATACTCATGGGTCAGATTCGTGGTATTTCTATAATCATCGTACTTACTATCCCACTTGCTACACAAATAACTAATAAGTAATAACTATACAACTATAACAAGTTATGTACATTGTAGCACATAGAAAATGTACTATGTTTAGTACAGTCACTCATTTTTAAATAATCAAATTGTACACACAAGTTTTAATTTTTAATAGATAAATGTATTATTTATAAAACAGAAACCAGAGGTACCAGTTAACCAGTTCCATCAGGCAGTTCAGTACAATACAAAACATTTAAATTAATAACTTTAGCTAGTCGTCAGTATTGTTTTATATTAAAATTCATTGCAAGCTGTTAATAATGAAAATGATTATTAGTAGTACTACATTATTAGATGTATATTTTTTTTTAGTGTGCGTGGGGTTAAATGTATAAGTTATAATATAGTGTATTATTGTAAAATATAAACCATTTTAAATATTTATACGAATCAAGAATATTAAAGAAACAATCACTAACAACAAATGTTGTTAAAATAGAGAATTATTAATATACATAATATACATTATACATATTTATCTTTATTTATGTTTAGTAATGTTATAAATACCAATAATAATATGAAAAATGTTCATTTTCATATAGCTGTTCTATAAATAAAAATTTTAATTTTATATATTTTAAATTAAATGTTGAGTTAGCAGGCAAAAAAAACTATTTTAATTATACTCCAACCTCAGTTGTCTAAAATTGCATTCAATCATTGTAGATACATCATACTCTAATTTCATCTAATTAATTACTACTCACTTGTTTCCTACCAATGTGTACCTCACCAATGGTGGTGGTGTACCTAAATTGCCTATCCATAACGCCGTGTGATCATAATTTTATGGCTGGAATACCTAGGTATATTAAAAAAAAATAAAACACAGTAAGTACGTCTAATGGAAAAAAAATTGGTCCCAACCATGGTTGTGAATTATGTACATTATAATATTTTATATCTATCTTATTTGATTATAAACCTTATACATACATAGTTACCATTATAGAGTAGTTAAGTCGATTTTGGATAACTGTGTATACTAATGTAATAAATATTCACGATTTGTCTGTGTAATTCTCTGTAACAATACTTTTCGCATTCGAATGTTTGTTTCATTTTTATTTCTTACAATTCAAGTGTAAAATTATCTAAACATAATATATACATACATTAACTGCAGGGTATAATATTTCAGTGTACAAAAATGCATATTGCATTATACATTAATTACAGATTATTGTTTATGTATCGCGAACAACGAGAGCGATCAATCGGCCAGCGAAGCGAACGGCTTTCGGGATAGATAAATGTCCATTGTCTGATTATCGATCCAGTCATTGTTTTTCCTCGCCGCAGTATATTATGCCGGTACACGTACTGAAAGAAAGCCACTGCATTACACATAGTAAAATAATATTATTATTATAATTATTACGTACATGGCTGCGCACGGACGGATGACGTATCTATACCTCGTACAGTCTCCGCGAATCACGACTGTCTCGGAGTTTGGTGACCTCGAGTGCTCAGCGGCAACGGGCTCATGGCGCGCGTGTTGGAGACGCTATATGGGGTCCTTGTATTATTTTATTATTGTTGTGATAACACTATTCTAATCTTATACTATAACCTGGTGACTCTGTCGTAGTCGTCGGTCGTCGTCGTCGTCGTCGTCGTCGCCGCCACAGGTAAACTCGTTGAAATATCGTATGTTGTTCGAATAGTTATACAATAGGCACTTGCAGCTGCTAGTGTTTAACTCCAAGCAAGGGCGCAGCTAGTAATTTTATCAGTGTGAAGGGGAGGGGGGGGGAGCAACCAAGTGTGTTTTTAAATTTTTATCACAATTTAAAATGTTGTTAAACGTTAATATAATATGTGTTAGCTATAATAGATGGGAGAGAAATTCCGCCCCTCGACTATAAGTATCTATCTATAAATACTTGTTAAGTGATATTATAAAACATTTAAAAATACTAAGTACTAAAGTAGGCTAAAGTATTACAGGTACACACCACGATAGAACAATATGCTAAATAGGCATTTGTTTATTGATTTTGTTTTTACTCAATTATACAAATTGAGTTTTTCACACGCATCGAGTGCACATACAATCATATCGTCATTAGGTAGGTCATCGTAATGGGTGTGTTAAATTTGAATTCAATGATAAATAATTTTGTACAAACAACAAATAATGAAGAGTGAAGGTGACGGGTGGCCTTGCTGCCATATACTTCTAATGATAGCTATTAATATTATGTTGTATTATATTTTTATTATTTATTATTAATTCTATTTTATTAATTTGGTAGCATTTGTCAAATATATCGGAGGTATATTACTTTTAAGTATTAATAACGATGGACGATAGTATCGATGTAAGTAGGTACCAGTTTTATATTCTGGTATAGGCTCTTGGTGACACATTTTATTACCTAACAAAATGCAACTTATATAATTTAACAAAAGCTCATTTGGAAGTAACTTACATTTTTTAAATATTATTTACTTAAAAGTTTTATAAAAATATTTTACAGACCCAATCGGTATGATTTTTCTCTGAGAATAGTCTACAGTAAATTCTCCGTGTGGGGGTTGATGCCTCGATTATTATCAATCAGAGCGAGTAACGATGATTATTTTCGTCACGCGGCTATACATGCTGCAGCATATATAAAGGTAGGTACTATATAAAGGTACAACAAAATATGCAGCCAGTTCTGAAAAAAAAAAAAAACAAGACGTGCAAGATCCCACGTGAAAATATTTTATGGGTTTTCGCTTATTACATCACTTTCTCGTTATTCGTTAAAAAAAACAATTGTCAGACAAACATCTACAGTGGCTATACCTGTTATACAGACATAATATACCTACTGCGCATTGCTATATTTACCAGAGATGTGGGTATGTTGCACTTTAGTATCAGCTGACTGTTTGAGTTACAATTACACGAATAGCTTGAGTCTGAATAGCTACGACGATATTACTATATTATATTAGTTACAATAGCTGCTAGATTACTAAGTAGGTACTCGTTAATAGTGGAAAATAATATTAACTTATTTGATTAGGTATTGTTCAATAGTTTTGTTTAAAATAATAATTCTTTTATTAAAACCAAACATTTGGAAAATTAATAAATACGATATTACTAATATGATAGTGGTGTGTCGGTGTCGTACAGAGATTCACACACTATCAATAAAGTCAGTTAATACAATACAGTAATCGAATTCATAAATAAATTTGAACTCCGTCAGCTAATTTAATAAAATCATAAACAAATATAAATAATATAATAATTGCGTGTTGGCTAATAAACTCATTGTTGATGCCTATGGCATGAAATCATTTTGATCTAATAAATATAAACAGACCTAACTAAACAAGTATACACTTATGTAGTATAGGTATAATCCGTTAAATAACTGTTAGGGTTAGGGTAGGGGTAACTTCCAAAAAAGTGTCACAGAATGAATTGTTTGCATATTTTAAAAGTTTACAGTACTTATACCCACACATTATTTAACTTGTGTACGGAATATTATAAAGTTATATTAATAATATGAATAGTTGTACGACTAGAGAACGAATTTTTTAGTTTTTTACATATAATTATCTTCATTGAGCAGGTTGACGCATGACGTACAAATGAAGCAGATTCCTTGTACATATATAAAGAATAGTTAGTATCTATAGTCATTTTTAATAATTTGTATATTGTATTGTTGTAGGAAAAAAATACATATTTATTTTAATTTTGAGGTATCTAAACAAATTTTGTTAAACCATTTACCAATAATTATTACGCCTAGTTGTGATGTTGCTTGAAATATTTTATTAAGTTTGCCATATAAATTGTACACCCAATCAATGTAATTCACGTATCCAATGATAATACCATTAATGAGTCACCGTGCAATTTGTCTATTGTATCTTTTTATTTAAAAAAACATATTTATGTCACGCCTGTACTGAAAGTTTAGTGTTCGATGACGGTTGAAGCGTTGGCAAACGACTTTTCCGTCCTGCGGGAGGTAAAGTGGAAATCCTTAAAAGTGCTGGGAGTATCCCCTCCACAACCAGACTCTGAAATCCATACCACGGTCCTTACAAAACATACACTTTTGGTTACATCTCATATTCATATTATAACTTCCTTGGATGTTGCTTCAACATTTTTTTCTTATGAAATGGTTTTCGTAGAATAGTCTGGTTGTTGCATAGATCACTGCATTACCTTGTGATCGATGAACGCAGAGGCGTGACAAAAAATAATATAATGTGGCTCGTATAGGAAGGCAATTTCAGTCGAAAACATACAGTCGCCCGTGACTGAAATAGCTCACTTCCCGCCCTTGCAACACAATACGCTATTTTATGTTCATTCATTATTTTATTTATTTTTAAAAGTGTATAAAAAGAATATTTGGAGGATTTTTCGGAACGTATTCGCATTATTATATTTCGTCATTTTTTTAATATTACAATTTGGGACCTTATAGACATTACGAATTATTGTAAAAATGTATACATCGTCTTACGCCGATTGGGTTAAAAAGTGAGATTTCCGTAACTAATAACAAATTTCATTAGTCATTAGGTACACATACACATCACGAGTGTGAACAAAGTGTAAGTATATAATAGATCATTAAAAAGATATTAAAAGATGTTTTAATTGTATTTGGCCAAGTACTATAACAATTGCTTTTTTTGGTGTCCATTTTAATTTGTACAACAAATGTTATTGAAGTTTTTTTCTGTCGTTCGAAAATTCACTATCGCGTTGTATGAGTTTCAAAAGAACAACAGCTGTTCTTTTTTTTATTCCAGCAGACAAAGAACACCAATTATAAAATTTGCTCTGATTGAAAATCTAATCGTTTTTATATATTTATTCTAAGAGTGTGCAATTAAGAGTTTAAATATTTAACACATAGAGCATAATATAATAATTGCGAGTAAGTAAAAAAATAGTATTTCATAAGAAAACATTTTATAAGACCAACCGAGACAATAATATTTGCCAGTATATAGTAAATCGATATGAATTCTAGTAGATTTATACTCGAGTAGAGTATATACTTAAATGTACGCGTACCTCTATTATCGTTGGTTGCGTCCATGCAGACTTCAGCCGTGGTGGAGTAGCTATACAATATAATGGAAAATCTCTGTTGCTCGGTCTGTAAATCCCTGCTCTCTGAGATCGTCAAAAAATCGTTGTAGGTGAGTATCTTATATCTCTGTAATAGCTCGAATTCAAATAATTTAATAGTATGTACACTGCAAAAATGGAAATGAAAAATTGCAAAAAACACTGATTGTTTTAAGCTTTATTCGTGTCTGGACACTTTATATTAACCATTTATATAATATGCAATCACATTCGATAATTTTTTTTATTTACAGTGAACCGTTGTACTGCGAAATTGGCTCCTTCGATGAGTTTGAATGGGAAAATTCAGCGCGTCTTATAATACCCTTTCACGGTGATTGAGACAATTTTCTTTATGCGGGTTCTTTGTTATGTTATTATAATACTATTATACATATAAATATATTATATATGTGTAAACGTTACATATACCTAGGTACCATGTAAAAACTATATGTATAAATCAATTTTGTTTTTGGTCGATCGACTAGATAATAGTATTATTGCAATAATTTTTGAAGCGGAACGGTCAATAATTAGGAGTTAACATTTGTATGTTTTCCCTAAATGGCTAGATCCTATTACGTTCAAATGGTAATAAATAATACACAACGCAATGGCCCAAGTAGATTATAATATATCGGTCGAGTAAAATTTATGATTTTTGAATTTATGTCTTAAATACAATATCATATTCTATGCGTATTACTTACGAAACTATATGTATGTATATGTAAGTATGTTTTTTATATTTGTTATCATGTTATCTTTAGATATTTCAAGTTTTTACGTCTTCAATGTGTATGAAACATAATATGGCTACTTTTTTTATAGAAGTCGTGTATGCGGACATTTATTATGGTGGGGGGGGGGTATATTAAAAAAAACATTTTTCCGTTTTTATATTAAGAAAAAAGCCGATAATGTTTGAACATCCAAATCCCCCCTCCTGTGTGCACGTCGCTGATATCCATCAATATACATTATAGTAAGTAAACAACAAAATTTGAAACTGAGTAAACCTCACTGATGTACATTTTAAACAAATAGATACGATGCAATAACGGGGCAATAGTTATTAAACTTTAAAGAAAGCTGTGATTATAAACTATACATTTATATACTGAAAATGAGTCGTAGAAAGTCAAAAAGTCGTAAAAGAACCGATCACGACGTTGCGTAACTTAATTTACAAAAAGTAATATTTACTTGTATCATATGTAATTATAGTAGAATAATAATCTGAAAAATGATAACATTTTAATATAATATGATATGTACATCATAATAATCTATCCGCGAATACAATCATAATTAAAGCTTATATTTTATAAATTATAGTTATTCTTTTAAATTGGGATTAAAAGTTCAAAAAGTGGTAGACTCGAAAAATAGATAAACTATTATCATTTCTTTAGCTTAAGCTTAAGCGAAATATAAACGTTTCCATTGAAAATATTCTATTTAAAATTTTAATATTATATCAGTTTTAAAAAATTAAAGTTGTAGTTGTATTTAAAATAAGGTAATGGTAGGTCGGCATTTACAAGTATAATAATTATTAATAATTAGTAAAGAAAATAGGGTTTAGGCCAAAAGTTTTCTAGAAAAAATAAGAAATATTTTAAGATACTGTTATAGCATTACTATAGTGTAGTTCAATTGAGAGTCTTAAAAATTATACTTATTAAAGTATAGTTTCAAACAGACAACCGCATAATGGACATTGATCGATTCGATGAAAATTGAATGTGACATATTTATAATCATTCGGAAATTAATCAATTATTCGTGCATGTTATTTATGTCGATAAATGGTGTTTAATAGAAATCATTCTCATTAGTTGTACGATTCACTGGATTCATTATATTTTTAAGGTTGTAAAGTTGAATCTGCTAGAGCTTTGAGGGGGCTATTTCATGTTACAACAGCAAGTATTGCGTAATCAATGCAACCAATCTACAATGTTTTAAATGTAGACAATTTTCATTTTACTCTAAAAGCTATAAAGAGGAAAATAGAAACCTGGGTCTATCACATAAATAATTAAGTAAAAATGCAAGCTATTAAATTATTTTTATTATCGCCTATAAATGGATAAACGTATTACAATACTTACATATTTATCCTAATATTGTGTATATATATATGCATACATATATATGGTCCGCATTGAAGTGAAACTTCTAAACCACTTGACACCTTTGGTTTCTGAAATTTTGTACCAGAGTACAAGAGAAACAAAGTGAAAATAAATCAATACAACTTTTTACAACAATAATGAATTTTTTTTTACTAATGACAATTTTAACAAATTAAAATGTTTACCATTTTAGTCAGAATCAAAGCCCAGAGAAATTGTATATATATTACAACAAAATAATTTTAAATATACTAAGTATTGGAGAGTAAATCACGTTAATCAAAAATATAAAATAATACTTTAACTGTTAATCTTAAAATATAATGTATTAAATCAGAATAATTTTAAGCAATTTTTTTTTTTAAAAACCTCGATAGCGTGATCATTGGCTTGTTTTTTACATGATAATATTTTCTTATATTTAAACAAATTTAAATTTAAAAAATAATGATAAATAATAATGTTATTTTAATTTTATGTTTCAATTTTATTTTGTCTGTGGTAATTTTGTCTTGAACAAAATTATTATTTTCTTATTTGTTAACGAGACTAAGCTAAAAATAAATTGAGACTAGTATAACATTAACATAAAAAAACTAAGTTCCAAAACTATAATAATTAAAAAATGATAAGAATATGCGTAGGTATATTCTTAACTTGAATAATCATATTTTTTACAAGCATCGTGATATAATATTACGCGTGATGTTGAGCCGTTATAGTTATTTATATTTTACAGTGTTATCAACTTATGTATATATAATGGTTTTAATTAATTATTATTTAAAATGTTATTATCATATTATTCCCTTTTGCTCAAGGTATCCTGCATTTTGCCCCGGCCTCATCTACACGATCGTCTGCTAGTATAATGATGTATTGCATTAAATTATTATGATGTCTATATTATATAGTGTATGAATTATATGAAAAACGTCTGTTGTACCTACTTCTGCAATGTTTATTGTTAAAATGGATTATAGAATATTGAAAAAAAAAAAATTGTATTTTGAACTATAATCGTAAAACAAAAAGAACGACTGTAGATATATATTATGATATGCCTGTATGTAGAACAGTTTTTTTTATTTTACATTTGTAAGCTAAAACACAATTGTTCCAATAAATAATTTGTATTTTAAACGATAAGTATATATTATTGTGTTTGTAGATAAATACCACTAGTGTTTTCATTGTAAATACGCCTATTGGATTACTAAAATATTATGAATTATTTACATACTCGCGTATAGCTTCGTGTTGTATAAACGGATCATTAAATGACTTTAACCATTAACCACGTACAGTTATTTACTTGTTATTGTTACCATACGAGTATACACATACAAATATTTGTGTACCTATAATATATCTATTATGTATACCGTTAAAAAAATATTAATAATATATTGCATAATTTTGATATAGGTAATGTATTAGTATATATTATATATAGTAGTAAAGTACAAAGCCAAGGCCGGATTCAGCATATTTTGTGACCACGGGGGCTGATATTTTTTACTCTTTCAAAATATGAATGATCATTCATTTTTAATAAACATACATTATAAATACTTTTTTTGTGGGTTATCAAGAGGTTATATTCAAAGGGGGTTCATCGCCCACATGCGGGTCGCACTTCCCAAATATACTGTTAATTTTTATTGACAATAAGTAATAACTGATTTTGACCAACGTTTCACAAAAAAAAAAAAATATATCAATCCCTTGTAGTTTCGACTTCGGCACATCACATTTTATATGTCTTAACTATCTTAAATTGTATTTTATTTATCGTCGGTCCTCCCGTTGTGTCGCCCGTTTTTCCTCCCCTCTGGTCGACAGAACTTTGTAGACGCACCACCCTACGTACACTGTACAGCTTCGTGTTTTTTTTCTGCCCTGAAGGATTTGACTGACGACTGTATGTCTGTATCTTCAGGCTCAATGATTTCGCCGACGACATTTAATTCCAGTTCTCTGCTGGTAAATGTACACTATAATAAACACTGAATGAACTGTATTACGCTTCAAAATAATTCAATTAGTCATATTCAATAAAAACAGATAAATTAATAATAAATGTTACAATAATATTATTTCTGAATGTATATAATATTATAAACGATTATTGATTGCCATACGCTATAATAGTGCAAATAAAATACATTTTTCTAGTACAAAACAAATATTTTGGTTCAATCTAGTGAATTATTACAATAGGTATACATAATATCTATTGTTGATACTGTACAAAGTTACGTAGGTGCTTTTAAAAAACTTGCACTCAATTAAAATGTGCCACTGCAATCGCCATCTTCAATCTGGTCCTGTGGCCTATATGTTGTGTAACTATAAATGAAACAATATTAGTATTGGAAAACATTTTTTTTCAATATTAAGATGGTTTGACTTATAAGTATTAACGTATTTCATACAAACAAAGAAATTTTTCCAATTTTTTCATGTTAAATCTTTAAAAAAAAAAACAAATTAATTTAATGGATTTCTTATAGAGTCATAAATAAAAAGCTAAACAGTATGAAATAAAATATTACCAATCCAGATAAACCGATTTGTATATTCATACTATTCTCTTTTTCACATATATTTACTATTGTATTATAAATAGATGGTGCTTTGTTAATCGTTCAACTGGATAATAGGTGTCATTGGTTAGGTATAGTCTGCAGTGTTTGGAGTAGGGCTACGGGGAGGTGCTGTCCCTCTTATTATTACCATAATCATTACTCGACTTAACTTTTTTTAAAACCCCATATAAATCAATTACTCGTAATGTCTTCTTCTTGTGCCTATAGATTTATATATTATGTTCATTAAATAAAATCATTTTCTCATTATTTTGTTGATAAGTAATTTTTGTAATGTAAAATGTAAGTGTTGGAAATTTAAATTTAAATCGTTAGAGTATTTTATACTTTAATTTGTATTTAATGCATACTTTAATAAGCTTTTAAATAATTTCGACATACACCCGGGACCTACAGGGTATATCCTGACATCCCTCTCTTAAGGTTTTAGACCTAGTTGCACCACCCATCAACACAATAGCATTATTATTATATTATATGAAATTTATATTTTTTGAAATATATTTTTAATTATGCTTATAATTCACATTAACATATATGCTTGAGTATACTTACATATTATTTATGTGATATTAATGTAAAATATTAATGCGTTAAAAAAAATATCCAGCTGTTCGTGTTAATTTGTCATAAATGTAAGGTAGTTTTAATGTTATTCATTCGTGAAGTTTAATACTTATACAAGTCATACAATATACTTAGATATATTATAGGTACGTGTCACAGTTACAGCTAATACAGTATAACATGATACCGTTGTCCGTTATCATACCCTCATAAAGTTAGTATTTTAGCAACACATTCATAATAGACACATATTAAACATTTTAAACAAATTTGTTGGTTGCTTTTTGTATAATGTTGGACTTTATTTTTGTGGGTAAAACATTTTTTAGTTTGTGCAGCAAACTGAATAACTTTATACTAACGAATTATTTCCCGAAAAAAATTTTTGTTGGGCACTGTTGGAGCTCTCGGACATTTAGAAAAACTTAAACCTAAAAGCATGAAAATCTCGTGACTCACAGTTTGGGAATCTGTAGTGTAGAGTGTTTATTTTATTGTTTATTGTTTATTATTTATTTTATAATAATAGATTATTATTCACTATTCAATGAGGTAATTATAGGTTTTAGCGATTTTATACGTACTATGTATCTTACTCTAATCATACAAATACAATTAAAATTTTTAGTGAACAATAATATTAATTAAATTGTTTAGTAGGTAGTTATGTTTTTGTTATTTTAGTGATGTACATTTGTCAACGTGTAATTATATTTGAAACTATAACAATATCTACCCTTTTAAATCTTTAATAAATAAAATAAAAAAACAATTTATAACACAAACAATTAAATTGTATGCCATAATATATAGAAACGATAAGATATTATAAATTTATCTAAATAAATATTTGAAATACTACGATTGATATCGACTTATATTTTGGATACTATTTTCGCAGAACATTTGAAATGTTTTTTATGAGTACCTATTCTAGTATTTATTTCAAGTACCTACTCTTTAAATTTTAAAGAATTTTATCCATGCCTGGCCGCAACTAGTAAGTGTACAATATATTATATATAGCTACTGCTTGCAGTAGGTATACCGAAAGTCCTTTTAAAATTACATTCAAATCATTGGTAATAATCGTGTTAAGTGCAATATATAATATGCCGTTTTTATAACGATTTCCGAAACGAAATAAATTTATTTTTCATATTGGCAAGACGATGTTCTTTATTCTCGTCATGAAATACGTCACGCGATTAGGTTTTATTGCAGATAGATTATTATGACTTCGTTATATTCTGTGTACGCCGATAGTATATTTACCTGTTATATACCTATATGATAAAAGTATATAAAAATGAAAAAATATTTTCCGTCAGTTGAATACTGTGTGTGGGAGACACAGAAAATCGTTATGCAAAAACTACGATTCTCGCAACGGAAATAAGTTTTTTCTATGTAAATCAATTCCTGACAATATATTCCACTGCGCTTTGATGTCACAGAAAATTGTTTCTCTCGGTATTTACGTGCTGGCGTCAGAGCGAACATATTATTAAATTACTTCTCTATCTACATTTGTCTATATCCTGTTGTGATATTGTAATTGAGGACATTTTTTATTAAATGTTGTCGCAAGTCGCTGTATAATCGCTAGTCGTCTTTGTTAAGGGATTGGAAAAAATCTGCAATTTTGTCGACTTCATAATACGCGTATTTTGTTATGCAAAATAAACAATTTTTTTATTATTAATTTACTTGAATTAATTAATTTTAAGCTACTTACGTCCAAAAATCATGGTTAATTATTATATCAATAAAAATGTTAGCTTACCTACATGCATTATTTTAGGTAGTCTGTAAAACCCTTATTTCTGTATTTTGATTAATATTATATATTTATTTCTTACAACTATTGTATAGTTTTGTATGTTATCAGTTACATGGATGTAATCGTATAAACCTTCCAAAAATGTGTGTTCTTGAATTGCTCAACGACACTACGCGTCATCACTATCGTTGTCTCCAATAGGCGCAATTAATAAGTTAGAAATTTAACGTATACTGCATGCCTCATCATAAATTATACGAAAACACTGGTTTTCGTACAAAAAAAAATATGGGTTGCCTGGTTATATTAGGATAAGTGATAACTGTATAATCTCATTTTCGAGATATATTTCTAAAGAAATTTACCAAGTCATGTCGTGCGCGTATAAATTATAATCATTATAATTCGAATAGTCTGGTCAAATTGTACGTGGGACAAGATGTTTCGCTTTAATGCTATATACAAGTACAACATAATACAGACAAACTATGCAGCTTTGAGTACAAATTAGACGGCGGCGCCAGAAAGACTTGTGGAAAAAATCGTTACCTACCCGGAAAAAATCATATAAAGACCCTTATTCGACGGTTCGCAAAGAAATCGTCCGCTGCAGAAACGAGCCATATACTCAAATATTAAACTGTAAATTGCACTTTTACTGTGATTGTTGTACAAGTCAGACATGCCATATTTCATAACAATATTAGACCCTTTATTGAAATATTGACTGTTTTTTGTAGTGAAATTTTTTCGTATTTTGACAACCGCATGGGGTAGCAATTAGTACCAGAGTAGTAACAATCAACAGACCGCATCGATAAATGTATAATAATATTATAAGTTGTGACTTTTGCTTCTGTAAATAAATTATGATTTATAACTCATCATTGACTATACTACACTTTCCAATATCGACCAACTGAAAATTGAACAAGCATTTAAAAAACGATACATTTCAAATGTTTATTTTGTGGAATTAAAAAAAAAATAAATTTTACCTTAACGCGATGTAGGCATTATGAAAAATGTTTAATCTATTTCGAACTAATTATTATTAGCGCATCTGCTTGTCCAAAAATTAGAAAATATAATATCTGTTTTCACTATATTATCCATATATTTACTTCACTGCAGCAGTTATTTTAATTTAATCGTCACTATTATTATTATTGAACCAATTATTATTAATATAAAATAAAGAAGAACTTGAAATTATAATAAAAAATAAAACCAAATTACGAATACAAAAATTATGCAATAAATATTTTTTAAGAAACTGTGCGCGCATTACGATATAAACCTTCCTAATACCTATTCAAAGTTGATATGTTTGTTTTTTATATCTATACGAAAGAGAAATACTCTTAAAAGTCGTACGTTTCTATAAGACATGGGAGTCATCTGAATATTACAAATGTGAAAGTATAACGTATATTTTTAAAAGTCCTCAAAACGAGTCTGCTATGCATCCACGTGCGCAATCCCCAATAGGTAGTTTTTAACCGAAAAAAATCTATTTGGCATAAACTATTATTATTATTATTATTATCACACAGATTTACTGTGATGTTATATTACTTTATATTATTATTGCCGAGGTTCGTCTGCATATTTTGTAGGTTAGTGGGCGCAATCCGTTTTGTTTTTCACTTCTCGGTGGGACGTGATTTTAATAGCGCCCTTGAAACCAGTGCGCGAGATTTGCGTGTGCGCCGCCGTGGCCGTCCTCCCGGAGAGCGCCCGCTGAGTGTTATTGGTCGCACAGCGCGCGACTAGCTGAAAAGATCAGATCGCACGAAGGTGACATGGCAGCGGGGCCGAGAAGCCTTCGCCGATGAGACGTCAGGTAGGCACAAGGAATTTTTGAAACAGCGATTCATTGTCTTTCGGTAGGTACACACATCACTGCACATGCTTCATTGCAAGGTATGCTCACACTTTTCCGACCCTTGCCGATCATATCTTTCCAATATCGATTTGTACGAAACGCCGCGTGCAACAATTATAATATTATTGTATTATATTATTATTATTATATCACGCGTCGTTACAGCAGCTGCCACGACACGGTAATAACAATAATAAATTTACTGTGCGTGTAAATATTTTAAGTGTATAATAATGTTATACACTCACTTACGTTGTTTATCCCAATCGAATTCAGAGGACGCAAATACTTAGTAGGTACCTGGAAGTACATAATATTATTATCATATTAAATTATTGTGTGACGTGCACTGCAGTGACTTGCTGTGTTCTAAACTCTAAAGACTTAAGCTCTCGACGTTACCCGCAGCTTTAAATTAAGCGAGCTAATTCGGTTATTAGACGGTTTAAAAAAAAATATTTTCACGACGAGTGATGTGCACCTGTATAGCTTGATTTCTATCGAACCTAGTTGGCGCGGTAGATAACGTATCGTTAAAATAATATTTACAACGGTATTGGTTTTGGAATTTCTACATAGGCATACGAGACATATTATTATAGTTTATGAACAGAGACAACCTTCATCATCGGAATACCGTTTTTATCGACGATGTCCTTAACTCTTAAAATGGGCAATGATCGTGCAATGATCGTGTGCAGTATGGATAAAATATTGTAAAATAATCTTTTCAGCAATACACTATGAGTAGGTACATAAACTGTGGACTATGGTAGGCATAGGTACCTACCATATAATAGATTGCATTCTGCGTTACATTTTCCCAATCGTAAGAAAACTCACATGCTTTGTTGTTTAAAAAAATAGCTCTTCCATTTCATCCTTGTTTAAGCTTGGGATAAATCGTTAGTGCTTATATTAGTGTGAAAAAAACTTCATTAGGACTCAACTAAACAACAAAAGTTACTCCTATTTTGTGTAAGGGGGTGCTGGAGATATGCCAGACATCTTGCCCTAACAAGCATTAACGAAGAATATGAAACACTTTATTTACTGCCATCATTTTCTAGTTTGCTTATAAATTTCAGTTTAAGATAAGTTTGTGGTAGACTAATGTTATAAGTTAAGACGTTAAGTATTAAAAAATAAAATAAAAACTGAATAAGAAATAATATAATATCTTTATAAACACATTTCAAAGAATAACAATGAGGAAAAAAAAAAGAATGTTGAACATTTCCGAAGTCCTAAGAATACAAAATCAATTTTTATCAAAAAAATGAATTTTGAATCATGGACCATGGATCAAAAATTAAAAAAATCCATTAAAAATTCCAAGTGCTAGAAAAAAATGCTAATGAATATGTTTTAAAATAGAAATCTTTAACAATGGATTTTTTCATCCAACTTACTAGTTTAGATAATATGTAGAAATTAATTTTCCTATACTATTCACTTACATATTTTTAAAGTTGAGAATTAACATAAAGTTAATTGATAGTTGTAATTTGTAAAGTTTATGTATTTATTATGATGATAAATATTGATTTAGGATCTACCTAGATAGGGAATGTTTTATTTTTAAAATAAAAGCACAATCACCATCCTAAACATATTTCAACCATTATGCCTTACCTACATTATTAAAAATTAAAATAACCATTTTTGAAATTCTCAAGTTATACTTACGCCGCCCACATAAACATCCAAAGTTCTGAAGTTTCTCCCATTTTTCGATTACAGGGTGGCCAACATCAAATTATATTTTAAGATTTGTGGATATACCTATTAAAATTAAACTAATAATTATTACACACCCATTTTTGCTAATACGTATATCAGAATTGTTTACCTACTGTAGATTTCGTGTTTATAATACAGCTTGGTTGGCCAATTTTATAACCTTGATGTTTTGTGGGCAGAACTAGGGTGACTTAAAAAATTTTTGGAAACGGATTAGTAAATTATGGAGTTACATTATGTTTGGCAGCGATTGTGTATTCTTAAAAGGTGTGCCAACTTTGGGGAGTTGATTTGTATGGTTTCATAGCACATGTTATTATTTTAGCTGTAATTAAATAATTCTATAATATATGTTAGGTAAAGTTTAATTTACCATTTAATTAATAAATTAAATGTTTGGTTAAGTGGCTAGTTTTAGTAAAAAAAAAAATGTACTGAAACTATGAAACCTTTTTTAATATCTATACAAATGAGGTCACGCATTTCAGTAACGTGTCGATTTTCAAAAGGGGACATCTACGGGCTGTGGTTCTTTGTAAAGGACATATTCCATGTCGAATAAAAAAAATCATACTTCTGTGAACCACTTCATTGAATTAAAATTCATCGAAATTGATATGCGCAAATGTTGTGTTCTATTGTCAGTAAAATTCCATTAATTGTTTGATAAAATCTCTTTTCAGTTAATCCCTTTTTTTTTAATAATCCCACGTGCATTTTTTTTCCATTGACCTAAATGTCTGATTCCTACAACAACTTGAGTACGATCTAAATGCGAATATCATATTTCGTACATGTACGGGAAACACGTGACGCGGATTTCTGCTGCTATAATAATATCGTTTGAATTCGTAAACGTTTGTAATCCAACGACTACTAGAATAGGTATATATAAAATCGATTGTTCTTTGGTATTTCGTGTAAAGAAATTAAGTTTGTTGTGAAAATTGTATTCCTTTATAAATATGTAGGACCCCGACGGAACAGAATATTTTACTTTTTGCTTAAACATACGCTAAGCATACACAGATTTACTTAACAAGTTGACTAAAATGTTTGCGATTTAAATATTGAAAAGATCACTAGGTAAGTGGTAAAAATTAATACAAATCTTTTACTATGCTATACCTCAAATCAAGCTCCACTTGAAGTAATTTTTTCCGAATGCAATCATCTACTATCGTTTTGCTTTATAAATTATTTTGAATCACAACATAGGTAGGTACACCTGCAGTACACCACAATCATGCGCCGAAACCCACACCGATATAATATGTATATATTACTGTCCGGTCAATCACATTTAATTTTCACACAAGATAATAATATTACAATCTAATAGACAATAGTTTATAATAATGTTGGGATATAAGTGGATTTAAATAGTTTAATAATGTAATTTTTTCAGATTTTTTAATTAAAAAGGAAAAATTCTAAACACTTGTAATTTGGTACATTGCCATATTTTAGTATGCCTGAAACCTGTTTGTGTTTAGACGGTGCATCTTACATAACTTGTTAATTTATTTGCGCAAAACAGTGAACACGACATATAAAATAATATTAAAATCTTTGTTTAATTATTAGTATTACACTGAACTACTGAAGATTAAATTGCTTTCCAATCAGAAACAGTATAATATGCTAAAAAACCGCTAAGAAGCACATGGGTTTGAAATTCGTGAAATTCGTTTGAATATTTAAACAATATTGAGCCACACTTATTACCAAAAAATACCAGGTAATTATGACATGTAATTAGTGGCTAATTTGCACAATTTTATGTATTAATATAGTAATAATTATTGTTCTTTACATATATTATTAACCTTATCAAAATGTAACTTTTAATTTTCATAAATAATAAAATAAGCAATTTATATTACTATGATCTGAAAATTGTAGTACTTATTTAATTCTATGCAATAGTAAATATTCACAAATCGCCAAAAAAATATTATTTATTTCACGTATTATAATATGTGAATATTATATAATATACATAGCGTGTATGTTAATATTAAATCAATAGTTCTATTGATATAATATTATGATTATTAATCTATACTAGCTTTTGGAACTATATTTTATTAAGTAAAAACCATAGTATCATGATAATAATATTATAAAAAAACTGGTTTCTTGGACCATTAGTTATTTTTTTATTTATATATTATGAGCAACAAGCCTAAACACTTGAACAGTTTTTATCATATTACTTATAATTTATTTTTATTATTATTGTTGATGAGATGTTTATGGTTATCAAGTAATATATTACCTGTTATATGCTTATATAAAATGAATAACTCGTCATTATACTCTTATACGACTTACAAGCATACAACACACGGTATTGTAATGATTACTAATTGAATGACAGATTTCATCGAATATAAAAAGTATTTTGACTGAAAACAAATAACATATAACTTTAAATGTTCGAATAAACACGACCAAACATATTTAAGACGTTCTGACCAATATTATATAAAATACACTGAATATTAATATAGGTACTTATCCATTTATCGGTAAGTATGACTACAACTAATGTCCATATAGAGTCGTATTTATTAAAATGAAATTATGAATTTGGTATTACAATACACATCGTAAGTCGTAACAGTTGTAACTTGTAACAATATAACCCTGTCCGTAAAATATTAAATATTAAAAATCAATGATATATTCGACAGGTATATATAATTTAGTAGTGACAAACCAATAGCCCTGAAAAAATTTGTCACGTAATACTTTAGTCGTGTGTGATAATATATATCATGTGATATTCAACATTTTTAAACTGAATAACAATACCTATAATTTTATTATTTTAGTATTCACTAAAACGAACGGTGACAAATCAAAATATATTCAATATAAAACATTTCTGTCAAAATAATTCAAAATCGAATTATAGTTTAAGTTATAATTAATAGGTAAGGTTTAGGTATGGTACTTAGTAGTAAATTATCTGCTATGCGTAAAAATATCACTTAACGTATTGGTATTAGTTATACTTATTTATTATGTTATTAAAATTATTATTATGCCATCATTCCAAGATAAAAATACAATTTATAGAGCTAAGAAGTTAAACAGATAATATTGTATCAGAGATATATACTTCTATAGAAATTGTAGCTTAAAATGAATCAAACATCAAGACGTTCACCAAAAACATAAAAAATGCATCAATATTTATCGGATGTTGTTGACAAAATATTACCGTATTTTACTACTCAAGTATTTTATTCTAATATATAAAAAATAAAATGTTTAATGTTTAGGTATTCTTAAATATATATATTAAAGGGTCGTTCCATTCCCATGCGTCTGATGATTTAAACATGCAGATAAGTAATTTTACAACAAATATAAAATATATAACGCTATAAACACAAGTTTATTAATCGATAATAATTATTAAAAAGAAATAAACATCGTGCAAAAATGTTCAACAACTTAACTATCTTTTTTCGGACGATTATTAACAGTAATCATTATTTCGTAAAAGAATGTAAAGTGCGATTGAAGGAACAAAAGAAAAAAAAGGTTTAACTCACATAAAGTCTTCACAGTGTCTATAATTTTTTTTTTTATATATGTCTCATGAATATAGAAATATTTGAATTAGTTAAAATTATTATTTGTCATCAAGATGAATAATTTTAAAGTAAAAATAATTATTTATATTTAGTAGAAAAACATTTTTAGTGATAAATGTAAATTAATTACCTGGTTTAAATACCTAAACCTATATATTTTATCAAAGATTTCCCATTTTCATAGGTACATAATATTTATTATATTATTTTCTATATAATATAATGATATTTCTTTTAAAAATGGATTAATTTTAACCTTGAACATAATATTTACACTGTTGTATTGTACGTCGGAATATCGTCTTAAAATAGTTAATAATAGCTTGTAATATTATGAGAAATAATATTATAAAATCTTAATAACTATTGTGTAATAATGTATATGCGATCTGTTTTTGAAAAAAAAAAGTTTAACCAACAGTATTCCTAATAGAATAATATATTTCTAACGATACTTATTATACACAGCACTACAGCAGAACGACTTCCACAGTTTTTTCATATAATTTAATTCAACGTCATTTTTTAGAATCAATTCGTAGATGTCGAATATATTATCATATAGGTGTTGAATATACATCCATAGGTGTTGAATATACGTAATTCCATTATAGGTCTTGAATTTACTTGAATTTATCATAATTACCTATAGTATACAAACATAGCCATTTTAAATATTCATCTTGTACGAGTATATAGGTGTTATTGGTAACGAATTATTATCTACATAATATAAAAAAATAGATTTAACTAATTGAAGCTCCTCTAAACCTCATTACAATTAGAATCTATACAGGCAGTAATAGAGGGCTAAAACTAATACTAAATTGCTGTGATACCAACAGTTCTATCAACATGTTAACTGATTTAATTATTAGACACAAATAACCAATTGAATGACTAAAATGTAATGATGATACATTGATACTTCTTTTAATTAGTAATTTAAATAAAAGATAAACTTACTACTTATTCATAATTGTATGGTATCCCGTAAATTGATTGAGAAGAATAAATTGATACCATTACAACATTTTGATCAATTGACACAATATTGATCAAGGAATAAAATTAATCACAAAATATCACATCACAGTTAATTTTATAGAAATATTTGATAAAACTCAGGATATTTGAAGATTTTCAAATCACAATATTTTAAAATATTTTGCATAATATGCACATATTATGTGATATCTGCATAATAATAAGCATAATTGCGTATAATAATAATTATAATAATCATATTCATATTCATATTATATAATACTATCACTATGTTACAGTTAAGACCCGGAATCCGTCAAAACTAGTTTTAACTAGTTAATACTAGTTTTCACAACCCCCTTCCGCCAAAACTGATTTTAATTAGTTAAACCTAGAATTAATCAGGACCCTCAACGTTCTAACTAGTTTTAACTAGGTGAGTTACCTTGACCTCGCTTTTACTATGAATCTATTACATGTATATTACCATTAATGTCAAATTATGTAATATATTATTTGCAAAAAAATACTAGGCACCCACCCACATCTGCTCAAAACGAAAATTCCTATGTGGTGGTGTCGAGGTGGCATCACTACATTCCGCAATTACAGGAGTTTGGCTTGCAAGTATCTACCTGAAACCATTGATTATAAATATTATAGCATTTATAATAGATGCTGAAACCTGGTGGAAATTATATAATATCATTTTTAATCAATTCCTTTTTTTAGTTAGAACTATTTGCGTCTGAAATATTATAGTGAAACTAAAACTGTCTGGGAAAATTGATTTACAGAATTGTAGAGAAACTTAATTGCACTCATAGTTGATACTAAAAATATTGTTAAATATTCTGATCAATTTTCCGACCAAGAAAAATTCAGTCGTTGACAACGCATAGCCACAAACTGAATGGCACTCAAGTCTATTTCACAAAATATATTGCTTGGTATACACGTAGCTACGACAGCTATTCCTAACGGCTTTAACTTCTATTATACTTTAATCGGTTTTATATTCAGTCGGTCGATGTCATTTTAATTTATTTGATAGTCAACTGGTCTATCACGATCGCCAATGGACGAGCACTTTTTAGGTTTTATTTTAATAAATATAAATTTCAGTAAAAACCAGTTTATTAGTTTTAACTGTAGTTAAAATCAATTTCGATTATAGGGGGTTGTGAAAGTTAACATTGACTAGTTAAAACTAATTAAGACGGATTTCGAGTTTTGACTGTAACATCTATTCTATGTATATACGTGCATACCAAATTTGTTGAAAATTAAGTGATAATCAACAAAGATACATAACATTCAACAACGTTTCAACCATAGTAAAATGGCCCCAAATTTGTTTTCATCTCACCGGAAAATATGAAAAATTATAGTTATATAGTTTAAACAAATGTCAATACGTTGCAGATAATATAGTGGCTTGCACTGGAGTAGTTCAATTCTCAACCAATTTTGGATAATAAAACAGTACTGCAGGTTACAACAATGCGTAATGGCTATTATGACAGATTCCAATACTTCGATAAACTAGGTAGATCACCGATACTGGCATTATGTCGTTCAACAATGATGCTTGCGTTACAAATATTACGAAAAAATTGTCAATAAGGTAGATACGGCGTCAAGGTAATCTATAAAAGTATGAGTATGCAATGATTATCAAAATCACACAACATGCAGTAGATTTATGTCGATAAAAGTTCTATTAAGTATAAATGTATAAGCGTATAATAAAAATAAAAATATGGGAACATGATAACACAGTTATTGAGACGATTTCGATTCGAATTGACTACGGGAAAACTTCTTGCCAAAATATTTTTTTAATTTACAATATGTCGTCCACCGATCTATCTGCCGAGAAACGTTTTGGAAAATATTCGAATGTATATATTTTGATGAATTACGATTTGTAAGCTATACATACAAATCCGCATATCTTAACTTACAGAGGAACCAAAAAATATTATTCTAACCCCACAAACAGCGATAGTTGTGTGTTCATGTTGTGCTGCCGAAAATGTTTGTTGCAGTTGACCTCACTATATTCGTAATTTGTGTAAATCTTTGCCAGCATCGACAGTGGCAGATAATAACATATACACGCATGCGTGTGTTTAGTTTCTTTTTTTAACTATTTTTTGTACCCTACATATGATGACAACCGAACGTGATTTATACATTTGTATAATTTAATAATATATTATATTATATTATATTATACAATCGTTGAATCATGTGTGTCGCAGAGGCAGAGTATACGCTAAGGAAATTGTACAACTGTACAGTGCACATCCTGTTTGTTTTGCGTCAGGGAAAAAATGGATCGGCTGATTCGCTCACTTATATCTGCATTGAATTATTTGAAATTCAACAACCGAAATTTTCACTAATTACAATTTGAAATTATCATACTGGATTTTATCTAGGTTTTGCTAGAATGGTCGTTCAAATATAATGTATCTATTAACGTTTAGTAGTATAATTTATACAAAGAATACAATCTTATATTGAATTATTAAAATTGTTTTTATAATTATATTGAGTGATTGTACTTTTCAATCATAAATTCTAATGAGGCATTGAGGTAGTGAAAATATAAATATTATGGCCAAAAGTATGACGTGACACTGAAAATACGGGATATTTGATGGTGATAATATTGTTATGAAAAAAACAGAAAATGATCAAAACGTTAGTTACTATGTTGTATGATTTGACACCCAGATCCACACTATAATAATAATAATAATAATAAGTTAAATATTATCACCATTCACCATACATACCTTGCTTTAAATTATACATACGATTTAATAAATTTTAAACCATTATTGTAATGTACTCGTATAACCGCAGTCCACACACTAAAAAATAATCATAATTCAATCGATACGAATAACAAATAACAATCACTCAACTGTAATTGTGATAATAATTTATTTATTTTAAATAATTTTGGATTCAATATAATTAACTATTCAAACTGTCCATAGCTCAAAAGAAATAAACTCGTAATAGGTAGGTACCAATTCATATTTAGTATCTGTGTAATGTGCTATTATATCCGCATATAATATAGGTTTTATAGGCTAACCTAACCTAACCTACCTGTCTATAACGTTTAAAGCTTATAAATTATATTCTGTAGGTACCTAGTTATTAGCTATATAATTACTGTTCTCAATATTATTATCATTATGTTAACTCGTATTTCTTTCGATTTCTCACTTGTGCAGTGCACATGCAAAATATGTTATTCTTTGCGGACCGGCGGCTGCAGTAGAGACACAATACGAACAACCACCTATTTCGCCATTTTATGATTCTGCAGCGTGTCAGTCTTTGTCACTCACGCGTTATTACATTGAAACCAGTTTGTATTCACAACATAATTTTTTAAAGTTTGCTAATAAAATTCGTATCAGGCCAATTCCAACCGTAGGTACACTTCAACATTGCATACCTACCCACCAATAGTGAGCAGTGCGCACCTATAAATCAGAAAAAAAAATCCCTAAAGGTCAAAAGGAAAAAATACGTGTCGCGTTAAAAACTCACAAATGTCGTTCAATATACCTACACGGTACACATCCTATTACTATAATAGGATACATCATATTATTATTATTAAACTGTTACGCGAGCGTTTCCAGTTTACAATAAATGATTAAAAACCGGATATGGAAATCAATCGTTTCCCAATGCGACTGTAGGGCGTGTTTCGTCAGATGATTAAAACTCCTGGGTTCATACTGGCCAATTCACAATATTATCGAAGCTGCAATTGTGAGTAGTAATGATGCACATTTTAATAATAACGCAACAATACAATCGTTGGTTTGTGGGCTATTTTTTATTCTCGAAATGCATAGAATATTGGACGAATGTTAATGTTTTGATTAAAGTTATTTTATTACTTTGAATACCTACCTAGCTAGGTAGAGTAGGTACATATTATATTATATATTCGCTTAAAAAGCAATTATAAATATTAATAGCGTGTATACACTATTGAAGAGCGAATAAACATGATGATGATGAAGATGATAATTATTATAGTAATATTAATGCAACGTACTGAATGAACACGTCTTTATCAATCAGATGAAAAGTAATAAAGTATTATGTGTGACGTGAAATATTGTGTCTGTAGTAAACCATATGGCCACACATTACCGAATTCATACTATACCTATCTATGAATGATAATAATATTAAATGATTAAATATAATAACAATACAATTGATAACACTATATTATCGAATCCACAGTAAACGTATACCTAAATACCTATTATATTAATTATGATCAAAACACGCAGGAGTTTCACAGTAAATCGAATCGTCCAGTATAAGTCCTAATGTTGTAGATTTGTGATTTTGAGCGGCAGCAGTTCAGCACCACCGATGTGTGCAAAACACGCCAACAACTACTTAGTACAGTTACAACGATATGATGTAAGTTACGATGCGTGCATATTATATTCCTAAAATTATTTTCTTTAGCATTTTGTATGAACATATAATTTAAACATATCACGATTCCAATCGATTAAAAGAAAAATACATAGTATAATAGTGTGTGTTATATTATTTACTAATGCAGTAATGCTTCTTGTTTAGAGTGAAAAAAAACGTATATTTTTAATATTACTTTTACACCTAGCCATAATATGTAAACGGTGGAGATATAAATGTTTTATTTGAAAAAAAGTCAGATGAAACAAGTTAAAAAATGCACAATACGTCTCATATAATTAGTTACTTGCTTAAATTTGTATTTTATGCACATTTTCTTTTATATCATATAATATGACTTACCTAATTTTGCATTCTTTCCAAAAGTCAATGTAACATAACGACAACAATATCGTTTAAGAACTAATAACTTACTACAGGTACCTCTTTCACTTTCAAACATTTCTATTAAAAATATATATATATATATAACGAACAAGTGTTATGTCGTGTATATTATATTATATGGCAATGCCATAACACTATATACGGGTATTGGGTTAGGACAGAGGACCAAATAATGTTTAACTTATTTATTCAAAACAAAATTATCATTCTTTTTTCCATCACTGGCTACCTATATTTTATGAGCAGCTATATATTATATAACACACCACTCAAGTATGAACAGCTTTAAAAACCATGATTATTGTTGTCTATTGTGATTGCTCGTACCAATTTATTGTTCGTTAATCACAATATTATAATCTCATGCTATGATTTATACGCGACTACCGTTTAGTATGTATCATAAATTTTAAAACATTGAAATTGGTTAGGAAATGGAACATAACAGTTTTTAAATTCTGAACGAAATATCACACATCATGTGTGATCTTTTTTTTATACGTATACACGTTTTATAGTATAACAATTTTTTTCGACCTTTGAACTATGAAAATTAATTTTGGTATCCAACATATTGGATCTAATTGGTACTTTTGGGAACTTAAAAGTAAACATTCGCAGGTCTTTTTCAAAATAATCGACAAAAAACTTGATAAATAAGGTCCAGTTGGCAGTTTTTTTGACTAAATCGTAATTGTATGTTTGTCAAAAATAAATTGGTGACATCAAAGTAAAAAAAACATTCTAAAATATCGATATACGCATTAAAAAGACATGAACAAATTTTGTCTCTCTTTGTGCTATTTATTGATATAAAGTAGTCGACTTTTTAAGCTTATTTTTGATTTGTGGATACATTTTTGTTTGTGAGTCAAAAACATTAAAAATGTTATACAAAGTTCTCATCAATTTCTCGTGCAGAAACTAAAACTAAAAATATATACTCACACATTTTATTTGAAAGCGTTGAAAATTAAAATTGTTACAAAACTAATCGATATTACAACAATTTGGAAATTATTTTGTTATTAATTATGCATACGTTTTTTATATTTTAACCCTTAAAGTTTGAAAATGTAATACAATAAGGTCCCTCTAAGTTTTTTTAAGTGGAAATAATAGAAAAATGATAAGCGTTAAAACATAAAAAATTTTTATGAGCAAATGAAGTTAAAATGTTGACGATATTGGATATTCACACGTACCTTAAATAACGATTTACCCTGTATCAATTTTATTATTTTGTTATTATATAATACATTTTAATCATAGATATCTACTTGAAAGTTAAATCATTCCACTACTACTGAAATATAATTTTTTATACATAGCGAAATTTCAAAACATTTAGATTAATTTTAAGCTATTTATGCCATAAACCTGTTCACGCTGTTCTGCGATATAGGTACCTACGCGCTACGCATAAATTTACTTATAAGCTGATAACAACTTGTAATTTTATGTGAAATAATATTATAATTATAACTATAATATGCGATTTGTTTTTGACCTAAAATTAGTTCAACCTACTGTATCATCCGAATAGGTAAATAACTATAGTAACAACGTAAATGTATAATAAAATATTCTTATAAATGTACTCTCGCAAACGACTCCACTCAGATTGACAGACAATGATTTAGGTATCATTGAATTCAAATTTAACATATCTAATACACGTGATTGAGTAACCTATACTCAATGACAAGATACATTCGACACCTGTACCTAACCTAACCTTCCCCGATTTTATTTTTTTGGGTTAAATTTAATTTTAGATTCATAAATAACAAAATGAAATCAGGAAGCTTGTTACGTGCTCATTGCTCATGTTTTGTTATGTGCATTATAAATGTGTAAAATTCGTTCGGTCGTCTTCGTGAATATACTAGAATATACCTATTACCTATAGTATATATTTAATATTATATTAGGTATAATTTATTGATGTGTGTGTGTGTGTGTGTGTGTGTGTGTGTGTGTGTTACCGATATTATAATTTCATTTATACAGAAATGTCAGTGTGTCACCCGAAACCCGATGCAAAACCAGTTTTACTCGTTTGAAAAAAAACGCGACCGTCCAAGAGACTTGAAATTTTAGGGCTGACGTACAATATTGTGAAACGTTAAATAGACAATTCAATATATTATTTTTAAACTGATCTACCTAACAAAATAGTACACTTTAGCGATCTATGGTAGAGTCAGTGGTCAGTGGACAGTGATGATGTGCAATTATTTCATGAATTTAGATCAATTTCAGTCTAAAAAAAATAATAATATTAATTTCTTCTTATAAGTTACAAACAAAAGTAAACTTTCTGTGTTAAAAATGTCATTGATTATTAATTATTTATGTGGACTGACTATCTGTCACATATCATAAATAAATTTTTTTTTTAAATTTAACATAAAATTGTTAGACACACTAATATGCTTACAATAAATTAAGAACAACTTGACCTGAAATATCCAATTATTATAGTACTTATTACTTAATATATTTTATAAATTTAAATTCAACAACTCTATTTATATGTGAGGTATGAAGTATAAATATAATTTTTATTTAATAAAATCCCTACGATTTATTTTTCATTTGTACTCATAGTAGGTACTTATTGTTTATTATTGGTTCCTATATAGTTCCCTATTTCAGTGTTAAACTAATTTTTTTTTATCGTATAGCAATAAAATTAATGATAATCAAATTTGAATTTACCTAGCTAAACATAAAAATTATCAAACAATAATGTATATAACTATAAAAAATTGGTTGTTGTATATTTTTGTTCATTTATAATTATAAATGTTTAAAACACAATATTACTTACTGGGAAAGTATTAAGTACGAACTCAATCTTGTGAGTTTATGACTAGTCTGTATAATTATTTTACATCAATGAATCTATACGATAATACGTAGCGAGTTGTAGCTTTGGGGAATCCTGTTTCTTTGGACCTCTTAGCCGTTATTAATCGTACATAACTATTTGGAAGAAAACAGTTCATTCACACTATTCAGGAATCTGTCTGGGTGTACATACAATTTTGTCGAAACTTTGTTGTACTATAACTATATTAATACGATAATTTTATCAAAATCATATAAAATATTACATTTTTGATGAAAATTTAAGTACTTATTTATTGAAACAAAAAATCGAGCTACTCGTCAAAATACAATAGTAGGTACCTATAATTATGTTATTATGACAACTCGCGTCATTATTTTAGTGTTTGTTCCGTCTTTTGACCGGGTCGTATGATAGGTATTATGATATAATGTAATAGGTATAATATAATATAATATAATATAATATAATATGGTCTGTTTGATAAGACGAGATAAAAACAAAATTAATATTACCGTCTTTGTTGAATACAGTGCATATACGTACTGTGTCTATACTCTAAACAACAACAACAATAATAATAATACAATTTTCAACGCGGGAGACCACCATTGTCTTTGACGAAAATAATAAATAGTAAAAGCGCACAAGGTGTACCAGCTGCAGAAACTGCAGCACTTATATAGGATCTTCAACAACACAGTAAACGATCTAATTAATAGTTTTCTTTTTTTCTTTTTAAAGTCTCAATAGAAAATATTTATTGCACATTCAATGTTTTTTTTCGTTGTTCTTCGGAGCAGTTGTTTTATACCACTTGTAAATAGCCACAGTGATGTATTATTTAATTTATACTTACATGTATAGATTTACTAGACGTAAAAACAAAACAAGATTATCTCATTCGTACGGTTTAGGATTTTTTTTGCAAATTTCCAAATTTTGTTATGTATTTTAATGAACAGAGTAATTAATTCTATTCAAACACCGACCGAACGAGTATTGTATTGCTATTTTTCTTACGGTCATTTATGACACAAAAATAATAATAAATTATGAAAAAATATAATACGCCGTAAAATCGTATTGTATAAATATTAAAATATGTATGTATTCTTTCATTCTTTTACACAGAACCAGTAAAAAAAATACGCATGACCATCCAAATACTCGTAATTAAAATATTAAACAATTCAGACACACAATATAAATAAAAGTAATAATAATAACAACAATATTGTCATTTATACTTTATAGATATATAAATATGTACAACGCTTGAGCGACTGTGTAAATATGTTGATGGTTGTTTTTATGGCTATAATAATGACAAATGACCTGTTTTCGATGAAAAATAATAATAATAAAATATCAGATTATAGTATTTAAGCTATGCAGTCGCAGTAGACATAAGTCGTTGCATATTATAACTTATAAGTATCTTATATCTTTAGGTAATAATTTTGTAACGATGTTTTGTAATTTGTATGATATTTAAAATAACTATCACTTTATTTTGGAAACGTACTTAATCCATCACATCTCGCTCACAAGTTGACTATATACATAAATACTTGATTCAAAGTACTTACTGTAACTACAAAGTGTAATACTTTTTATAATATTGCTTACAACTATAATGTGGTGGTGATCGGGCTGATTGACTGTAGTGGGGGTGTGGTACATAGATATATTATAAATTTTATATACCGTATAAATTATGTTTAATAATGTAATTATGTAATACCACTGACGAATAGCAAAATTAATGATTAAGTTAACACAGAAAGCTGGGAAAACACCTATATGCTCTCACTATACGAAGTTGCAAATAGCTAAACAGCAGTGACTCAAATCCCCCTTAAAATTAGTTCAAATAAAGTGAGGTGTAGTCATCCCCTATAGTTATAAGTTTATCACTTATCAATACATCCAAATAAAAATGTTTATTCGCATAAATTCCATATTTTCATTCAATATCTATTATGCAAACAGAGTAGTTGACAAATACACATATGAGGTATATGTGGTAAAATATTACATGCGGTATTATGTTACATCTTACATATTATGATCATATGAAATGATCTACCGAAAATACAACGATAATTCTTATCGTCTGTGACCTGTGTTCTTACACATATCATAAAATATACTGTAGCACAAAAACAAAATTCTAATAGGTAACCTAATCAATCATATTTTTAATCAATTTTGTGGTACAATATGCTATTAATGCTATACTATATACAATTTATATTAAAAGCGTCTTCCTGAAGTCCACTTGGCACGTCATCATAATATAGGTATATTTATACATTTAACTATTTAAGTTTTAATAAATGTATTTGTTGTGCGCTTTTTTTGTTTACAACCGTTCTTAGCTGTACAGAAAGTCAGACCACGACGTCTCGCAGCCGGTGGGAATGACGTTGACATTATTTTCAAAACGTTATTAAAATATTACAATAGTACTAGGTAAAGTACATCTTGCTCGGTGGCAGTGAAAAAATAAGGTTGAGCGCACACCCGTGAGCTCTCGTGTCATCAATCACTTATGCAAAAAAAAAACAGAGGTGCTTGTAAGTGCTAATTAATCCAATCTGAGTAGGTATACCTCATTACTATATCTGCCTAATAGGACAAGGTGACAAAATCGTAAAAATCCGATCAAGTGTCTATTTTTAATTTTACACTCGTGTCTCCAGCACTCCGTATACACGCATCAACGCTGTATAGATAGGTGCTTAATAAGTAATAATTAATACAAACACTATAATATTATTATTATAAATTGTAATGATATCCTCGGCACGCCCCGCGAGCACGACAATGACCCGAAAAATGCATTATGTAATATTGTATAATACCTATAAAGAGCTACCTACCTAATATAATATGTGAACGAAAATTTTTTATCACAGGCATAATGCTTTTTTCAGATCCCGAACTTAGCAATGAATGTATTATAGTTTCACAATGATGTGTGTTTTTGTGCATGCACTTGTATGTACACATAGCAGAAAAATTACTTCAATATTGAGGGTGGATTTTGGTAGATTATTGTATCTAATTTTGTACTTTCAGTTTGGTTCCTAGTACAATCAAAATAAAAACATACGGAAGATAGGAATTCGACACCAGTTTTTGACTAGAATCTTCTTTTTTGTCGCAATAAAAATTAATACCTATAGATATATCGACGATTTAAATGTTCTCCAAATATTTGTATTTGCATTTTTTATATAGCCTTGATATTATTTTTGAGCTATTTATAAACATTATTTTTTTACGATTTGAATTATAAAAAAAAATGTAAGTCAATTTTTCGCTATGAACAGTTAATGATAAAATTTAGGTGAGATTAGATATTTTTGAAAAAAAAAAACAAAACGATTTCTCCTCTAACGATTTTTGCAAATTTGCTATTAAAATAAAGCAATTCTATATAAGAATAAAAATGTATCTCAAATCAGGCAAAAAGGAATTTTGGCCTTCTTACATTTTGGATATACATTACACAGATTTATATAATATTATAATACTTTAACACGTGTGGTGTGGTTATAACAGACTTGCTCCAATAGCTTAAGCTAAGCAAATACGTTTAAACATTAAAGTATATTATATTTGTAAAACCATTGTTATAAATTTTGCTTTTTAGATTCTGAGTGGACCAATGAGTGGATTGAATGATTGATTCACATTGATTCAACACAGATTTCACATGGATTATACATCGATGTGTGTTTTTTTTGTTATGTGTAATAACGATAAATAATAGAAAAGTTGCTTTAGTTTTAAACTTTGGAGGTGAGTTTCTGGTAAAAAATAGGTCTTAATTGGTACTTTAAAGAGGTCGAAATTAAAAATTCCTAATACTTTTCTTAATTTGAGAAAAAAAATGGAAATGATTTTGTTTTTTGGTGTAACTGATAAACAAATAATCGTGTATAGGTAAATCATTTATGATTATTGATTATTAATATCAATTATTATGAAATCATAAGACAGTAAGCTGTTATTATTAATTGATATTATTTATATAAGTAGATATACAACGATAAATCATTGAATTCAAATTGTATACATCTACCTATTAGAGTGACCTGCTCGACACCTACAACTGTACAGCAAAGTGGTGCCCACTCACCGCCCATTAAAAAAAAAATAAAGTAAATTCTAATTTTCTAAAGTCTGGTTATGATTGGCCAAACCAATAAACACGTATTTGAGTAGGTATCCTACATGCGTGCATGTGTGTTCGGAAGTATAAGAATAGTAGTATACAAACGCGTTATTTCGAGCTAAAACATAATTTTGAAACTAAAATCGTATTTAATAGGTCGATGTGAACTGACGCTAACCAGGCAACACAGTGGTTTTGGGCTATTATATATTAAAGTATATAATTTATATAAATATATTATGTCAAATGCGTTTTCAAACGTTCCACACACGTACGATGTACCTATATATCAATATATATATTATATGTATAATATAATGCCCGAACACGAAATAAATACGATAACGAAACGTCGAAACATAACGACTTTTAGTTTTCATACTTAAGTTTTCGATGGCAATATTTTAAAATCTAGATCAATTAACTTAGACATTTCTATGCAATGCCATACATATTTTTTTATTTACTGCCATATTATGACAAACTTTTTTTAAAAACACAAATAGCTATAAGTGTACCTCTACACTAAAGTTAATATATGTCAATAGGAAAATCCAACTTCTTGGCGTACCGTTGATTGAGTAATATATTACTATAGAGTTTTTAAGTATACTTTTGAAAATATTATCAATGATTTAAATCTGTTATACAATTTACGAAGTGTTTTGAGACAATACAAACGTATTTTTAAAATAAGGAACAATATTGTAACTATAAATTGTTAGTCAATTGATTTTTTTTATTAGTTTAATGACTTTAAATCAAAATTTGAACGAACAGTTTTTGAACTAACGAATATACCTACAGAAGATAATAATAAAAAATATAATATTAAATATTAAAATATATATTATATAATAATATCAAAAAAACCTATTATTTATTATACTCTGACAATTTTTGACTGAAAAACTAACCGTTTGAATTTCGATTTAAATGCATCAACATTTTTAAAAAAGTCACCTGTTTGATAATTTGCAGAAATTAGGAGTTTTGAAAAACAAGATGGCATCGCCACAGAACATTCCTTATATAGTATACAAATCTAGTATTCAAACCTATTTGAAAATGTCGTAATTTAGTATAGATACTTAAATATTTAAAAATGCATTATTAAGGTTGAAAGTGAGGTTTAGCGAATCACCTTGTGTAATTTTTTTTTTGGGCCCCACTGAGAGAACTAGTGTGGCGGCCTAGGAGTTTTAAATTACATTATAAGTACATAAATATAGGTACAGTATTAATAGTAAACCTACAGTAAAGTAGTTCAATAAGTAGGAATATAAACAGTGACTATAATTTATATATTTTATGTTACGACTAATACAGTTTTTAAGCTCTGTCACAAATTTACAGTTTTAAAAATGCTATTATAGGATTTAAGTACTTTATTTGATCTAATATGTGAGCTACAAAAAAAAAATTTGATCATACAATGTGTATCAATTTTACATTTATTAATAATTTTAAATTTATTTTAAAATTGTCTGTTATAAGATGATTAAAAATAATTAGTTAGATAACAATTGATTAATTGCCAGACATTAATTAAATAGTTGACACACAATAACAAATTGGTTAATTTATGTTTTTATGTGTCTCGAGTACTTATTAGGTACTGTGAATTTATTTATTTTTGATTTAATATAACAAGACTAATTCTCAATGACTTGTAGATTTTTACCACGCTGCAATCATTGAGGCAACTATAGAGAACTCATATTGGACCAAACAATATTTGGTAAATCACATATAGATGACTGCTACTTAAGCTTTTTGTAACATTTGTACAATAAAAGCGTGAATAGTATGTTTCCAATTACAATGGTGTATTGTTACAAATAATATAATGTAAGTTATTTTATTAATAAAAAGTTTATTTAAACTAATCTAGGTTTTAAATAAGTAAAATTGTAATAAGTATTTTTTACCAGAACCACATAACCGTTTGGTTATGGTATTTTACCCATAAATACGTACAGTTCAGCTTTAAAACTGTTTTTATTTTTAAAAACTCGTATTTTTAAATGTTTTCTAATATGTAGATCTGCTAGTATATTATATAATTAGTTTAATTCTCAAATCATAATAATTTATGGGTATAGGTAGTAAGTACCTACATCGTACACAGGCCAAACATACATAAATTCCAATATAGTATTTCGTATATCGTATGGTCACGCAAAGTTTATTGGTTCGACACGATCACTCTCGACTGACGGCTCTCGTATTATATAGGAAATCACGAACGTGTATTGAAAACAATCCATCCTCGTTAAATTGTATCATAAATAGTCACTTTTATATAAGAACATCTAAACATATAATTATTGTAAAATAGATCTAACTTGAGGTTTACTTTTACAAATTTTACTCAATTTGATTTTATTCTGACTTTAATGTATCAATAGTCATATTTAATGTATTCATAATATAATTGTGGCACTGTTGATAACTTTCTACTATTAATAGCTGCAGTATAGTCTGGACTTTGAAAAATAAGTAATTTAGACGACTATTATATAAACATTCAAATTCAAATTATTGAACCGATAATAATACGAAGTTACAAGATGTTTATAATACAATAACTGTAAATAATTATTTCAATATCACAGACAATTTATAAAAATAATGTCTGTATGCTTTATGTAGGTTTTAGGTGATCGAAGAAAAAATGGTTCAATAGACATGAGTTTCCAACATTAACTAATTTACAATAGTTTAATTATTCAACTTCAAAAACTTAAAGATCCATAATTTCCCACACCCCATTTTCTAATGCAAATGTATGTTTTGCGAATACTGTCATAGAAACAATATTGTTGAAGTTGTATACAATTGTAATATCAAGTATAGTGTTTCTTATTACAAAATATGAATTCTTAGGAGGCCTTGGTTTTTTTTTTTAAAACACGTGGGTAATATTATGCATGTATGTACATTTTATTATTTTGTGCTATTCTTATTATGACTTTGGATTCAAAAATATTCCTTCTGACCATCTTAAAATTTTTGTAATGTAACTTGTATGGTTACAATAATATAAAAATCCTTTGTAGTTTTAAATATTTATCATAATATCTATACTTTATACAAGCAAACAATGACTATAGTATGATAAAATATAAAGTATTAAGATTTAATAAAATTAAAAAGTAAGATGAAAAGTTGAGCAAAAAATTTAATTCATTAGAAAAATAACTTCAGAATTATATTGAACGCTTTATTATTTGTAACGATTTTTAGAAATTGAGTTTATCAATCAAAACCAAAAAAGGAGGAAGTAGCTGGTAACCGTTCTGCTGTACAGTGTTGTATATATAGTAGGTATCAAGTGTACCTTGTCCCTAAGTTATGAATGCAACTCACTATAATGTATGTATTATGTTTGAATTCAATGATAAATCATTGAATATGAAAAAGATTCTGAGTAAAGATAGTCTGTTAGTCTATATTACTTACACTATTTATGGTGTATATTATTTATGATTTATGTTTTTCCATTTTTAGATGCCGAGTGGAGCAATTTTTTTTTGTTTTCGTCTCATTTGTTTAGAAAAGTACCTACTGTAAATTCACATTCAATTTCCCGCCAGAAAAAATATTGAACTTGGAAATTGGAGAAGTTTAAAAAAATATATTACTTAGTACTCTAATAATAAAAAAAATCCACTCATTTATTGTAAATTCAATACTAAATTGGCCTGCTCAGAATCTAAAATATTATTTTGACTTAAATCAGTGAACAGCTCACCACCAATGTATGTAAATGCAAAAACGAAAATAGTAAGTATTTTATAAATGAAAATAATAATTTTGAATAATGTCATATGCCGCATATCATATTATAATGCCATATTCTGGCTATTCTTTGATATAATTTAAAATAACTAAAAAATAACTTATCCATACGCAAAAAAATCAATTTAAAAAAAACTGGCGTGACTTTAGCCTGTCTTTAACTGTTTTATATTATATACTTGATGTACTATACTTAACTTAATATAATATTAATATTAATATTAGGTATATTATATTATATAGTTATTCCCAATTGTTTTTTTAAAAAAGTTCCTGCAATAACGGTATACTCTTATCCCCTCCCCTCTCTAACTTCTGAGTCCTCGGCGGTCTCAAAATTCTATCCATAAACAATAAATTCTATAGCAAAATTGTAAATATTATACTATTTTATAGATCACAGTCACATTATTCAAGACTTAATGTTGTAATATGATATATTGATAAAATATTAAATCATACAATAGTATACTCGCTAATGCTTATGCTAAGTATGAACACTATAATACGGTTATAAGTAAGCTATTACCTATACGTGTAAGTAGTACACTGTATACATAATATCATATGTGAATATGTTTACAACAAAAACTTACAGTCAAATCGCTCAAAATAGTGGATCGGCGTAGTTGACTTCTTAACCTTATAAATTATAATATATTTAGAACGCATTATCGAAAAAATATAACGTGTTCCTGATAAAGAGATATTACAGTTTTCGATAAAGATTTTCCTTTATAATAGTTGTAGGTATGCACAGTTTTTAGTTTTTATACGTCCAAATGGTAATATGTAATAAACTGCTCACATACAAGAGACACCTAGTTTTTAAATAATATGTATAATCATATCGACGGAGATGATGATAAGCCAAAATGTTATGGATGTATGCCATATATAGGTACTATAATATTTATTATTATATCAATTTTAAAATATTAGATTTAAATGTTCCCCTGCAGTAGATATAGTTACTAATAATACATTGCGTCAGTGGCAGCGTCATCCTGTCAATTCGGCTATCATAAGTATAGATATAATACGTTTATGTTCATTAAAATATTAATATTTTACACACAATATTTAAGGTTACAAATTACCACATTACAAACGATTTTTATAAAACCATGTTAGTTAAAAAAAACAAGATGCACAGTATGTGTTTTTGCAAAATATAAATTTTTCCTTGGACTATCTTAAAAATGACAAAATATATCTAAAGGCATGGGTAGAGACTAGGTATAACGACTATACTATAATAGTTACCAATTGACTTCTTTTAGGTGTTGAGACTCGAGGCTAAAGATGGACATTACAACTTGCAACCATAAATTGTTAAAATGTTCTATTCAAAATTTAATTAACGTGATATTGTCACATAGGTAGGTTACAAACTACAAATATGTGAAAAAAACACTGATAATCAGTGACACACGGTGTTAGTGCGATACTATGTTTATCAGTTATATCGGCTGAAGTCGTCCGCCCATATAATATGCGCGGTAGTGAATGATTAGATGTAAGTGACCCTTTCCTACAAAAACAAAATTGTATTTTTCTCTACATTTGATAATATTAAGTATAATAAATATTAATATTTTTTTTCAGTTGGTACGAATAAAAATAAAATAACAAAAAATATTACCATAGATCACTTACATCGAACGTACACAAAACAAATATATATTTTTGTTTGTTATTCGTGATGCTTACTTCTTGTATTGGAGGTACAAAAACAATGAATTACATTGCATAATACAGTTGCATCATAGCCTTATATATAGAAAATTCTAAAATAATAAATAGTTAAATGAAAATTGCATCAAGTACCTAATATAAATATGGTAGGACCGGAAAGTAGATATAATATAGGTATGAAATGGTGTTAAATTAATTTCTTAAAACTGTGTAAAGTGTTTATAGTAATATAAAATATAAAATAATTTAAATGTATAGCAATTATAATTATTATGTTATACAACACTTGTATTTTACTTAATAGTAGTATTATGTTGACAGTAAAAGCATTCCAGATACAACTATATTGGCAATAAAGGGAATATGCTATAAATACTCACATATAAATTAATATGTAAGACATAAGTATGGGATAAAAACCTCTGTAGTTGAAGGTTTTACCTAACAAAACAAAAAATATATATATTGTTATAGTTTGAAAATAATATATCTAAGAATTAAGATGCATGTGGATTAAAATCAATAATAAAAAATATCAATTGAAAATATACTCATACTTGAATATAATACTTATATATTACATCTAAACATATTTTTGATCGTACATTAGTTTCATAATATGTTTTAATAATAATATTATCATATAAAATTGAACCATGTATCGTATAAATGTAGCAACTAGCAACTATAAATTATACAAATTTAACCACGTCTCTTTCGGCAGTGTACCTAACTACTTGATAATCTACAACTATATAAGTTGCATTTTTTTTTATATTTGCGTAATTAATCTAGTCTATTAGTCTTGTAATTAACTGTTTTTCTACCCACATAACAATCAAACGTACCTATGCTTTTCTACAGCTATTTCATAGTATTGTATACTATATTTATAATAATATTTCATAAGCCCATAACATAAATATATTAAATACATTTCCCTCATCAAAGTATCATTTCCAAAATTTACATTTTTCGACCGAGGCCCTAAGATCATTCCCTAGCTGCAGATTTTTCTGAAAAAATAGTGGATACATTTTTTACTTTTTGTTTAATTATTTTATATGTCTGTTTTATTTTTACAGTAAAAGTATGTTATATTCGAATGTTTCTAATAACTTAGAGCAGCGTTTCCCGAAGTGCGTTCCGCGGAACCCTTGGAGTTCTGTGGGACAATGTCAATGGCTCCGCCAGTTGTATGTGGTTATTGAGAAAATTATGTTTATTTGATGTTTGTTTTTTTAAAAAAAAATATTTAATTGAAAATTTTTTTTAACCAAGTTTAATAATGATAAGTCATTAACAGTATCGTTAAAATATTATTTAGACTTGAGAGTTTACAGAATTGGTTTTCCATTTTTATTAAGAACAATTGTAGTCGAGTTGGATAAGACATTGGGGTTTCACAAAACACAAACAATTTTTTAAGGGTGCCATGGTCGTAAAAGTTAGAGAACCGCTGACTTAGAGCATCGATTTATCCTCTACTATTCTAGCATTATAGGTAGGTATACACCTTAAATCTAGTATCTACTATACCTACTCGTTATAGTTTGCGTGTATACATTCACCCTAAACGTATCTCTTAGATCGTGTCTAATAAAACTGTAGTATATATGGTCGTATCGCCCGTGAAAAAGTTGTTCTGAGAAGATTTTCATTCAAATCTACTACCTACTGCAGTACATTGCTGGACAGTTTCAGTTATGGACCTCCCACAACTAGGAACATTTTTAGTTATTGTTGTTTATCAAACTCTATCCGGCTATAGTGTGTCGTTGAAATAGTTTTTTATTTGATGTGCAGTCAACTCAAACCTACTCACCGTGTACACCAGGGGTCACCAATTAATACTTTCCGTGTGCCACATTAAAAATTCTAAAAATTCTCGGGGGCCATAAAAATGAAAAGTACATTTATTACAATATGCCGATTGGCCGAAACTAATGCACAAAGATATGAAATTATCGGCTTCTTTTCTCCTTGTCTGTGGGCCGGTTAAAATTCATCCACGGGCCGAATGTAGCCCGCGAGCCGCCATTTGGTGATCCCTGGTGTACACATTGGACAAGTACTATTCACATAATATATACGAGTATTACAAACATGAAACGATATATTTTATTATATACGTATTATTATCAATTATGTATATTATACTTTTAATTATAAATACTAGTATTTTATAATCAATGATAGTACATTTAAGTGCGTACTATATAAAGTATTATACGTACTACTCGTGGGCATATAGATAAAACAGGCTAAACGTTATTTTTGTTTTCCAACACAAAGGAGTCTCTCTGTATGCACTCGTTAATAATGACGTCGTCTTGTTCTCAATAGTATTATATTATATATATGTACAAAACACACACTCAACATATAGTCGACTTTCAAGTTGTTTTCTTGGAGGCCGTGTGCTTTGGCCTTTGGGATCGTAGCACTCGGTCGGACGCGCTTTACCCTCCTCGCGGTGACTATATATATGAAAGTATGAACGCGTTAAAAATTATACCTGAGTCAATTGGTGTATCGTATATATACATCATATATAAAACATTACGCAATAAAATAAACGCTTTCACACCCCTCGACTCACCACATTAATCAAAATCAATGAAAATTACAAAGGAAAAGAAAATAACTCACAATGTAAATTATAATTTGTCATAGTTGACTTTTTTATTTTGAATAGGAAAATGATTTGCAAATACTGAAAACCAATTTGAAAATATTTACAAAATGACTTTATAATTTTTAAATAAATTGGTAGGATGGGTGCAAATATGTCAAGAACACCCTATATCTGCTATACTTTTACATTATACTACAATTCCGTAAAAAACTATTAAAACTGTAACATATATTAATATTGGTAGAAATAAAAAAATTATTGAGATATTAATGGATATCTTCGTGAAAGACCAGATATGGTTTTTCTGGATGAGGTCCGTCATTTATTTGCAAGAAAATGAAATTAGGTAAATTAATACAATAATCCCGATAATGATTATATAGTTTTGAGTATATTATTGTAATATTGTACATGAATTATGAATCTAATTATAATAATAATAATGACATTCATATAAATGGAATCATGATTTAAAGTGTAACTACTTTATATCAGTGGTGAGTGGCGTCAAGAATTTATAGTGATCAAACAAATTGATGCCTGAGTTGACTACTGTACTAGGTTAGTATGTATTTGGTTGTTCTCAGCACCTTTTTCACAAGGAGGCTTCATTTTCCTTAATCTGATGAAATCTCCCTGATTGTCCCTGTAACAAAGGTGCCTACATAGTAAAATCAGCAATATCCTCCTAGAAGAAACAAAATGTCTAGGGTTTTCGTTGTTCACGATGGTCAACGACGTAAACTATAGAATATAATATTACGTATCCATATGTAGGTTTAGTTAAATCTATAAGAACGCACAGCTCAAACAGCTGGCTGCATTTAAATAGTATTTAAAATATGTATACAATATATAGTGAGAATTTTTCCCGCTTGATTATTGCTTGAAACCAAAATCCGAAGCCAGTTATTAAGAAAATGTTTTTTTTTACGTGTAGAATAATATGTCAGATTTATCGCTCTGTACATAGGTACATGTCTTGTATCATTATTATGTCATGTGTGCGGTGTGGTGGTGATGATCGTAAAAATTATAGGACGTGACTATCGCGTGTATAGTTTTATACGATTATTGTCGCGTAATCACAACGGTTTAGATGTTTTTTTTTTATTAATGTTTAGAACCTTGTAATATAATACAATACTGTTGTTTGATACGCTGCCGCTACCTTCCAATCGGTCTATAAACAACAAAACCGAATATATTATTCACGTGAATAAAAATTAAATTAAGAACCTATCAATAGACTAGACACGCTAACCGCCGATGGATATTAAGTATTTACGTACAATGCAAAGTCTGTTTGGACCAGTTGGAAAAAATAATATTAAAAAATTGCAATCCAATGGACCATTAATTGTTACACAGAAAAATTGTTGTTTTTACAAAATTGTAAATATATAATTTTTAACTATTCGTTAAGAATTATTTTTTTGTAAGTAATTTTTTTTTTATAGATATAGTACGTTAAACAGTATTAAGTGTGTAGAACACATAATTATTTTGTTACAATTTATATAAAAATAGTGTTATTGGTTATTATTGTTTCGATCGATGTTTTTCCGTTTAAGTAAAATATTATGTAATATTACCTATTACATTTTATCAGGTGGTATACATGTATAACGAAGCACCGTTATCTAAAACTGAAAACGTCTTATATCCATGGCATTTTTGTCCTTCACCCTGTTAAAAATCACACCCTACTTATGTCACTATCGACCACAATAATATAATAACACTGCATATCTATATTACCTGTAAGCATGATCTATAGGTATATAATAATATTCTATTGGCTATCGACTATAATTTATAAATTATAGTTAGTTTTCTATACAGAATACTGTTATAAGACGAATCAAAGATACTGTACAGTTTATATAATGCTGAAATTAATATATTTATTATATACCATGCAACTATTTTACAAGGTTTTACTTGGATTCTTTAAACATAATATATTATAATACCTATATACATACTATAGTTCTATATGAATACAATAGAATCAAATTACCTACACGTCATAGAGGCGTATGCAACTGTCACTATTCTTACAAAAAAAAGGTGAAACAATAAGTAATATACATGTATCTTATGTGCCTCTTACCCGAACAGCGCATAATCTTCGGGAAACAGCTGGCAATGCGTTCTGTTGGGCCGGGGGCTCGTTCAAGACTTGTTCCGTTGAAATTTTGTCTGACTGCACAATATCACTGTATAGTGTATATACGTATTCGAAGTCTTTCTTTAGAGTTGGAGACGGAGACGAGAAAACTGTTGTTGAGGGTACTATCTAGGTGAATCGAAATAGTTTACGAACAGTAACTTCAAGATCGAAAGTCGTCAGTAAATTAGACGGTGCAGACAATACGGTTACAGAGAAAACTGATGGCGACGACTGTTGTGAGAAATAAGTATAGTCAATGGTCAACTATGGCTAACAAAAAATTTCACTGTTAACCAATCACCACGAGTAACCATATGATATGGACCGCGGTACCGAGTGCTCAGACACGGACGCATCATTCGCGGAAACGCGTTATCATCAAATAACCGTTTATCAGCGACAGGTACCCAATGCGGTCCGACCGCGGTATAAATGCCGCGACCGAGGAGCAGACCATCGACCATATTATTGTTTACGGTATACTCGTACAGTCGTACTGCTGACAAACGGGTAAATGGCAATTGCGATGATTTCCCATCGGCTGTCTATTATGGAAATATGGTCGTCATGTCCTCTGCGTCCGTTTCGCTACTGTCCGTTTCGAGACCGCGCACTATTTTCGAAGGTTATTTATTTTCGTTTTTCGCACCCACGAATGCATTCAGTAACAAACGGGTAAAAATCTCCTACGGCCCATCGAAACAAGTACTATTCGTTTCCCGAGTATTACGCGCTAGACCACCAGTCAAGGTAAGATGCTCAAACTAAACTATATATAATATTGTTCACTGCAACCCTTGTAGGTATTATAGTATACAGTACTATCTTCTATAATACGTCTCTACAATTTTTATTTATATATTTACATTTGTTGTGTAAAAATATTTTACTACTTATAATATATATATATTTGTAACTTATGTGATAAGGTTTGGAAAATCCAAGAAAACCTTGGAAGATAATCACATAACAAATACATACATATTAAATTTACATATAACTATAAATTTATATTATATAATTAAATATAATAAACTCATTTCAAATTCTAAATCCTATTAAATATTCAGGACCATATGAGTTTCATAACTCATAGTAATTAAAAAATTCTAAAATAGTTTATTGTATTTATGTTGAAACAATGAGATGCTCTACCTACCCATAGATAGTTAGAAATAAAGTAGAGTTCGATGCATTATGAATAGTGCTTAATAGAAGTGGTTCTTCGAAACCTATTCTCCAAAATTGATCAACATTTTTATCGACTATTTATTTTTAATTGATCCAATCGGGTCCTACACCCATGATTACGATGGTCGACGACGATGACGGATACCTGCGGTTTCCGTGCTTAGTCGGTCCCAAGGTCGTTGTCATCTTTCGTTGCGAAAACTGCGACATTTGAAAAAATATTTTTGGGTTAAGGCCACTTTTCTCCTTTAAAAACACACACATTGCCTAGGTACGTCTCATGTACAACGTACGCACACTCTATAATATTATTGGAGTGAACATTTCAATAATCACATCCCACCTGGAAAATACCAACGCTATGGTGCAGCGTAAAATGATAAATTTTAGCCATGGATTAAAATTACTACCCATGCCATCTTTGTGACCATCACTTAAAAACTACTTCTAACACATTTCGTTTCTACCAGGGCTTGAAAACGTTATAATAACGTTATGATTATAACGTTATATTTGATAAAAAACGATTGAAATTTGTAAACGTAATTATGACGGAAAACGATAAACGTAAATAAATAAATAACACAAAACAAAACGTAACGTTTAACAAAATATATGATGTATCATTAAACAAAACATAACGCAAAACAGTATATATTGTATTCCATTAAACGCAATAATTAATTCCCAATTATTTAATAATACTTAGTAGTATTCAATTATTTATTCAATCCAAGAATTAATTTTATTCCGTATCCGGCCTATCCGGGAGATCCCGTATTAGATATTATTTTAAAACTTAATAAGAAGTTATTAATAGAATAATTTAATTACCAATAGCTAATAATAGTGATGCTCTGATAATATTGTACTGTACTATCTGTACTACGGTCGAAATTTATACCACTCAAGTTATTCAACTATTGTGTTCGGTGTTCAGTTTGCTCAGATTTATTCACTCGTCAGTGTTTGTCTAATTGTTGTCAAATGTTTAATATTTATATTTTATACTAATATACTTATAGTTTTAACGTGCATACGTTTTCTTTATATTAGTTTAACCCATTTAATTAAATAAATAAAATTAAACAATACCTACTTAAAACTCAGAATAGGGAAATTATGTCCCAAAAAAAAGGTCATAGTCGTATACTTTTAAATTTTAAATAACGATAAACGCTAAAATTGTATAACGTTTTAATTATGAATAACGATAAACGCAAAAATTGTATAACGTTTTAATTCTGAATAACGATAAACACAAAAGTTGAATAACGTTTAAATTTTGAATAACGATAAACTCAAAATTTGTATAACGTTTTGATTGTAAATAACGTAAAACAAAATTTATTTTTCAAATGCAAGCCCTGGTTTCTACAATCGATTGTTTTTTTTTATATGATAAATATATTTTTAAAAATATGAGCAAACCTTTGAATAGTTTTAAGTCTTTAAAATCAACAAATTATCATTAATATGAGCACAACTTGAATAAATCAAAAATATGCCAGTATTTCAACTGACAATGTTGGCTTGCTTGTCCGTTGACTGAATATTATATTATATGTATTAGTAAAAGTAGTAAAATTACCAAATTTCAATATAAATAATATTTTCTTGATATAATACTAGTCTGTGTAAACATTTTTGAGCTTTTTTACTTCCAGAAAAAATGATTTACAGCATACTAACAAAACATTGTAAATCCACATTCCGTAATACATTTTAAAAATACGTTATAATCAAGAAGTTAAAAACAAATATTATACCAATATTATTTATTTAAAACACATTATGAATAAAGCCTATTCATTTTGTTATAATTCAAACTTTAGATTATCACACACAAATACTTACTGCCCATATGAAACAATTATGTTTTTAGAGATAAGGAAAATAATAATAAAGCAGCCGTTTTTTTAATACATTTTTTTATTGGAATATTTTTATCAACCTCAAAAAAAAATTATTTTACAACTTATGCATATAAATTTTTTATACACATAATATATATATTTAGTTATATATATATAATATATAAGACCGTCGGAAAATGTGTTGTACAACAAACTTAATAGTCACGTTATAATATACATATATTATATTATATTATAACATTTTAACTAATAATGTACAGGCTTATTTTTATTTATTTTTTTACTTTTTTCATGTTCGTTTTTGTACAATTCGTAAATTAAAATAGTTCAACAAAAACAAAAAAAAATATTTGTTAGCCTTAAGTACCGAACCATCACAACGATAAAAAAAAATTACATAATTTGTTTAAAAGCGGAACAACGATATTTAATACAAATTGAGCATTAAACGAAATAAAAATTATATAATAATAATTAAAAAAATTAACGTTTTAAAATTAATTAGTTACAAAAAAAAATTACAAACTTATTCAAAATTAAATTTACGTATCCTATAAAATTAAGTTTTAGGTTAGGAATTTGTTAATTACCTTCGTGACTCGTTGACTAAACTATTACAAATGGTAACAATCACAAAAGAAATGTAAAACAATGCTTCAGTAAGGTTTTCAAAAAACAATATACGTTGTCTATAATTTACTGAGATCCACGCGACTGACCTCTGTGTCCCTAACGCTCTCCATAAAAAAAAAAAAAAAGATAATAATAATGAAAATAAAGAGAAAATATGTTTATTACCTCTAACATTTATAACTGCATTATTATTTAATATTTTTTTCGATAGTATTTTACTGCCCGATTTCCGTTAGTTGTTTATGTATTTTACAATAATTATTATTAATTATGTACACATCAGTCTTGGGTACAGACAATTCACTTTGACGAGAAGAAGATGATGAAGAAAAAAAAATACAATACAAATTAACGATAGCTGTTCTCCTCATCTCGTCACTCGCTCTAAAATATTTACACGCGTTTTACAGATACGGACAATAAAATCGCACGTATACACTCGGTCCATAACTTAACACCAAAACTTAATTTAATATAATATACTAAAATATTAGGGAGGTATAAATGAAAAAAAAACTAATCAAAGGATTGGATCGAGACGACGATGAGACACATACACGTTGACATTGGACAAAAACGTATAAAAACACATTTATAATAATGATGATAATAATAATAATAATAATAATAATAATAATAATAATAATGATAATAATAATTATAATAATACAAATAATAATAATAATAAAAATAATGATTTTAAACGGCGTATATCGGCGAGAAAATTGGTCGTCGACAATTCGCTGATGCGTGCGTCATCACAGTTGGCTCGCGTCGCAAGGTAGGTATACATAATATAATATATACATACATAATACCCACAGCCGGTATACCCAACCAGGTATAAATGTATACATGTTTTAATATATATCTAACCTAACCACACGAGACACAGGCGGCGGCGGCGACGACGACGACAATATTAATATAATATATTATAAGGAATACCGTGCGGACGTTTCATAAATATTTTTATCAATACGGTTTTCCGCGTACCGATACACATATAATAATAATATTATTATGACATTATGCATAATTTAAAACTATACATAAATACAGATATTACGACATACGGTACGGCCGCGCGGGTCGCGGCGGCGTGCCAATGTGGGTACGATTATTATAATATAAACGGAGTGGGTACGACGATGCCCGCCACTCATCACCCACTACTACTGCACCTTGTCCTTCATACCGTGCAACAGGTGTTCGGACATGATGGACGACGGACTCGGCTGGTGCGAGTAGTTGCGTATGTGGTGCAGCGAGATCAGCTGATTGGGGAACCCGTTGGGCATTGATCCGACGGACGGCGGCTTCATGTCCATGGGCCCGGTCATCGGCGACAGTTGGTGGCCGTGCGCGCTCAGCTGCTTGGCGCCTGAGAACGACAAATGGTTGTACGGCATGTACATGGTCTGTTGGTGGTGCTGCTGGTGGTGAGGGTGGTGCGGGTGGTGCGACGGTGGCGGCGGGGGGTGCGTCGGAAGTCCGAACGACTGGATGGGCGTGAACGCCGACGTGCTCGTCTTGACGGACGAAGTGTCCGACAGGTACTCGGGCGGGGCGGGGGGTAGGTGGGCGCCGTGCCTGTTGGACGGCTGATCGTCGGCGGCCACTGACGCCGAGGTGCTAGACGGGCCACCGGCGTTCAAGTCGCCGGCGGTTGCTACACCACCGCCGTTGGAACCGCCGCCGCCGCCGCCTCCTCCCTGCATGCATTCTTGCTGCTGCTGTTGCTGTTGCTGATTGATGGCCTCCACCAGGTTGTTGGCCGTATCCGGCGACATCTTGCCCCAGTACGCGCCGTTCTCCAGGGCCACGCGCGGTATGCCGATGATCGGCGGCCGCTTGTCCATCCGCTCGGCGTGCTTCTGCATGTGCTTGGACAGGTACGTCTCCTGCGTGTACGACTTACCGCAGTACTGGCATATGTGCGTCTTGAGGTGTTTGGACTCCTTGTGCTTGGGTATGTGCTCGAGCAGAGACTGCTCGTCCTGGAAGCACTTGTAGCACGAGTTACACTTGAACGGCTTGTCCGTCTGGTGGCACCGAGAGTGGGACTGCAGGTTGCTGAGCTGCGAGAACGCCTTGGTGCATCCCGGGTGCCTGCACTTGTACGGCTTGTCGCCGGTGTGAGTGCGTATGTGCTGCTGCAGGTGGCTGAGCTGGGTGAACCTCCGTTGGCAGATGTCGCACCGGTACGGTTTGATGCCCAGATGGATGCGGGTGTGCTGACTCAGGTACGAGCTGTTGGCGAATGTCTTGTTGCACTGATGGCATTTGTACGGTTTCACGTCTTTGACGTGCAGCTGGGAGTGCAATTGCAATTCCGACTTGGACGCAAATATCTGCTGGAGAAAAAAAAAATGACTGTTAATAACGATGATGCGTGTATTATATTATTATGTGTAATTAAATTGTTTTTGGTATTAATATTTAAGTTATATTTTCAAGTCTGGATAAATTGTAACTATAAACCTATTAACCACCGCTAAACTGCTAAAGTATATATTTCTATATTAAGTAACTGTGTAGGTAACTATTGGGTACACTGCCAGTCACGGATTAAGGCGAATGAAGCACCTAATTTACATTTAAATGTACAGGGCCCATTCTTATCCCTTTTAAAATTATAATTACCCGTTTATCCAAATAACAGTATTGTTTTACACTAATAATCGTACATAATGAAATGTAGAAATTCAAGTCTACAGAAAATAATAAAAAAATCATTAAAATCGAATATTGGCACGATTGTAAAATTATTTTAATATTGTTCAAATAATTAATGTACCAATTTTGATTTAATGTAAAAATTAGAATTAGCAAGATCTTTGATTTAAGATAGGAAATCGTATAAAGAAATAATTTATGATATGTTAATAAATAATACAGTGCAAATTCAATTTGGGAGATCTGCAGCATATTACATAATAGTAAAAACATATATTGTTTTTTTAATTGATTCAAAAATAATGTTGGAGATATTTTTGTATTAAGTGTTCGGTTCGAAGACAGTGGTTGTCTTGTTTATTCTCCTTCCATTAGCCCTACATATGCATTATGATATACCTAATATAATATGATATTGTTTCGTATTCCGATCTTAATTATTGTGTATAGGATTAAAATTATTATAAATGACCGCGGAGTGTCTGCGCGTTATACCGGTTAACGCAAATGCACAGGTTGGCCACCACACCAGCACTACTTTGTTATATTACCTGCAGCCGTGGGCGTTTATTCGTATACCTACCTAATATTAATATATTATACAGGTTTGTGTTGCCACCCCTCTCCGGACCAGACACAATACGCGACGGGTTACGTCGGGCAAGTATCCAAAAAAGCCGTCATCGTCGCGGTGCTCGCATCGAAAATAAATAAATATATATATATATGCTCAATGGGATAGAATTTTCACAGCTAAGGTCAAGGCGTCCGAATATAGATTACACGGGCCTCGAAAGATTTTCGGTTAGAGGTCTATTGGACTGGGTCCAAAAGCGCGTAAAAGGGACTAGCACATACGTCATCGCGTCCAACAAATGTCACACACTCACGCGTACACGTCGTAGGGCGATAAAATTCCACAACAATCACAACCCGTTTATATTATTCGTTGTGTTAGGACCAGGTCCCGTAGAGACGTTCCAAACGGGGGGTTATGTGACACGAGTGTTTAGACACACACACACACACACACACTACATAGGTCATAAATAATCGCATGTTGCCCACTATTATGGCCCCCGCGACGACGTCCGGTATTCTCTTGTCAATTGACATCTGACGAAAACAACGGTCCTACGGTATAAGTTATAAATTATTATCATCGTATTGGTATCACACTAAAAAAGGACTGTCAAAATCGGTGAATTCCAACACATATAAACCAGCGGTTCTCAACCTTTTTATATCCGCGTACAACCTACAGTAAGTTTCAAAATTGTCATGTACCACTTGACCAAATAACATTTTTATTTTGCTTATCAAACCGTATGATTGATTTCCGGTTTTCACTAAAAAACGCCATCTCGCACCGATAAAATAGGTACCTATTTTGTAAATAATAATTTGCATATTATATTTCACGTTCGCTCGAGGACAGTCACGTTATAATAATAATCTGATACCACCGGCGGCGGTGGCGATTTTATAATAATATATCGTGTAATATTATAATATAGTCCAACTATTTTACGACATAATAATATTATACGATGACTACGACGACGATTATTATCACTACCGAGTATACCGATAGACCCATACGCGTTGTGTTCTACGCGGAATTATTGTTGTTTTATTAATATTATTCCTATTACCTATTACACGTATCAGCAAGAGAGTGATAAAATGCATTAATACGTATCGATATTAATACGGACAAAACGAAAACGATTCCGGGTCACATCGTGACCCACTGGCGTGCAACATAATATAGGTACCCACGTCGTTCTAGACCAAGGCCGATTGTACGGCGTCGATGGCAATATAATAGTAATAATAATACGTAAGACCGCGTATGTGGAGTCGTTATCATCCGACGGCGACGACAGTGAAACGCGTTATCACGGGAGCCGGTGCGACCTTGGCCGGAACGTACAATTCAAGGTCGTCCGAATCTGTGCGTGTGAAATAGTGAAAAATCTTTAGAAAATGTACAACGTCCGTGTGTGTACGCGAGTATAGTACCCGTATTATGTACGTTTTGAATATAATTATAATGACGAAAAAAAATCGAAATCTCGACAAAGAAACGGATCGCCGACGACCGTATCTAACATGGCGGTGTAAAACACACACACGCGGGTCGCTCAGCCGCCGCCGCCGCCGCCGATGATTATCTCCGCACCCGCCACCGCCGCCGACCGTCGGATTTATTCGCTTGTCTGTCTGTCCGTTTTCTTTTTTTCGTTTTTTTTTTTTTTTCGGGGGGTCCGAGAGAGGCGCACACACAATCGTCGACGGGTCGAGTGTGGACCGGTTTCGGCGCAATACACACGCGAGACGCGTACACCGTAATGTTGTATTATATACCTATACGTAATATCGTATAACTACTATATGGAAGAGGGTCCTGCTCGGCCGATTGGTGTGTGTGAGTGTGTCTGTATGAGTGTGAGTGAGTGTGTGCCTGTGTGCGAGAAGCGGCAATGCACACACACACGTGAATTTTTTTAAAAAACGTGAGCCCGACGACGCGTTAGGGTTAAAAGAGAGACTGGTGCGTGCGACTAAAAAACCGGGTTTTCAGCTGCTGTTACCGCCGCCGCCGCCGCCGCTGCTGCTGCTGCTGCTGCAGCCATCGATCGTGGTGGACGCGATAAACATCGACGGCCAAGTGCAGTACATTATAATAATACGTAGTAAAAAGAGTTTATTTTTCGAAAAACCGATCGTCTTTTACGATAATAACAATAATACACCGAGATAGATAACAATGTATACAGTATGATGTAATAACATTCTTATCCATCGCAGTGCAATAAAAATAATATATTGGTCGGCCTATAGCTATATCATAATATTATGGTATACCTAAATAGTATGTACATACAGTGTGGTTGTAATTTTCAAACATAACTCGAACAAAAGATGACACAGACCTATCCGTCGCGGCCGGCGACAAAATAATGATCACAATAATAATAATAATAATATTATAATTGTTCCGTTTCGGAATCGCTGTCATTAAGTCCACGTGCGCGTTCTTCGGAGCACGCGTCCACTAATTTGCCATTAATTTACACGAGCGAAAACAAGACGGTGGCCGTGGCGATCGTACCCATTATATAATACACGACATACTGGCTTGGGGCCTCGACGGCTTCGGTACCGAACACGGTGGGGTCTTATACGAGAAAACGTTTTCATTTGAGACGATCAGAAATAATTCATAATCGTGTGAAGCATAATATGAATGTTATTTACACGAGTTTCCTTCAAATATATCATTATAACAATTTGGTGATTATTACCCACCAACTATACGCGAGTTTATTATGCATTTATACGATAAATACACTTTACACCACGTCGATTTAACGACCTTTATTGCATATTATAAGCAATGCCACGGCGCAGGGATAGTCGAATAATTGCACTATTATTACATCAGCGATAAATAGACGAAAAACACTCGGATTAAAAACAGGTTTGAAAACGTTGGTACCTATAAACTAGTTGTCAATTTAATAATGTTCGGTAGATACAAGTTTGATTTTTTTTTTTAAATTCAGAACCTACGTAGGTAATAATTAATAATTATAACACTAAAAAAACCATTAATCTCACGAATAACATACATATTAGTCTTTTGTACGTATTTGGTCAATAAATCATCGTTAAGTCATAAAATGTTTTGACACGAGCAACAAAAACCTTTATTTTTAACAATGGTACTTTTGCAACTTAAATGATTGTCGGTCTTAAGCCTGTAAGTTCGAAAGATATGTGTATGTGTATAAAACTGAATATGTATAGTTAAAAAGTATTAAATAAACGTATTTTTTTTAAATTCCTCAGCTGATATCGACTGAACTTTATAAAGTTTTTGAACCAAAATGAAATTCAAACATCAGCTTTTCTAAGCAGAGTGAAATATTGATCTAAAATAAGAGCAGTCAGACAATAGTAACCCACCATGCAACAGTTTCTAGGACATTCGGAAAACCAGTGAACAGATCCAGCGTGCAAACATTTTTATATAAATGTATTTAAAACAATGTAAGACACATTGTATGGATGGTGTGACGGCTGCTTGCTGCAGTGTATAGTTTACCGGTTTATTCAATACGAACGAATTAAAAAACGAAATCGCAATAAAAAATAAAAAGTGTCGTTGAATTTTGTAACGGGTTTGGCGTTCGCTTTTTTTCGTAAATAAATCGCCGCAGGAAATATATTATAAGAGACGAATCATCGCGACTTTCTATCGAAACGATTCAAATGTACCGCCACGCCGCCGCCGATCAACGTCCCACACATCGCTGCAGCATTGCCCTGCGATGTGGAGTAATGATATTATAATATTCTAATATTAGTTTGTTCACTTGCATTTGGTGAGAATATCGAAAGGGAAAACTCGTTTTTAATAAAAAAATATTTTAAACCATCCGACAAAGAAGTCGCCATTGCCGTCGTCTCCATTATTTATACATAAACACACTCCCGTATACTTACTGCGGACCACTTTTCGCATAATATTATTCATGTCGTTTAATCGTAACGCAATGTGTTTGTGATATTTGCGCATTTCGCCATTCGAGGAACAATGAAAAAAATCGCATTTCAAACCAAATTACGTAATTTTTTTCCCGAATCCTAGATCAAAATCGCATGTCGCACACATTTATATACACCTATGTAACGCGTAAAATATCCGCGGTAATGTAAGCCGATTGTGACCAAAATATCACGAACTTTACTGGCAAACATAATAATAGCAATGTACCATAATAATATATAATTAAAGCAAAAACCATCGTACGGTTTTCCGTAAACAACTGTTTTTCGAACACAGCACACCAAATATAACACGCGATAGTCGCGTGGTCGTCGTCGTCGCAATGTAACGGAAACCGTCGAGAACACACAAGTGCGATCAGACGCGGCGCTGAAGACACGGTGAAAAATAAAATTACAAACAACACGTGACGACGCGATCGGACGAGGGCGCTCAATATTCCATCGGAGAATAACAAAAAAATAACATATTATCGATACGTACTTTTACTACACAAATCGTACGCTACGGGATTCAACGAATCGATATTGAAATGACGATCGTCTGCGGCGCGGAAAAACGGCATTAGAATGCGACGACGACGATTTATTGTACTTTACGCGCGCGCATAATAACAGTTCGCCGCCGTCAGATTATCTGCTCAAAGTCTCGCGAACCCGTTAAGACCGAAATTTTAAAAAAGACGCACGTCCGTCCACTCGAGTCGTGTCGTAGTCGTCCCCGTCGCGCGCATACAGGGGGGTTGAAGTGGCGCGGACGGCTGTCTGTACCGAGTTTTCAATATTATTATAGGTACGTATACTGCGCGGCGACGGCGGCGGCGGCGCGCGCAGTGATGTCATGTCCAAGGTCGGTCGCGCGTCGTATAAAATAGGTAGCCGCCGACACGCTCGTCGTCGCCGCCGTCGTCGAACGCGTTTTGCCTCGCCGCCACCGCGGAAAATAGTATGATATTATAGTGTAACGAGTAATGACTAATAAGTATAATAACTAATAATAATAATAATAATATGTTATATACGAGCGCTCACGTTATAATGTTGTAGTTAAAACATTGTCAAAGCGGTAACACGCCCATTTCGAGTGCATGTGTAGTTATGTAACTACTACCTAGACACTGTTTTTTAGTAATCTATTATGGCCGCGCCACAACACAGCTGAAAAGTCGACTCCGATCGCGGCTAAGTAAACCACTATACCACGCGTATGCCAACGACGCGCCACGATATACTCGATGACAACCGATGTAAAAGCAAATGATCCGGAACTGTTGAGTAAACAATTCTTTTCCATGAAAATCAACGTCGGAAATATCGGACAACGTGTAGATAGAGTGACAGATACAGTCTAGACAAGTGCTGTGCGAGTGCGACACTTAAAAAATAAAATAACTAAAAAATACGGCGAAAGAGTACGGATTCGGTGAGTACGAAGCTGCACGTGAAAGTCCCGCGGTCAAAACGTGCCAAACTTTACCACTTATTACCAGGTAAACGGGAAACAAATCGCATGGCGGAGGCGGCAATCGCTCTGTATGGTGAAAAACATAAACGCATAAGCCGCCCTCCTCTCTGCAGGTTAGACTGAGACGAAAAAAACGGAGGGAGGGGACGGCCGTACGAAACGAATTCCGACATTCGGGCGGCTACACAACGCGCTGTATATTATGTACGCACCTGGCGCGAGTCGGTCGCCGCCGCCACAGCCGCGGGCGGCACATACGCAGCTCACACACGCACACACACATGCACAAGATATTAAGCGGCGACAAGCTACCTGTGTGCGCGTGCGTTTGAAATAATTGTTGTTAAAAAATCAAAAAAAAAAAAAATCGCTGGCGTCGTGTCCGGCCTGCTGGCTACCGCTGCACCGGTGGTGGTCTAAACCTCGGGCGACGACGACGACGACGACGACGACGACGACGACGACGACGACGGTTTGAGCCAGATAACGATTTTGTTTACATTTATTATTGTTATTATTATTATTATAATATCTCGTCGGTAGGCATCATACGGTGAATTTCGCTCTTCAACCGGAATATCGTATATTTTACTCTATTTAGGTACTGTTGATTCAATACGTCATTGTACATATTATTTTCGGCGATTCGATTACGGTTAGGTATATACTTATATGTACAGCTATCTATGTAATAATATGTTTATAATATGTGTGCAACACCGATTCGAACTTGATACAATTAAAAGGCCTTATTACACGGCATCACAATAACTGTGCCGCCGAGCTCCGACCATGTAATATTCCAACATCATTTGCGGTACCCATACACGTCCTCCTATATTATTATCATATTATTTACACGAAAGTTGACGTTATAGCAATGTAGCCTATAGGATATAGGAATTATAGGTAGCTGTAATGATCGGGTGCGGCGACCTATTCGACCGCAAAATTCCTCGTGCCGAAACGAGCTCAAAAACACACAGGCGTTTCGTCAAAAAATACAAATAATAACCCTCGCACGGTCACGGCAATAATTATTAATGTCGCGGTGTTTCAGCACGAAACAATAAAAAACCTAACCTCCAGCCCAAGACAAGGGATTATCGAATTTTTTTTTTCCCGGGACGTGCGATGGATGATGGGTGACCGACGTATTGAATTATAAATATAATATTATGCAAATTACAACATTGGAAAAATCGAATTGCACGCGCGCATACCCACTGACCATTATTTTATAATTAAATAATGAAAAAAAAATACGACAGACCGATAATTCCTCCAATTTAGCAGTCACGTGTGTACACGTGCACGGGGTAGCATTGGAAGCAGGTAGATAAAAAAATGGGGGTTCTATGCTTCTATATTATATACCTAAATATGTATACGCGTGGTATATAAAATATATGTGTATTTAGTATATACTATATACACCGTATACATAATAAACATATAAATATACGGATAGGTATACATGCGCGGCAGAACGAAAAGGCTTCAGGTTTTTTTTATATTTCTAATTCAATTAAATTCGACCCGTTCTTGTTTTGAGGGGTTACAAAATGCGAAAAAAAATCAACGGTTCGTAAATAATGCACGATGACAATCGTGCGCGGGCACACCAACACACACCGGTTTGTCCGGCTGCGCTAAAAAAAATAATATAATAATAATTTTTCGTCCCCAAACCACCTAGCGACCATCACCGATTATGTAACACGAAACCACGATTCATAGCGTACATATTTTGGTCGCCCATCGTTAAAATATTTTTTTTTTTTAAAACCGAACTAAACCGGATAGAACTACATGCATCTTTACGAGACACGTCGTAGGTGTCGACCGCAATATCCGATTATTATGTTGTATATAGTGTTTTAGTATTATCATTATTTTTTATTTTCGATATCCTTATAGGTATGTATTATTTCCATCATCGAGCGCACCGTTGCAAAACATCACTCTATATAATGACGCGACTATAATAATAATAATAATATTATACATAAATCCGTTTAGGCATAATATATTATATTATACTGTATCATATTATTATAAATAGGCGAGGCGTGGCGAACACGAGGCGTTCACATTTTTTATTTTGTTTTCAATTGAAATTAAAACATTAATTCTCGTACATAATATAATATTATACTCTTATCTCTTTTTTCTCCCGGGTGCAATTCTCGACGATAACCGGCAGCTACTGCTAATTGAAACGTGTTGCAAACGATATAGGTGTCTGGTGACAGGTAAAAAGACGCTCTTCGGCGGCGAATCGCATAAGAACGGATTTCTCGTTCCGAGGTTTATCTCGAACGTCCGTTGTTGATTTAATTTGTATGCTTTTATTTTCGAAATTAAACGTATTTCATCCCATATACACCTAACATACACTGCGGATGTAACGACGAAAATAGCCGAAACACGTGAAACTCGTTTTCGCGCAACGACCGTGTAATAATAGTAATAGTAAATTTAAATTATGGTCATAAGAATTTCGTCGACGGCTACTATACAAGTACACAACTACTGCGAGGTACAGTGTACAATATATGTAAGTAGGTAGGTTATAGTATTGCTCGGCATGAGACGTCAGGGGAAATTGATTTTTATTCGAAACGTAAGAAAAAAAAAACAATTGGTTCGCGTACTGCATGTAATACTTGTCTGCCTGTTTAAAAGAAAACATATTCCTGCGAGTCGCACTCTCACACGCACAATCTATTCTATTGGTAATTAATTTAATTTACCGATAAAACGCAACAACGGAGGCGTACGCGTGCACCATAATATATATATATATATGTATACACACACACACACACACACACACACACACACAGGTATATAATGTGTGTAAGGCTACAATGATATTATACACATGCGCCAGCTATCATTTACGCACCGCACTAATGACATGCAAGAGTTATATATATTTTTTTCCAACGATAATTATTATTAGAAGTGTTATCACACAGTCGCAGGTGTATAATTTGTTGAGATTTTTAATAGACTTATTAATTCTCAGAGTTTGTTTTCAGCGCGATGGGGGTTATCGCCGCTCGTGTATTTATTAAAAACCATGTACTTAAAAAAATTACCGACGTTTAAAATAAGGAAAAATAAAAACGAACAGTAAGCGAATATCGCAATATTATAATCCAACTAAAACTATTTTCGGCTCTGAACCGACCAACGACTTTGGACGTTCAATAACGCGAAGGCATCGGATATTATAATATTATATAGTAGATTTTTCCGTAGCCATTCGTGAACTGAAATACATAATATTATATTATAATAAAACCGGTCTAATCGTGTTTTATCGCCACATAATACACGTTAGGAAGTAATTACTAATTACGAGTGATGTCTATTATCGTATATAATAATATGTACCCATATATTATAATACTAAATATAATGTATATATACTATATTATAGTATATATATATATATATATTATACTGAAACGTTTCAATGCACCCAAACAAAACTCGTTTATATATTATACGTATAATAGTATACTACATGGTAGTATATTATATTCACAATCGTGTACTATGGTTATTTTTTCCGGTGATTCTTAAAATCGGCGTCGAGGGCGGATACGATCGATATTATATTAAAAAACACACTACACGCTACGATATTATTTTCGAACTATGACTTTTTTAAATCGGAAGACGAAACAACAACGATAATTCATATATATTATATATGACGCCTTAATAGACCATATATATTATATATTACTAATAAACAATCGAAACTTACCTCTGGGTTTCCGTGGTCCACACTCGACCATCCGAGACCGTCTCTACCTTTGTTCACGCCCCGCTTCCTACCGCGACCCTGTAACAACAATACGTGCCATGAGCATAAAATATACCTATATATATACTCGGGGTGATCAGTAGTTCGTGTTACAAAAATGGAAGGGGTATTAAATGACTTATAAATTCCACAACAGTTCTGTAACACGGATTTCCAATCACAGTCCCCCGGTGCACCTTTATATATATTACACAAAACAGAAACCAATTAGCGCAAGTAGGTATAATAAAAATGACGATTTCCGGCGACGGACGGTCCGAGTTTAGGAAAAACGATTTTCCGACGAACTACATGCATTTCCGGAAGATCCGCGTTTCCGTTAGTGTGTATGAACTAAATTAACCCGACTGGTTGTCGTACAAACAAAAATATACTTGTTTTCAAACGCCCCGCTCTAGTTATACGTATCGATTTCCATACACGGCGCACATTAGCAAAACAAATTGTGTATGGTTTTTCTTTCCGTCGCTCTTATATATAATTCATAAGCATCGCGTCTCGCGATTGAATTTTATTACCGATAACTGTTGTTTTCCCTCCGCCACCACAACACCGACCTACACCGGTCGAGCGGAAACACTTGTTTTTATTTCTTACTATAAAAAAAAACCCCGAGAAGAAAGAATCAAAATACGAGTCACCCCTTTTTTTTATATATATACAGTGCCTATACAAACGAAAAAAACTTGACCTACACACGCGCGCGCGTGTAGTAATCGAATTCGCGCGCGCTCGGTGTACGTATTTTGTTTTTTCTCTACGAAACGACCGAGCAGAATATATAATATAATATAAGTATAATGTGCATGACAACAACGACGACTACGACGACGACGACGTTTTAGGAACATTAATTCTTCGTCTATTTATACGGTTTTTTTTGGCCGACGGACGCTAATATTTTGGCATCGGCAACGCGCCGTAGCGTGGCTGTGCGCGTATCCCCAAAAATATAAATATAATATATTACTATATATTACTATATACCTACCAACACAACAACAACAAAAATACGTCGTTTATTTTTTAATGACCCACCTCTCCCCAATATCCACCGTTCAATTAAGTCCGACTAATTTGTCGATATATATAAGCGAGTATATGGGTAGGCACTGTATGTTGCAGTGTGTGCGTGTGTGTTGTATTCCCTGCACGTTCATTACTCCCATCGCGGCGCGAGACCCTCTTTTCGGATTATTGCACAATCGGCGGCGGCGGCGGTTGCGTGCAACACACACGCACACACACATAATGCAAGTAAAAATGGAACCTAACCAAAGGGGGTATGCACAGCACACACACAATCGGGTTTTTTGTGTTTCATTAACCCGCCACCGCCCTCTCTGGCGATCGAGCCAAAGCGCGCGCGCGAGACGCTTGCCACCGAAAAAAAAAGGGTGGAAAAAATAGCCCGGAGGACTGCACTGCTGTGGCCGTCACCCTTTTTTGTCCGTTAGAAAAATCGCCCCCGGAGAGAGGGACCCGTTGCCGAGAAGAGGACGTCGACCGCGAGACGACCGAGGTGTTTGGTCACTCCTCGTCATATCGCAACGGCGTGTGTGCAACCGAGCGAGGGGGAAATGGAAAACTACTGCACCTACTCGCAAGCCTGTACAACGAATTTTAAGGTTAGACTTTTAATGGTTTAATAATAATTGGAAATGTACCTCTATTTATAATAATATAGTTTGTCGTTTGATAACGATTTTAGATTGTTGCAGTCATGCAGGAAAACACAAACCATTGACGAGCCAAGATGAAACCGCCAATGTCAATAATTTCGTTGAAATATATATATATAATATTGCATACGCTTTATTGGGGGGGGGAGGGGGATAACCACAAATTATGCAACAGAGCGCTTATTATATAATTAGTTGTTTAACTCGGTTATATACGTTTCGACAGATGCTGCTGCTGCTGAGGAATAAAAAAGAAAAAGAAAATCGTAAACACAAATATTTATTCAAGTCATCGTTGTATTATAATAATATTGTTATTTTGTTTTCGATAGTTTTCGTTCGTTCGAAGAGAGACGATTGGATTTTTCACACCAATTGCGTATATACTTTCGTCGAGTGCCTATATGCAATTATAACACAATACAGTGCCTAAACTCGGCCGATATAATATACTATGCGTTTATTATGTTGTACGGAGACGCGGCGACGACGGCGGCGATCGTTGATGAACGCGGGACCCCCTTACGACGATAAAACAAATATTTACGGTGGACAAACAAAGTATTAAAAACGAGCGCGCGTGGACGACAGCGACACTTGTCAGGTGTGTCGCACACACGTGCATGCACGCATAGGTAGGCATATAATGCTTGTATGGTAGCATGCAGGTAGGTATGGGTTAGGTTGCGGACAGGAAAACTGTTGACGCGTTTTGTAGACTATATTTGTTTTAGGGGGAAACACGTCGGAGGCTAGGATGTCACGTCACAAGTATATAGGTATGGTATTATGTGCGCGCATCATGTGTACAATAATTATAATATTCGAGCGGAGAACCTGACGAAGCTCGAGCGATGTGATGAGGAGAGACGACGACGAGGAGGCGGCCGTGACTGATTCGTCTTGGCAGCGACGACGTGCGTGTACAATTTAACAGGCTCGAAGAATGCACATTTTACAAGCTAAATCGGCGGCGGCATGAGCATTTCACTGCGCAGGATTTACGGTGTGACCCGTTGAACCCCGTCGGTTATATTACATATGACACATAATAATATTGTGCGTATATATATTATAATATTAATACACACACACCGCAGCAGAAGTCACATATGGTCTGTCTGTTTCTCTCTCTCTCTCTCTCTCTCTCTCTCTCGCCGTGCCCACGTTTCCCCCGCGATCAGTCGACGGAACTAATTTTGAAAATTTGCCACCGTGTTTCCCGTGCGAGCGCGGGACGACGGCGAATTTCCGACTCTCGCGACAAACGATATAGATCCTGCTAGGCGTAATAAATCCCGAGTTTACGAGTGCTGGTTGATGGGGAGTAATATAATATACTCGACATCCGACGATTTCTCCCCCCCCCCCTGCACAGTCGCAAACCACTCCACCCCTCGCGAAGGCGGCTTCTATCTCACGTGGAAGCCGCGTCAGCGGATACGTAATAATATATAAGACCGGAGCGAGCTCAAGTCGTAACAATATAATATAAGTAAATTTCAGTGTGCATTATTATAATATTCATCGGGGCTTTGAGGTCGGAGTATTTTTAGTTTTTTTAAGGATCGAACAGGTACGCCATGCCGTGCTCTGGGGGAAGCCCACGCCGCCCACGATCGGAACCGCATCGATCATCGTCGCCCCGCGCGAGCGAAGTGAACGCTCGTCCATTTGACGTAAAAAGAAAACCGGTTCCCGCAAGCCTTCCGAAAAATAAGTATACACGAATACAATATCATACGCATAATCGAACACATAACGAGTATTAAAATGTGTGTGTGTGTGTGCGCGTATTGATATTGAAGACCTACATAAACGAGTTTTTTATACACTTTATTATACATTCTGTTAATTTCTACCAACAGTTATTGTGGCAGATATGTACCGGTTTTATAGACAGACAATAATAATAAAATAATAACCCGTCGATAAGTCGATAAGTATACACGAGTGACACTGTGCTCAGTGAAGAGTACTTACCTACCAATTATGTATAATATAAATAGGTATACTATCGGTCGTCATACTATCCATTCGTTGTTTCAATAACTATTCATCGGATCGTCTGGTAATGAGCGGTTCAAACTTTGACCAAAGATATTTCATAATAATATTAAATCGTAATAGCTGGTACCCATCTAACCTATATATGACGAGTATGTAGTATATAATACATATACAGTTAAATAATTGTGGAGTATATTATACGATCATCGAATCGGTTTACATCGTGAAGTATATCTGCATTTACTAAACGGTCCGGATTAAGTTTCGACAAACGTCTTACACATTTATGCAGCTATAGGTAAGTTATATTATTTTTCCCACACACATATACGTGTGTCACCACTCGTCTTTTAACTAGGTACCTATATAATAATAATAATAATAATAATAACATATTGAGCCCAGACGCCCAGTAGAACTAAAAAGTTTCTGCCGACAACGGCGGCGGCTGTTATGATAATATTATATTATGGACGAACGACTGTCGCCGCTTTATGTATATTATCGTACGAGGTATGTATTGAGGTGTCGCCCGGCAGATGTATATAATATATTATTATACTTCCCAGTTACCATTCATTTGGCGCGAGCGCGCGTGCGTTGGTCTCTCTAATAACTTTTAGGTGGGCGACTATAGCCTAATTTGCATATACGTATACACACACACACACATATTATTCTATACGTAAGTACGTATATACGTACACAGACACACTCAAACAAGCACACACCCGCACACACACACGCGCATATAACATAGCGGGCCTCTTGTGTTGCGTGCAACAGTTTTAACATGTTTCAAAACATTTATGCGCGGCCACGAGACCGTGTGCACTGTCATTGTTAGCCCATATGGTTGGTATATATATTTTATTTTATTTTTTTATATTTTGTGCGTGAGAGGAGTCTGTTTTTTATGGTCGTATATTACGAACACGTATAATTATCGTTTTCCCTCTCCCAATATCGCCGCCACCATCACTCGTTCCGACCATCCTTTTTGTCTTCGTTCGTCGTGAATTTATTACCGCACACCGGCAGCGGCGGTGGCGGTAGTGGCGCCAAATGATAAAACAACGACCATAATAATGTTAAAGTATATTTTTTACTCTTTTCTAGACTACTGGATATTATAATAATAATAATAATTATTATTATTATTATTATTACCCTTTAACAACGTCTCGTCTGCACACCGCCGAGCCACAGGTACCGGTGGCAATTATACTGTGGGCATGTATAGTGCCGAAACCGCGGTTTTAGGATTGCAAACGATCATAATATTGTTCTAATAAGTAAAAATGAAAACGTTCCGAAGATATATTTTTAAGGACGCTGCGGCGTAAAAAACGAGGATTACGACGTGGCGGCGGGAACGCAATAGTTTAACACCCGCACGGCCGCACGTGGTCGCTTTACAAGGTTACGACGAATGACAATACTCTATTTCCTGAAACCTATTAAATTTGAAATCGGCTAACGAGACAACAACGACGACGACGACGAAAAAAAGAACCGACTGCGAGATGAAATATTTATCTTGCCTCCTCCTCCTCCTCCCCTCCTATATCATATCCTATTGCGCGTACACAATTACACTGTCTTTATTATAATATCGTTCGCAAAAGTAGTCCGAGTCGTAACCACCACGGACGGACGGGGTATGGAATAGATTATAATGTTATATTTTTAATTGCTAGTTTCATAACGATAACAATATAATATTTTAATAATGGTAATAATAATAATAATAATAATAATAATAATAATAATAATAACAGACATTGTCGTGAAATGTATTTTATATCACTCTATATCGCTAAAGTCGGTGGCGACTTTTGGACTTGAAGAGCAAATTATAATGCTATGATATTATTATAATATTATGATATTAGATAGGAAATTAATAACCGTGCGCGCGAGCGCGGCGCGTGATAAGACCGCCGACGGCGGCGGATTTCGTACGAATTTTATCTCTTTCCGCACGTCGCCGATGATAACGACGTCTACTGCAACGAACGGGCTCGCTTTTTTTTTCTATGCAGCGGCCAAACGAAAGTGTGCAGAGCTCGAATTTCAGCGCAACACTTGTCGTATCGTTAATCCCAAAATTTTGTAGTGCCATTCCGTGTTCCTGACGATTCCGGTCCTACACACACTACTCAGGCCAGCACACGTTTCAAGGCTAATGAACTCTTCATTAGTGTGTGTGTGTGTGTGTGTCGCGCGTGTGCATACTCGCTATAGTTACACATTATGATATTATTTTTTATACGCGCTGCTGTCGTTTTCGTCCACGATGAAACGCGCAGCAAACACACACACGCACACTCGAGGGCGACGATGTACGGTATAAAACAGATTTTTTTTTTTTAAAAAAACCGAGATAATATTTTGTCACCTCATATACCGTGGTGTTGGGTACTATCTCGAGTGCGCGTATTTATTAATAATATGGAAGAGATTATAACTCAATATTACACGAAACGTTTTTGGGCGTTGCGCGTTTGGAAGTACACAGCGCGCGCTCGGAGTGCAACGTTATTATGCCGCGCGTAAATGTTACAAAAATGATATGTAATAATAATAATGGAACGATGTTATAATTACTATTCTATAATAATATACATGTATTAATTATTGCTACCATACTACTTAAAGTATCATTATTTCACCGGGCCGGCCGCCGGTGATAACGACGGCTGCGATGACGTTATTATTATCTGTCCGTGGCGGACACCCCGCTGCACGCCGACGACGACGGTTCGACTTGGCAACGCTGCCGCCGCCGCGATTTATATACTTACTTACGCTCAGTGTTCCGACACACCACACACACACACACACACACAAACGAACACATTATCCTGCGGGTGCTTTATATTTTTTTTACCGCATAATATCAAACACGTTTCGTAAAACGTCAATATTGATTTTTTTTTTTTCGTGAGCGCGTGTGACAGTTGTTAAAACGTTACCTACCTACCTACTATACAAAAGAAGGATGAGTACGGCGTTATTTAGTTGGCACATATTATCATGCATACACTATGGTTAGTGGAAGAGCATTCGAACGTGCGGTTCATCGTGTTTCTAGAACATGTAACAGCGAAAACAGCTTCGGTGTGCAGCAGTGATAAGTGGCTTATGCTGAATTAAGTTTTATCCCTATAGGTATGTAATGACATTTCATAATATGTGCGCGAGTGTTACAGTCGAGTGCAATGTAGGTCGTTAGGTAGTCACAAACAAAAATATAATACGTTTTTTGCAGTTGTCGCACAAAATAAATGCTTATGGTTGATGGTCTTCGTCGTGGTCATTCAGACTACAGACACTCGTGGGGGAGATGGCTTTCTTTTAATAAGCCTGCAATAGACAACAAATAACGTGTGCGCTGTGCACCATTAGAACGGTTAACCGATAGCCAGAATTTCGGACTAGAAATCTTTGTACACACAAGAACATACTAGAAAGAGTCATAGGCGCATCACCATACAGTCATTGTGGGACGCATTATGTTTGTGAGTTTCTATAATGTAAGGAATCTGGAGAAGTTGAGAGTTTTGGACGTTGGACGACCGATTCCGGGGAACGGGACTAACTACCTGCAGCAAATACGTCTTAAAAATTATATAGAAAATAAAAAATAATAGGGTTCCTATACAAACACCCGCACACGGCATAATAATACATTAATACTCTCTACACAATGATAACGGTCGTCGTTGTCGTGATGTGTATTGGATTTTTCGTAAACCGGCGGACAACAAGAGGGAAAACTCTCGGACGATTCGACCAAAGAAATGTACAAAAAAATAATAATAATAATAATAAGAAAGAAAAAAGCAAGTATAATTGATTATCTGACATGTTCTGGTCGCATTAGTAACCGTGCCGTGATCTCCGGATTATTCAGGTACGCATATACATACGCATATAGGTTGGTTTTTTTTTTAATGTACCTATAACACAAGACTCAATAGGCTATTCAGCCGCGGACGAAAGTAATAGAAAGTGCCGGCGATCAGGGAGCCGTGGCGATAATATTATAATCGTTTAAAATATAAGCCACAATTGCATGTACTTAGGCGTTAAGTGACGTTCGGTCAAGCCGGGGGGGAAAATCGTTTTTTTAAAAAAATCCCAAAAACAGCCGTGGGGGTGGTGTCCGATGCAGATTAGATTAGTTAGGCTATCCCAGCCGTCAGATACAGTTGAGGGTGACCGACTCTCGAGGGTTTCGGTTTTATCAGGCGATTTTTTTTCATAATTTATTATAATTAATTATTCATCATCGTGTGATCGTTACCTTGTACATGGTCTGTTCGTCGGCAGAGGCCGCGGCCGCAACGGCCTGTGGTCCGTTCTGCACGCTGGCCGGCGAGAACCCATAACAGTTCTTGTTGAGTTCGTGCAGGTTCGGATAGTCGGTCCCTAAACAGTTCTCCATAGCGAAATCGTACTTCATGCCGACGGCGTACGGATTACAGCACCGATTGCTAAGCGCGGCGGCGCCGGCGTTACGCGCACACGGTCGTGTTCACATAAAATTCAAATGACCGGCGGCGCGAGGGATGATCGTGGTCGTATGCGGGTGCGGTTTTTGGGCTTACAATAATTTCTCGGCGAAAAAACGCACAGCCCAAAAGCATGTATTCACCGGGCCCACGAGTGACGGGCTGCAATGAAAACTGTACCAATTTAATATCGACAATATTATAGCCGGTGGTGAGTTTAAAAAATAAACGCGGGACGGACGCACACGCACACAACACGGGTACCGTTCGGAGGTTATTATAACTACAACCACGGTCTGAGCGGATAAAAAAATTCACGTAATAATTATTATTAAATGTAAAAAAAAAAAAAACCAATAAATAAATAATATTATTGATATTTAACACACACTGTACGCGGAGACGACGACGACACGACAATTACTTTGCGGTGTGTGTGTGTATATTATGTGTGGAGCTCGCACGCAGACACCGGTCCGTACGTGAGCGGTTCGTTTCGGCGAGTGTGCGGTTTGGGCGGCCGACGACGAAGAGAACTCTCCGTCGGTCCCCCACCGCCGCCGACGACCAAACTCGCCCCGCCACCGCGCCGCCGCGACAGTCGAACGGCGCACGCGGTGGAGGGTCCCCGCGACGCCCGCCCGACCGTCCCGCCGTGTCTACACGAGCTCGGGTAAAAAATATATATGAAAAAAAAAAGAATAAAAAAACCGGCGGCGATGATGGTAGGGTGTCACAATGAGCAGCGAGCCGGACCCCCCGCCACCGCCTCGCCGTCGTCCGCCGCGACGCCGCCGCCCGTAGTTTGGGATCCATTAAAAAAATCCCGTACAAGAGGTGGTGGGGGTAACGGCGACTGGCGAGCGGCTAGTAGTGGTGGTGGCGGCGGCGGCGGCGGCGGCGGTGGAGGGCCTCGTGGTGGCGGTGGCAGTGGTGCCGGCGATGGCGGAGGAAGTGGTGGAGGAACGGGCGGAGGAGGGCCGGTGGGCTTTTTATTTTTTCGTCCGCGCGCGTTGTTAAAAAATAGAACTGCCGGCCGGCCGGCCAGCCAGCCGCGTACGTACGTGGTGTGCGTGTGTGTGCACCGGCAACTCAGGCGGCGGCGGCGGCAGCTGAAACGATCGGTAAAAGAAGGAAAAAAAATATACTCTACACGCACACCACAACTCACACTCACATTATATTATTACTATTATACGCGCGCCCGTGTAAGCATGTGTGAGTGTGTGTGTCCGTGTGCGTGTGTGTTTATTTGCCAACATAAATTCATTCATAACTTTTTTTTCTACCGATACATTACTATTATATACTATACGACGACTCGCTTAACGTAGTGTGTATAAGCGCGATCGCTAAGTCTTTTTTTTCGCTGTCGGCTTTTTTTTCCCCCGCCCTACTCGTCCGCGGCGTTTCTTCCGACTTAATATTATTATTATTATTATTGTTATTGTTGTTATTATTATTGTTATTATTATTATTATTACTATCATTATTATAATAATAACAATCTACCGCGAACAGGTCGTGCCCGCGATGACACCCGACCGCTGACCCAACACAGTAATATACTATAATACGTCGTCGTCTTCATCGGCACGACTCTCTAATATAACACGTTATCGTTGTTTTTCGTTTACGCGCAACTTCAATATTATTGTACGATGTTTTCGAATTGCATAATAATATTATTGTCAAATTATATTGTGCAGCGAGCGACCGAGTCCAGGGAGTCCCCTGCGCCACCGGTCATCGGGTGGTTGGGTGTGAACGGTAAACTCGCGCATTAGTCGTCGTCGTCGCCGACTTGAAGCCATTTTTACTTGTGTAAACAATAATAAAATCACGTTATACCACAACACCGTATAGTAATGCGTTTGCTCTCGACGTAACTCGCAATAAAAAATAATAATATATCACATAATAATTGTTATAATGTCGAAAAAATACCGACGAAACAGCACGGATAACATTGTTGTTATCGCGCCGTGGCCGCGGTTATTTATCGTGGAAAAACTTCCGAGCGTTATTATATTTGAATAATTCCTATATAATATTTGAAATAAATAACGTGCCGCTTTGCGTACTCGAGACGAGTTTTTCGACAATTTTGTCCAAACGGACGTGCGTCGATAACGTCGTAGTCGTGGCGCTGCACGAGAACTAGAACAATGCACTTGTCTCTTATATTTTATAGTATTATAATTTATTTATAATACGTACGGAAATGGACGAAGAACGTGGACGAGTTCCACGAAACGTACAATATAATATCTGCACGCCAAATATATTATAATAATAATATTATACGTTCGTATTGTCGTCGTTGGCCAATTCTGATTAAATTTGAATTAATCGACAGTTTTATTATTGTTTTTACTATTATAATATTCTTCCGCACCGGACACTGTTGTGAACTGCAGCAGTATAATAATTCCCATTGGTGCGAGGACAGTCGTGAAGGAAATCGGGATATTGAACTGTATTATAGTGTGTGTTTGTATAATTAAAAGTATTAAAATGATGGAGTATCTAATTATCTATTTAAACCTATTAAAAGCGCTGCTATATGGGAGGGGGGGAATTGATTGATTAAAAAGTAATTATATATAATACCTATAGGTAATATTTAACTCTAATGTTAATGGCTTTATTCAATAGTACCTATACTCATCAATCTATGGCATAATATGATGTGCCTGTGCATAGTAGTTTCTTATTTATAATGGAAATAATTTAACATCTTCTCCAATTAATTTAATCAAAATTACCACTCCGTTTGACTTTGTCGTTATATCGAGTTACACTGTACCAGGCTACCTAGTAGCTATATAATTTCAATTAGATGATTATATTATATCGATATAGATTTTCGAATAGGTACTCAATCGCCGTATTCATTAAACGTTAATATATAGGTGTAGACCACTTCAATCACAAAAAAATAAAATACGATTCCTAATCTAAAACGAGTATAATAATTTTAATAAACGTATAATATAATAAAATAATTACAGTAAAATGAATAATTAATTAATTCGTGCGCAATCGAAATGTCAATTCAGTGCCATCATAATACATACATATATTATATATATATACTATTAAGTAGGTAGGTATCTCAAATATATTAAATGTGCACGGGATATTATAAATGGAAATCGTGAATTATTTCAGGTCAGGCATTGCAGTAGACCGATGATAAGTAAATCAAAAAAGGTTCGTTTGATTTACATAAAAGTATGAACCATAACATAACGATAATGTTAACATGTGCGGTCGTCGTGCGGCTCCTAAACTGCTGTTTATACCATCTTGGCATCGTAAAAGCTAAAATTCAATGTCGATTGTCGATGTGCATTTTGGTAAATTGAAGTCATATAAATGGCCGGATAGTCGAATAAAAGTATGTAAAATCATACACCACTTAGCTTACGAGGTAAGATATGTGTTATATTATTAATATATTTTTAAATGTAAATTTTCTATCATATTACACTAGTAGGCCGTAAGAATATAGTATGCGCCATGGTTTACCTATATTATTATTTTGCTATATAAGTGCAGTATATGAGTCACACTGCATTACACGCTGCAACGCTGCAGCGTTTGTATAATTAATTAAACACTTTTTAAATAATTATAATAATATATAGCCGTTTTTGCTACGCTATAATGAACAGAAAACGTGTTTCATAAGTAAACAATCGCGAGTACCCACTCATTACGTACCTATATTATTATTATTTATTCAACTGCCGCATTACAGTGATTTCAAATAGATACCTAACTATATATTCAAATAGAATCATTGAATCCTTGACCTTTCCTCTACTCGATCGCCATTTGGAAAAGTTCTATGTAATGTAGGTTATGTAGTAATTTTAGTTGTCATTATTATTATTATTATTATTACATGCTATGGGTCTGACGACTAACTGTCTAATAACATTTTTCCGAAATCCGAGAGTGTTCACTAAAAGTCTAACGCCTACTGTAAAATAAAAATATGTATAGACAAAATGAGCTCTGCAGAACGATTACCGTTCAATGATTTATCATTATCGCACTTCTTTTTACATTTGGGCAGAAAACTCGTAAATAAATCATATAAGAAAGCCTTAGGAGTCGCCCTGAAATCTGAAACACCAGAACTAAGTTATGTATAATATATATATATATGTCGTATATATTATTAGCCTTGATATGCCCAAGGACATTTCCGCTTCAGGATTCCATAAAATATACAATAATATAACAAATAATGTATATAATGTCTATTATGTATGAACTCTATAATGGTAACAAAACCGAAAAAAATCACTAGATATTTCTCTATAGATCGCGTATTGGTCATGGTCTTTATTCTTTTATGAACGCGGCTTGTGTGGGTTCATATAGGTACTACGTGTTATATATTTATTATAAATTAACGATTATGTAACATTGTAACGTATAAAAAACTTTTTTATTTATTTTTATTGCGATTTAAGGGATGTTTTGGCTTATTAGTCGCTTTGTCTAGGAAAACGATAACGTTAAACCAGCGGGCGTTCATTATTCGATTATATTAAACGTGTAAGAAAAAAAAATACAGTTCAAATTGTAACATACAAGGAGTAGTGTATAATAATAAGGGAGCGATTCGGAAAAAAAATCGTAAGCGAATTACGACAAGTTAGAGTAAACACACTTTGTTGATCGTTTAATAAAAAAATACGAGGGTCGTTATATAGGTATATCGCGTATATATATATAAACATTATTATGTGGAGTTGGCTATTATTTCTATATCACCTCTATAGAATATATATATATATATAGACAAAAGTGTAGGGTTCGATTGTTTTACGACACAAACTCACGGAAACAAAAAGTAAAAAAAAAATCACATGATATAGTTTGACGAAAGAACAATAATAATAAACCAACAGCTTTAATCTCGATGCAGACCTAACCACGGGAGGATGTACCTAATGTTTTCATAAACGTGTTAGGTATAATAATATTATTATAACATGATTAATATAATTCTGCAGACCATAATATAATATTGTTATAATATAATAAACGATCAATACCACGTGAGTTTTAACGAACAACGGTCGTCGTCGTCGTCGTCATATTGCTGTCAGCTCGGACTTTTTATTATAACTATATACCTACCTACAATTGCAGCAGTATGTATGTATATAATAATTGCCCGCATGCTTGCCCAGTCACCCCTCTTGTGAAAAGCGTTTTTTTTCTCTCGCCGTGGGGAGCAAAAGAATCGAATGATTTGCATAATAAGCGCACAAGAGCGCGGCGAACACAGTAGTGCCAAATTAAATCTGGAACGCTCGGCAAGCATTAAAATAAATAAATAATAACACTGCAAATTAAAAAACATTACTGCCTACTTATATATACGTGCGATGCCTTACAGTAAAATAATTTACGCTCAAATCGCGTTTTTCGCGGCACAGTAAGCGATTTTGCGTGTTTACAGTCGTAGGTACGAGTTGGTTACATCACACACACAACGCCATCAGGAGCAGCGCGCAACGGACTTATAATATAGTCTCCCCCGAGAAAAAAACCAAACTCAAATAGTAATATAATAATATAACCGCGGTTACCTTAACCACGACAGTGGTATGAATATAATATATTACTATTATTATTTTTGCGTTTGTATAGATAGGTAGTTGAATGTTGATCGAATTGGAAATTCACGAGTGACACGACCGGTACTACACGCGGCATGGGCGGCGGACTGCAACGCCACCGTTGGTCTTTTATTTTTTTATACATCATTATAATTTATCGACGTCACCGCCGCCGCCGCCGCCGCCGAGTTGGAGCATTACGGTGTTGTTTTTTTAGTTTTTTTTCACTCAGAACGGCATGTTTTTAATATGATTGTATATACGTAGGTGAGCAGTAGTCGCAAACGTCTTTTCGCCCGAAAACAAATATAAACTGCAGCGAGAAATGTGCTATGTATACGTAACAACTCCGGAAAAAAAACGATCTTAAAGACTTGCACTCAGTCAACAGGAGGTATATATAATTAACAAACTTAAAAAAAGACGGAATATTAATGACAAAACTCAACTCCCGCAGGAATATACGCGCCGGATATATTTTTTCGAGTTTTAGGAAGACGATATTATTATTATACCTATACTCTGCAAATGATCGTCGTACATTTTCAAAAAAAATAAAACGACTATGAAAAACCGATTTTATTTTTGAACTACAGTTTTCGTATATATGGTCATATTCGTAGCTTACGTACATAGCGTATAATATGCTATATGTATACGTTGTGATTTGTGATCTGTCACTAGAACAATAAAATATATTATATTTATGACTTGTAAATAATAATAATATCAAGACGTCTTTCGTCACGCGTTCCGAGAAGTGAACGCCATCCCTAAAATAATATAATCGACAGTTTCCGAAAAAACATCTTTTCGTGACTTTCGGTTGAATTTTAAAACGAATGAACGGTGAAGATACATTCGTATTTGTACCTATTTCCGAGTAAAAACTCCTAGGGAGACTGCAAAGACACTGTAAAAACGGACATTAATAATATCCAATAGGTACCCATATCATTATTGGAGGTAGTTCTTACATGTGTTTCAAATAATATCAACGCAAGTACTGACGAGACACATTATAATAATATGATGTAGGTAGATGTAATATAGTTTACCGATAAACTGTGTGTATAAAAAAATGTAATTATTTACAAAGTATAATTTTTTTATGTTATTATTATAATTCAAGTACCAGTTTTTGCTTGTATATATTATATATCCGTAACAGCGTACATATTGGGTTAGGTTAGGGATACAGATCCATTAGATTGTTTAATGTATGCCATCATATAATTCATAAGGTCGTGTAACACAAACAATATTATACCTATATAATATAATATATATAGTGATAAATATTGTAATAAGACCGAAGACAAAACGGATACACATCGAGTATCATTGAGTATATAATAATAAACTCAAAGATATTATGTGCATGTACCTAAATGCAAAACAAACTGCTTACCCTGAAACCTGCAAAGCGAAATGTTTCAGTGTTTTATTTTATCAGATTGTAATAGTGTGATAAAGTCATAAAACATCTGAATATCATATTATATACGCAATACACACGAAAGTATAATAATATATTACGCTGACATATTGTTTACGGAGATGACACACATACACGCAGACATACGCACACACACGCGCACACACAGGAGTCTTTCTTATATTTGTCTTATTTTTGCGTTATTACATTAGAATATATTTTATACAACTGCACTCGGCATGTACACTTGGCGTTTAAAATAAAAAAAATTCTTTAAAAAAAAAAAAATTAATATCTATATCGTTTTAATTGACGTACGCGCAGTGTGCGCACATGAAAAAAACACCACCACACACACCATATAGCGATTAATGTAATAATATTATTGTAACTATTATGTTTGTATAGGTCGTAAATCGCGTTGCGCTGCACTGGTCGCTATAATATACATCACCAGCACGCGGTCGGACGGTCGGTCGGTCGGTGTAATTACGTTAATATGGAATATCACAAACCAGTATAATAGTATAATATGTTATAATACGTAATATGTTTCATGTGTACATTGGAGAAAAAAAGGCGATTTTTTTTTTTTACAATTTTTTTACCTACAGCTTAAATATGATGTGTATATTGTTCAGTGGGCGTCAAATCGCGCGCGTCCGCAAAGTGGGGTGTAAGTCGCGTGTCTGTTGTATAAAAAAAAAAAACAGAGAAATAAAAAAGTCGAGTAAACGATTTAATAGTTTGTTCCTCCGTAAAAATATATATACAAAAAAAAAAAAACACAAGGAAAAAAATACATATTTTTTTCCACCAACGACGAAAAAAAAATGTTCCCAAAGTACCTCTACTCGTCCTGCACACCGTTCGAGGGGTAATTTAATGAATGACACATTTTTTCCGTCGCTCGTGTTGTTGTGGCGCGCGCGTATATACGGCGACCAGTGTTGTTTTTATTCCTTTTATTATTTTTTGTCTTTGCTTTTTTTTTTCCCCCCCGTTCGTTCGTCCGTCGTGTTGTCTTCCCGGCCCCACCTTCGACGCCACCGTCGTCGTCGTCGTTGGTAAAAAAAAAAATTTATATCGTAAACCCATTGAGTTTAATTCGCGTGCCCGCGAGTAGGGCAATACATTTACCGATTGATATATTACGTTATTGTTATTACTATATATATGTATACAAGCAGAGGTTTGGTATATATACATTATTATTCTATTGGAATCAATGGCTAAAGGGGTCGCGTGGCCGGATCGATGATCTATATTTTTTAATGATTGTTTGTATATATATATACGCCGTACACACTCGTCGATTATTGTTATCGTGATTTTTTTTTTATTTCAGTATTGAATGAAATCATTTACAATGGCTGCCGAACCGACAATTATTACTATTCAAGGTGGGATATTTATACATTGTACATATTATACCTTTATAGATTCTTTTTTTTTTGCAGTAGCACCATAGTTAAACGTAAAGTACATTGCAGGGGAATGTCAAAGTGTCAAGAGTAAAAAAATCTATCAATGAACACCGTTCACGGTAGAAATCTGAAGTTTACAATACATTTGCGGTAACAAGAAAACTACCATCGAATTCATTTTTCTCGAATTCACAACATTATAATAAAATGTTGAATTCCTAATATTGGTGCATAAAATGATTCAGTTTTTAAAAATGAAGTACTTTGCATATTTACAGCGATCGTTATTATAAAGATGTGTTGTCTCCGTCCAGTAACGCATAATGCATGTCAAAATGTACGTTCAACAGTTCAAGTGTTGTGTGGTTAGCTTTAATAGAAGTTAGTGAATATTATTTACTTATTAACTGAAAACTTATAAGTTAGAACATTGTCAAGCTAACAACACACAATTGAAACTGTTGAAGGACAATTTTGGTAAGTTATGTGTGTACCTAAGGTATATAAGACGGAGACAACACACGTGGGTACGAAGTGCTCTTAAGGATAAATATTGTGGCAGATAATATTATCGTATAAATGTATAATACTATTATTTTGATCGAAAAAATTCTCGCCATACATCCATTCCTTATATTATACCTACGAGTTACGACCTATACCAACTGCAGTTTCGAAGACAATTTTTAAAGTCAGTTTTTGTTATAGAACAAATAAAAAGATACAAATATTATATTTCTATTAAGCCGACGAGTGTGTCCAATATTAACAATGACTGTCATGAAAACCTCGGGGGACAGTGGGCATGTAAGATGTATAGGTATTGCGTGCGTTGACCATCGAAGAATAGCCCCGTCGAGCATAATAGGCACTGCTGCAGGTATTTCTGTTCACGAACATAATGTATAATGTGTGTACATATGTGTGTTTATACGAAGGGTAGGTATTATAGTTCATTATATTGGTGTAGGTATTATATTATTATCATACTCTTTTTTTTTTTTAAACACCTCGGCGGCTGCAGTGGCAGTACGGCAACGCGGCGACCGGAACGTGTTTCACACATTTATATATTTATATACACGTATATAGCCACGAGGTAGTTTTTTCCGTCTGTATTTTGGCGTAAAAAAAGAACGAGCCGCTTGCGTTTTTGTGTATATATCTACTGACGAATTTTTAGCCCTCGCGAACGACGACGAAGGGTGGAAACCAGATGGTTGGTCGCGAGGCAAGAGACCTGAGGAGGCTGCTGCACCCTCTCGAAGACGAGAATTACTACGCAGAGATGGTAAAAAAGAAGTTGCGGGGGTTGAGAAAAAAAGAAATATAATATATAATATATAGGTATATACACAAGCCGTTCATTTGCATTCCCCCATTTCTTTCTCTTTTTTTTTCGCTAAAAATAAGACTCCGGCAATGGCCGTGCAGTGCACGGAACACTCGGGAAACAAATGGCTACCGCGTGAAAATTAATGTTCATAAAAAATAACGAACACCCTCGAGTAAATTAGACTCTAGAAACTCGCGTTCAGATACGATGCACTTGATGGAACGATGCATTATTCGAACATGAACAGTTTTTTTTTTTATTTTAGTTTTATATACCATAAACGCGTGTCACTATAGACCACTGTATAGAAAACATGAATAACTATATTATAATCAATGCGGTCGGAGAATTTATACAAACATAATATTATGAAATACAGCTCACCTTAGATTTCCTCTGGCGGAAGTCACGGTATAAGGCCACGTACTTATATTAATTTAAAATTAACATAATTAATTTACACATTTACCTGTTTACATTTTTGTTTGAATATGCATTATTAATATTTCTTTAAAATATATGGGAATATGCGTGTATTATTTGAATGTCTTAATTTTCATCGAACGGAAGAAACCTGTTGATTCGATCGAATTTTGCACGAAAGAATCGCGTATTGGATCGCGGACCCAGCGCAGTGGATTTATTGCCGTAAAAAAAGCAGATATCTTGGATAGCAGAAAAATAAAATTTACACTTAATTGTTAAATACTACATCTTACGTAGTAAAAGTAAATCCCAGTTAAAGCATTATTATTTAACATACTTACAACGCTGTATACTATACGAAGACCGAACAGAAATACTAAAAATATTTGTAAGAAATAGTTCTAAAAAAAAAAACAGTGTTTATACACAAAATGTGTCGCGTTGAGGAACCGTTATCCGATGGCTAGGAAAAAAAACCGTTAAGAGTCAACCCGGAAACGAAGATTTGTCTTGGGGGATTTTTATGCTTTTTGGGGTAAAAGAAAAAAAACGGTTTTTGTCCCCAAAAAGCATACGACGACGTTCCGTGTTTTTTCTCACTAGCATATTAGGGTGTCGTCTTTTTATAGAAATTACGTCCGTTGTTTGCCTGCCACGTCCAATACCTGTTGCGACGAATAGGAAAAAAACACACACACATATACACAATGCAAATCGGGTGCGTAAAAATTTGAATACACATAACACACACAATATATATATATATATATATGTATTGTATAGGTGTATAGGTACGTATAAAATCAACGGAAACGTGTCCGGTCTGAGGGGACGTTTTGGCGGGGTGACGGGGGGAGGATGGATAAAAATTGGGGAAAAAACACGTTCCCATGGGATGCGATATGCGTGTGCGAAACCGGTTACAGCAGCAGTGCAGCACACGGAAAAAAATCCATTATAATGGATATTGTTCGATTCATATTGTGTAAAAAGAAGGGAAAAAAATATATACTTTTTGGGAAAGAAGAGAAAACCGTTTTTTTTTTTTTAATAGCGAAAAAACGAATAAAATTGACGCGTGTTGCAATTCAGAAGCAGCCCCTATTTGCTAGATTATATACAATTTTTTTTGTTACGTTTATTATTTTTGACTCGTGCTCGGATGAGGCTCGTGCCTTTTTTTACAAACCTTTATGTACGGGGGTTAAAATGAAAAAAAATACACGTCTGGCAAGTTAATTTTGTTTTTGCCATGGGTTTTCTTTGAAACTTACATTGGTTGAATTGAGAAAAAAATTCTAACTTTGAAAAGAAAAATATATTCCTCTTGTTTTTGACGAATATTAATTAAATAGAAAATTAAACATTTTGTTTGACGGGATGTTCGACGGTATCTGAATAAAAAATCGATGTTTCCTTTTCATATACAATTTACAAAAAACTAAGACAGCCAATGTAAAAATAACTCTTAGAGCAAACCTTAGTGAGTTCTGGGAAATGTATTGAATTTCAACATGATTGATATCGTATATATTGTACAACAATATTGAGGTATATTTAACTCAGGGAAGTGAATTAAAAAGCAAAATAAAATTCTACCCAATAAAAAAAAAACGTAGGACATTATATTATAATATTATTTGCATCTAAATCTGTTGCAAAACCTTTTTTTCGGAATACTCAAATGAATAAATATAAAAAATGTATATTATATAAATACTGTGAATTGCACATACATGTTTATAAGGACGAAAAAAAAAACTATGTTTAAAATTTAAATACGGTATAAAAGTTAGCTCGTTGTCGGCAGAATTATAAATATGTAATTCGTGTTAAAGTAATGATATGTATAGTTTAAATTTGTATCGAGAGTATAATGTAAAAGTACCAATCGTTACACAGAAGTACCTATGCGTTCACGTAATTACGTGTATTAAACTCATAAATATTGTTTGTATATTTTATTTGTCGATTAGCATTCCTTGGGAACCAGCAGCGAAAGCTTTTTCATAGGTTGTAGGTACCTCCTATACACTGGAAGCGAATCGGTTGGGGGTGGGAGATAAAATTAATCACGACACGAATTTTGCAGCTGTACGAAATAAGTGTTTTAAAATAATTTAATATTTAATCAGTTATATTGCAACGTTCAATGTAAGAAAAAAAAAATGTTTAAATTAGACGAAAAATGAGATTTGTAATTATTTATTTATTTTTTATTGATCTTAAGGATCAGCGCCGACCATGCCCATTAGCCCATTTTGTAATTATTGTTTATTATACAAATTATATTATAATATCATAGGCGTGCGTTTTGGATTTAAGAAGCTTCTGTAGGCACTTCCTTCAAAAACGATTGGCCACAGTTTAGCTGCAGCGTTTAAAGGTCAAAAGTTCCGACAATAAGGCAGTGGACGTATAATACCCCTGGACTTCACACTGCATAGTACATCACATTATATTATAGAAGGTAATAGCAATAAAATAGTTTACCGAAAGTGACAGTACACAGTCATCGTCACATTATTATTATTATTGTATGTAAGTTTTGAACGAGTTCGAACCGAATCCTTCTGGAGCCGGTCACCGATAGACGGACATAATATTTATGTCTTAAGGTGGCGGAAATACGGATAATATTTTGTACTGTTCTGTAGTATTATTTCGTCATGTAGGGCGTTTCAAAGACGATTTTTTGCCTTTTTTCGGCGTTTTGTTTATTGTTGTGTCCGCCCGCAAAAGCATTTACACACGCGGACAATGGTCGAACGACAGGGCACCTAAAATCGACACCACCGGGTATAATGTTATATAGTTTATTTCAATTCGTAACATTTTATTTATATGGGTACGACTTATGTACTGCACGTGCAGTATATACCTACCAACCGTTATACCTATATTATATATGTATATATACATCGGTGGTCAGTGTACAATATAATAATATAATAATATGTGTCGCGCAGTGTATTATTATGTGTATTATTTGGTTCGCAGCAGCAAACGATATAATGTTGTATAATATGTTATTATCATGTTGTTTGTTCGCGATTTATTTATTATTTCCCGCTCGTTAGTCGCGAATAATGCCCGGCTATCCACATCCGAATCGTATATCGTTTAGCGCGCATTATGCGGCCATTGTGTTCGGTTTTTAAGACCGAAAATCGCCTTAAGGGCATCGGAGCAATAGTAGTACTGTACATAATATAATACGTGTGTTTAATAATGTGACGAATAAAAATCAAACAGAGAAAACGAATGGGTCTCTCCGTCGACTTGCTAGTTACTAAATCGAGTGTAAAATCGGACGCAATTTTGCACTCGTTTCTGTGCTAACAGGCTTATCAAATTTAAAAAGCTTATTATATATTTCCATCGGATTCCTCGCCTCGAGGCTTATTGTGGATTAACCGGGGACCGTTTAAGTCCTCGGGGGGTTTTTTTTTTGACAACCTGGTTGCATGGTTATGGGTCGACGCGGACGTTTTTCGACTGAAAATTATTATTCTTAATAATATATTATGCAGCGTGCTCGTAGATAGTATACGAAGAAAATTGTTCAATTTATAGGTAAGCTATATTATTCAGTTGAAAGAAAAGAGATCGGGTTTTTCTTTTCGGAACGTTCAATGATTTTAGTTACATTTTTTGTTCGCATAATATAATAATACTATAGGTACCTATATCATATTATATTATCGAAAAATCACGATCAAACAATAAATGATTCTGTTTCACATGCGCTTATACATTGTTTTTGCCCGATTCATTCTTTTCGCCGAGCATTCTATTATGCGTATGTATTTTTATTATTTTTTTTTTTTAATGCGTTAAGCATTTTCCACTTTATTTCAATATATAAAATATAATAATATGTTTGTACGTTATTTATTTAAATTTTTTTTCCATTGTGCTACTTCGTGAAATGCAATGTACATATATCACTGCTGCGCGTCTGGCTATATAAGTACGCTGTATATAATATATGTTATATGCTATAAATGCTATTGCTATATGTATAGTTACCACGAAATATAATATAATATTATGAAGTATTGGGGACGAACGAACAACGACGATCGAACCACCGACGAAACGTCGCATTAAAATGTTGCCAAGGTATTTATACATACATATAGTTTAAATTTTTACACATAATATCAATAATGACGGTCTTTGTTTTAGCCGCGATGAATTTCTTCGAGACCTGCAGATCCATAATTAAACGCGAATACACGTATATGTTTTAAATGTGAACAAAAAAAAAAAAAAATGATAAAAAATTGTCTTTCTTTTCTACGGTTTACTATCGAAAATCCAACGGTGGTTTTGTAAATAGGGCATAATATTGTTGTTAAACATACCGTATACCCCTGGTGTTATAAATTATATTAGTCAGCAGTATTATAATATAATACTCGCGCAAAAAATCGACTCTCAGCAAAATTTGAGAACCAACACATATTATTGTGTCGTACACACGTTTGGGATATATATATATACTTACATAATGATTGTATAGTAGGTATATTAGTTTCGAATTGTATATTAATAATGACGCACGTCCTACAGTGGCATATATTGAAATCGTAATATTCTGTTTGATACTTTTTGATATTCATAAAATATTATACGGTACCATTTTTTGTTCTTCTTTCTTATCATCATCTCTGAACCGTAAAATAATGTATAATGTAAATAGTACCTCCATATTATATCAATTACCTATACATTTTAATATAGAGTCAGAATAATTGAAAATAAATAGTTTTTCGTGTAATGTACATAGTGTGTTAGACACTTGAAGCAGACTGCTGTTGAAACTCATAAGCTACAATATTATAATAGTTACCTATTTCTATATCATATTGATAATTTCTCGCGTGCCTAAAAAACTATAAAAACCCAGAAACGACTACTGAAACGCGTAACCACATCACTTATTTATTTAGCATATTTACGATACAAATACTAAAACATTTATAGAAATCACATGTGGTGCACCACCAGAATCGGTTGCGTGCGACGAATATAATAATATATTATTTTTTATGAACATTGGGTGTATTATATAACGCTTACACACTATACTTATTTATATAATATTATATTTACATGGAGTTGAGTTCTGATAAAACCGTCCAACTTATTCGATTAAGCCCGGCCTCATACAATAGCATCACAAATGTAACCTCTTCACATAAAAGGTAAATCACAAGGTAAATTTCTACTTAAAACATCGAGATCGGTCGGAAAATGTTGTGTAAAGTATATTTTGATTTTTGTAAAAATTAGAGCAAAATAATTAATGAACGACTTTCAAAATTCAATAACTTTGAACCGATTATTATATAATATTATTAATAATGATAAACATAATGATATGGTCAGAATAAAAAAATCATGTTTGAGTAGATACCTACTCCGCAGTTATACATCAAGACGTATTATAATTCTTTGGGTACCTATAGCTGAGCCCATACATTAATAATATACTCTAAACATAATACAAATACGCACAGTGAGCAACAACTTTAAAAATAAAAATAAATGTATACTTAGACGGTTTGACTAGCCTCTGGCCACCTTGAAATTTCAGACATAATCATCATTATTTACTATAAATACGTTTATTTTTAGTACCTATGTTATTGCGAGATATTGGCTCGAGAAGAGTCGAGGAAGTTTAAAATATTGAAATTAACAAGCAAAATATTTAATAGTATGTATTTATGCGCTACGGGGCTACCACCTGCTTACTAGAAAACATAGGTCGAACGATCTTAGTGTTTAATTCTCGGCACTCCTACAGTCTAGGTCAGCGGTTTTTTAACTTTTAGTGATCTCCTCGAACCCCTGATGGAAGACTTTTAGAAATCAAAGACAATTTTTTTTTTAAATACTTTTTTTTCTACATAAAATCTCTTCTCGTCATACTCAATATTTTGATTTTTAATACATATTTTATAATACGAATCACATTAGTTGGTAGGTACATCAATACGTTTATAATTTTTTTATCACACATACATGAAATGATGTTTCACAAAAATGTAATATTTTATTTTTAGATAGAGTCGCCGCGGACCCGTCGAGGGCCGCGACCACAGTTTATGAACCGCTGGTCTAAGTACCGTGTATAGTACATGACGTAGATCGCGGCTTTCTCGCATCAAAACTACACAGTTCTCAAAATTGATAGTTGATCATTGCGATCTCTGACGTCAGGCGAATTTTACCAAGAAGAATTATATTAATCGTACCGATACACATATTCTTTGCGTATAAATTGTATCGATCCTTGGCTTGAATATTCTAAATTCGACGCCGCAAGCGATTATTTTACCACGCCGCTTCATCTCTTCAAATTTAATGTTCAAACCCGTGATCCGAGGTATTTCTGCACCCTACTCGATAGTTCAATAATGTTTTCCGTGCCGATAATAACCAATACATATGGTCTACGTATTGAACAGCTGCAATTGTGTTGTACACGTACTGTACTGTTGCAGTAATCACCGTCTATGATATATTATGTGAGCGCTCTGTAGGTGTACACTGTACATACCTATATATTATAAATGTTTGGCGTTATATATGTATAGGTATCTACTTATAACTAACTAAAGACCACTTTATAGTTTATTATAATAATCATACACTTAGGCATGCAGCCATATTGGCATGGTCGCAATTTGCGTCAATTTTTGGAGGGGGTGTAGATTTATGACAACCAAAAGTAATCCGCGGGGCCGGCTTTGCTCCCATACCTTCCTCCTAATAATATACTTTATGGCTTACAAAACACTTTAAACATAAATATAACTTGTTTATATTACCAACGTATCACGTATAATTGGTGATCTGTGGACCACTGCGAATCGATCAGCATTTTAGAACAACGCTGCAGTAAAATTGTCTTTGTAGTAAACATTAATATTATGTATAGATTTTAACAAAATATTTTACGCATAACTATAGGATTAAATGTGTTACCATTCAGTTTATAATTGACCTTGTAATAATTGATTTGAAGTGATGACATTGTATTTATTGGAATCTATATTGTGCATAGTCTAACGAATTTTAGAAAAGCAAACTCTCGTCTGAAATTTCCAATATTAGTACATATAGGCCCCGATTACAGTGGGTGAATTGACTCCCAACTCGGTGTTACCAACTCGTCCAATGTATAATGGGCCTAGTGGCTATAGCAGAAGTTGCCACTTAGCGAACGATCTAGTTTAATTATAGGTACCTCAAGTCAATCAAACTTGTTGCTATGTGCTCACTCGCGCGCCGCCGCCGGCAAGCAGCGAGTAAATTTTACCAATTTAATCGATGCCATCGATGCGGCTAATATACTATCATGATAAACATAACATTACTATATGTTATATTGATATGATATACATATGTTATAAAATTGTACCCATTACGAGAACGGAAATAATTTAGAACACAACATTCATTTCAGCTATATATACAGACATAGGTAGGTGTACATCTTAATGTATAAAATATTATACTAGACAACTTATACTGCGGTGGCTCTCGGAAAGCAACGTTCGAAAGAATGTTTATCTAATGAAAAAAAAATATTGGGGTCGTTAAAATGAAATATCTCGAGGGGTGAGTTTATTAAAATACTGCCTAATGACGTCCAACAGCATCGCTCTGTATAATATGCATATTATGCGATATCACCGCCGCCTCTCCGCCTCCGCCTCCGACAGCGACTATTATTTGCCAATTAAAGCAGATAAAAGTACATTATAAAACGCCATTATTACTATTACACACACACACACACGCGAAATTGATTTATTTGCCTGAGAGCAAGTGCTCGGCGATTGAACATCGTCAGATATCGGCGGCGGTGGGCCGTCGATCGTGACGTCGCCGTAGCCGCGTTAAAATATGACCGTTTTGTCGCCCGAGGGCCGGGGCGGACGCGAACGTGTTCCGCTGTTTGATTTGTGTCTTCATCCGCGTGTGCTGCGTGTAGGTACCTACCTATATACACGGAGTATGCATATATATATTGTTATAATAATACACGCAGCCGAATATTATGTGTGTAATATTAGGAGGAGAGGAAAAATCGAACTGGCAAACACCGTGCCGTCGATATTATTGTATTATTATTATTATACCCGAATCGGTTAACTGTGTAATATATTACGCGTATTGGTTATAGGTTATAGGTGTATATATATCGGAGGTATATTATGTACACGCATCATAATAGTTATTATAACGACGACGACGACGACGACGACGACGACGACGCGCGCCGCAGCCGAGAGGAGAAAAAAAAACAAGTCGGACTATTATAACATAATATATACACATATTATTATATGCACATGAAACGAGTTTTAATTTCGATAATATATTATTATAAAATTATTGCGCGTGCGTGCGTGCGTGTTTATCGACCAAACTTAAGCGATTCGGAATTCAGATCTGTATATATATATTATATACAGTGTACTGCGGAGTGCGTCTACCTATATATCCTACTAAACACATTATACTTTTATGTACACATTATAATATTATTTAAAACATTTTTTCTTACCGGTAAAATAATAATAAATAGGTCCTATATATTATCGAGTTCGGTTCTAGAGGTGGTCGATAACGCGGTGTTTATAAAATCATTATCGTATCATTTGTCATAATATATTTTGTCATGTATATATTCGAATTCGCTTGCATGATATTCTTTAATAATATAATCAAAGGTATAGTATTGTAGGAGAGGTTTTTTTTTATAAAGATATTAAACAATCTGCGCATATTCATTAAAATAATATCAGAATTTAATGAGTTTCTTACAATCAAAATGAATCGGTTACGATTATTATTATTGTATAGATTTGTTAATATTATTGAATTTTTTTTTTTTTTGAGTTGAGTGTATCAATTATAAAAATAAACTTCGAAATTAAGACAAATAATATTAATTTAAACAAGAAGTAGGTATCACGTTCATAAAACATATTTTTTCACCCGTAAAAATGAATGTCGGGCAATATTTCAACATTTTAAGCGCATCGAAAGATTTGTGAAGCTTTACGTCATAATATAAAAATATAATGTTTTGCTCATTTCGACAATCGACACCCGACACGTAATGTCTTTATAATAAATGATACAATATAATGAATAATCACATAATTTAATATGTGAAGTAATATTGTATACGAGTGGTGCGCAGTGTTTGATAAAATATAATAACGCATGTTATCAAACTCGAAAAAAGCACTCCGCCGAAAAGGTAACCTGCAAAGTGGTCGAAATATACTTCCACGGCTATATCCACTGCATTACCTATTATCACATTGCCGCATGAAATTGGCAATATAATTATTTGCAACCGCAGTCGTTCGAACGGAGAGAATAATAACAATAATATAATCAGACTGCGTGACGATTATAAAAATCGGAGATTTGAATTTGAATAAACGCGTGTCATCGTGTCTTCGATTGCTGCAAGCCTTGTCGGTCCGGTTCGATCGTGTCGCCATCAAACTGCGGCGAAGGGGATTACGCCGAACACAATGCAAATGCGCTGTACCCATTATGTTATACTATAATATGATATTATTGCTATGTGTGTTATAATGTTACATATATAAAACGTACGTTTGTCGTCTGTGCAACGTACGCTGCCACGAAGTCTCTATGCATTGGTTCGTGTTGAACACCGAGCAGACAGTAATATTATAATAATTTCGAATGCATTTACGAAACGAGTATAATAACTCCAGAGTTGTTGGTCAGTATGCTTCTGGGCTCTGACCTATTATTGTTAAGCCGATGCTTTGAGTTTGGCGCAGTGGTGCCTATGCCCCATACAGTATATATTATTATACCGATAAATGTATCGTTTAAAATAACAATTTTCTGGTCGATAACGTCCAATGTGGGACTCGTCGACCAGAAAGAAGGAATCAATGAAAACAAACAAAGAACGCGGGAGATATAATATTATAGATGTATAGTATATATAATATGATATATATTTTTTTTTATACGATTCATTCATTGCATATTAATCAACTCATTTATAAGTGCAATATTTATAGAGGGGATAACGACTTGTCCGTCGGATTGACATCAAACATCGTATATTATATAGATAGGCAGGTGGTAGGTACAAATCATGACTATTACTACCGATATAGTAAAACTGATCAGTGACCTTGGTACAAGCTTTTGAAATGGTCTGTAAACCTCTTAACCTCTTTGGTTTTTACTACGCGTCCCGGGCGTCCGACTCGACTCCTGAAAACTTACAACCGGCCCAAATCGCGTTAACACAATATTATTTTTACTCCACCGTGGATTTGTAGGGTCATCGGACCCACGCACAACCATCGGGTAAACAATGATCTCGTCGTGCCTATATATAGGTATATCATACACGCACGGCACATGCGCGTGTGTTAAAAAAGTTTCGTCGGTTCGTTAAGAGAAAAATACGGTTTCCCCGGCAGTCATTGACAGACGAGAGTTATCCGTCGGTTGATCAACAACAGATGTTGTGGTGGCGATGGAGACTATCTCGCCGCCGCCGCCGCCGCCACCACCGCTGCAGCGTGTGCAGTCATTACCCTTAAGAAATCCGTACGGGTTTTAATGGGGTTTTTGCGCCCGCGCGTGCATATGCACATCGTATTATAATACTTTTAAACATATATATGCGTACACATTATAATACCCGAGTCCCACGTGACGGGTTTTTGGGGGAACGGGTGGAACCGTGGAAGAATGTGTGTGATGACGTGACGCGCTGAGAGACGACTGCGGAGACCCGCCGCCGCAGTTTGTGCAGTCTTCTATACGAGCAGATATACGAGAGAGACCCGAAAAACGCAAACCTATTGAATTTCACGTATGTGTGGCCTACTGAATTTTTTTTTAAAAACGCGATACGCTCATGCAAGACAAGTATCGGGTTTCTTGGTGTGTATTTATTATTCATATGTATATATATAGCCATATATAGGTGTGATGGTATATACGCCATTACAATAACCGGCACGGCCACGGGCTGAACACTGCAGTCCAACTGCAATAATAATTATCGACATTGTGTACGAGTATAAAGTGCATGGGATAATGTAAACAGGAATATATCTTATTAGATATTATTTGATATATTATTAAGAAAAACGATATTGAAGATGGTGACGTTATCATATTATTATATCGACGCGTTCGAAAGTGCACCAGGGGTAGTCATCATATAATGTAGTTGTAATTGCGCTGATTCAATTGTACGCGAGTGGTGGATATTCGTGAAAAAAAATTCCACATATTTGAAATTTTGAATTCGTTCGATTACACAACAATGGCTTTGTGAAAATTCTTCTTCTACCAGATAGGTATAGTACTTACATGAGCCCCATCGAGATTATTTATTTGACATTATTTTCGTTGGACGTCACGCGCTCCAGTCACAACTTCACAACTAACCGTGTATGACCGGGTTGGTACCTAACCCACACACGGTATAATATACCTTTACCAGAGCGAGCGGACGGTGGTCGGTCGACGGGGCGTCGATTGAAGAACAAAAAAAAAATTCACAGGTAGGTTATAAATCGTTTATGGCGCAGTCGTATTTTTGACCGCCGTGTACACGACTGGGTAGGTACAGTACTGTGTGCACACAGTAGAGTAGGGTCGCAATTCGCTGTATTGTCACTTCCGATCGGCTCTCGACGGGGGGCGGTTACGCTTCCGGTTATCGATTTTATTTTTTTTATTTTTAATATTCTTTTATATTATACACAGCCCGGACCGGCACACACGCGTGTATAATGGCGATAAACATAATAATAGACAAACGGCCGGACACGTATATAACAGTGGTGCGCGAGAGGAATCTGGAAATTATATTCGTTTTTTTTTTTTATTTTCCTCGTCCGCGTTGTCCGTCGCCGTCGTCTTCTTCCACCTATCACGCGGTGGACCTTGGACGCTAAATCGCTCGGCCACGGTTTAACGCGATCGCGCTGTGTACACGTCCGTCCAGCCGTGTCCAATTGGCCAGATGACCGCCGCCGCCTGCACAGTGTAGCTGTGTAGTATGCCGCTCGGCGGCGGTCTTCCGGCCCCGGGGAAATGTGTGACCGGCAAGAATGATGCGTATTTTTGGCAAACGATATTGAAGGAAAATGAATAAAAAAACATCTCATATTATTTTACACATTTTTATATGCACCAAGCGCATAATAATCATAGTAATAATAATATGAGAAAATAGCAAAACCGTAATAGAAAATTATCATAGTATAATATCACGCGCATCATGCAGCGCGTCCGATAAGTATATATACTTTATGTTGCTAATGTACTATTATTATTATTATCATTCAATACCACAGCTATTGACGTATTCGGTCTTAGCACATGCTATAGTCCCTTCGTTTTTTACGAAAAACTATATTTCGATTATATTATTACATATCGAGCTATTCTTCGTTTCGTAGGTATATACCTACTTGGAAAACACGCGCTTTTCTTTCGTTACATCATTTACCTACATCATATTGTTACATTATATTTTTCATAATAAATTATTATAGGTAGGCACTTACATAATATTATTATCATATCGTATTATTTGTGTGCAAAAACACGTGCCCATATAACGGTAACGGGCAACTGCAAAATTCACCCACGTCCAACCTCGCAATAGTTATTATTGTATACAAAATGAACGCCGATTTTTCTTTTACCATCAAACTGCGCAGCTGCTCCTATTATAGCAGATTATACTCAAGCAATTCGAAATAGACGCGAAGGAGACAATATATTATAATGCATAGGTATTAGGTATAGTAAATATATTATTATATCGCATGCTACTGCGGATACCTAATACTCGGGTGGTAACCGAGGGGTCCAAAAGTCCAAATTTATGATTTTATTGTCAAGTTAAAAATACAAAATATTATTTAGTTTAAATTTTAAATAAATGTAGGTATACATGTACAGTATATTTAATTTTCTTTTACATCATTATATTCGTTCATATTTTGATTATTATTTCTTTTATCTATACCATTTAACAAAATATATTATTATTCCATATAAACATTTTAAGGAAAAATATGAAAAGTCAAAATACAAAGTCCTGAAAAATTCAATAGGTAGATATATCAAAATCAAATCAATATTTTAATTTTGTGAATTGAATAATTTGTGTTATTTTAGGTACTTATAAAGTTATGTAAGTTAATGTAATGCGTACATTTTTTCAACTCATATTGAGTATACTTTTAAATGAAAAATAAGAATAATAATTATATTTTTAAGTCTGCTCCAGAACAAAAAAAATCATCTTCCAAGAAAATTTCAAATAATTAATGAGTTTGAAGTTAAAACAGTTTATATTCTACTGACAATATTTTTTTTAACCAATAATTAATAATAAACCATCATTTTTATTATTTTCGTCTTTCAGAATAATTTATTCATTATTATGCTCAAAACAAAAATTAAAATACGCCGGAAGTCAAAGTTTTATTTTAAAGTTTTTTCCTTTAAAAAAAAAGCAATGCATATAAGAGCAGCAGCGTTTATTTAGTTAAATGAATATGACTACTTTATTAATGCAAATTTTTGTTTGCTTAAAGACCGTTCAAGGATTATACAGAAAAGTTCATAGTCAATATTCATAATCACTTTTAATAACAACTATCAGCTTATAAATCAATATTAGATTGTTTTAAATGTATACTAATATTTATTTGTGTTTAATGACAAACAAAATGTTTGTTTTCACGTTTAAATATTAAAATTCACAAGAGCTATTTAAAATTAATGTAGGTACCTACCTGTATTATTTATACCTAATTTATACTCTTGGACACTTTTGCAGTTAAATAATGTTAATTATTAGGGTAACAGTTTATTGTTTACACAATTACATATGATAAAAAGGTTACAAAATAACTGTGTATCAGAATAATAAATTCAGAAATGATTCACATAATGATGCCTATGCTTTTTGATTCGCTCATTCGCAGTAGGATCAGTCATTATATTATATAGGATAAATCATAAATGATAATATTATCTTATCGTCGTAAAAAAATAAAAAGGCACTACATACTTTATGGATTCATTATCAAGCAATAAGTACATAAATGTAAATTTATCTAAAAATAGAGAAACAAATTGTGTTCCTTACCTAACCTACATTCTATTCTACAAACTTTAAGTGTTGGATCTTTCATTGCAGGATGATCTCATTCATCATATAAATAAAACAAAATTACAAATTGTATTGGTGCCTACTCTATATGTTAAATGTAGTTATTTTTCCACGAATCACCAAAATATGTAAATATTAAAATAAATAATTAAAAATAATAATGGGATTATTATTAGGTGCCCATCTATTTTCTTTCTGCTCTTTTAAGATTATTAAATTGTATCTGAAATGAAGAAGACCTAAGCTTTTCATTTAAATATTTTTATGTGATCTAAAATGTGTTTTCATTGAATTTCAATATACCAGGTAAAATGTGAAAATTATTCATCATTAAATATAGTTGAAAAGTAATTAAAAACATTTTAAAAACATATTGAAAATATTATTTTTCTTGATGTTTCTCTTATTTTATACGACTTAATAGTAAGACAATGTTTTCGAGATTCTACTAGAATAGAATATGTTAAAATAAGTTCAGTACACTAAGATTTGAAACAAAAATGTTTTAAAGGACGGGCTATTTATAAGCCATTAGTAATAAGGACATAATGCTGTAACGCACATTACGTACATGTTATCAATATAAAGTACGATATACATACGTTGTGAGCCGTTTGATTTTTTAGAAATATTATAGGTGGCTCACTGTCTAAAAAGCTTGAAGACCCCAGTCGTAAACGATTTCGGAGCTGAAAATGAAAATTGCTTTCGATTTTGATTCTCGCGGATTTTATCTCGACAGCCAATACATTTTTTTTAATAATAATCGCACGGGAGCATAAAAAAGCAGTCTAGTTATCGGAGTATACCGTGCCTCTCTGTTCTCACAGGTCTTATTAGTTATTACACATACACACACACACACATACACACACACCACACACAGACAAACATACTAACACACACACATACACACACACACCACGCGCGATAGGTCGGGGGGCATCTGTTTTGTCCGAGTGCCGCCCGATGTCGACGACGACGACGACGACGTATACCCATACACACGCCCGTCATCGTATATGTAGGTAAGTATATAGTATAATATAAATACGTACGGTATAGGTATATATATATATATATATATGATATGCACTAGGTATATACACTTGTCTGGCATAATATATATTTTTGCGCAATCTCTCCCCCGGTGCGGGATAAAATGAGAATAAAAAAAAAATAAAATAATAGTATAAAATAAAGAAAGACCGTCGTCTCTTATTCCCCGCAATCGTGTGTCTGAAGGAACCACCTGTTTCGATCGGCTGCGGCGGCGGTGAGGCAGGCAGTAGACGAGTAGTGGCCAGACGGTCCGTGTGGTGGAAAAACGCGCACAATATATAATAATAATAATAATAATAATAATAATAATAACAACGAGCGCGGGGGAGAGAAGAAACCGCCGAGATGTCCGTGGGAACTTAGGGTCATGTGTACAGTCATATTATTGCGTATTCCTATACACCACCACCGCCGCTACCACCTATACACCACCCCACAGCCGTTGCCGCCGCCGCCGCCCAGGCTATTATTCCGGAAAAAATAATTAAATATTTCGTGTACCTATACGGGGGCGGACGGGTCACCTGTTAAAAAAAAAAAAATCTCTATTTATTTGATATCCTCCCCCTCCCCCGTCGGTAATGAGGCGGAAAATCACGGTGCGCTGCATACTGCAGAGGACCCGAGTGCACTACGAATTCCGGTGGAACGCGACGGTATTATAATATTATAATATAATATATATAATAACAATGTATAACATCGTGTATATATATATTTGGAATCTAAAAGTACCTACCCACACAGTCCGGGTGAGTCGGACGACATATTTCGTGAGTATTTGTGATCGTCGTAAGTACGCGTATCCACCTTAAATGTTTCGTTACGCGTACTTATACAGAATGCATTATATGGGTCCCCATTGTACCGTTTGTACGTTTTAAATGATATATCTGCTATATTAATTTACTTCAGTTTTTATTTTACAGCCAGGAAAATTTGAAATAATTATTTTTTTAAGTGTAGTACGCTATAGGTATAGGTACATAATATGTTTTTCGTAAATATCACAAAAGCTAAATATTATTATGATATTTATTTTATTTCTCGTTGGCTTACTATGCATGCATAAACACTTAACGTTCTTTTGAAGGGGGTTTATTTTTTTATTTCAATTCAACGTTTTAATGATCATTTAGGGTTTATTAATTTAAAACAAATTACGAATTAGGTAGGTACCTTTGAAGAAAGCCTTGTTAAAAGTGTTTGCTGCAGCTCTCGCAGCATTCTGTGTGGGCGTCAAAGCAATTATACATAAAAGTTGTCCGCGGATCAGCGATTCCCGCTTGCTTCGCTCACCCATTCTACACTTTAAAGTGGCACATTAATATTGTGTTAAATTCAAACACGTTAATAATTGCATTTTTTTTTTTTAATAAAACGATTTTATGTCGAAGTCTGTCGAGTATTTTCAAGTAGGTACTTAACTCATAGTTTTTAAAAATATTCTCGAGGAATGCATTCGAGCTTTTATTTTCAAACTGTACGAAATCAAATCAAGTGCTTGTGTCATTTGGTTCGATTAACGATTGATTAAAAACAACACGATTTATACTACATATGCGAAACGGCCGTAGCATGTTGATTGTAACTAAAATACATAATTTGCATATAAAAAAAGAACCAAAGAACATTATAAATCCTGCGCTGGGATATAGCTATCAATTCTCCGCTCAGTAAGTATCCACGTAATAATATTGCTATTGCTACAAAAGGAATTATTGAAACCCTGAGATAAATTTACCTGAAAATGATATACATAGAGATTAGACCCCAAACAAAATGTGAGTTTAATTTTTGTTGACCTATTTTATAATTATTCTTCAAAATTACATTATCTACTCGCCTAACATACACTCCTCCTTTGTATTAACTACACCTACCTATACACCAACGCATATATTATAAACTTTTTTTTTGTGTTTCGTATTTTTGAAATTCAATGAAAAAAAATTGAATATAGAAACAACTCGGGTTTTTTCAGACTGAATCTTTAAAAATCATCAATATAACTTTTGATTTATATAAGTACGAATCGTACTTTATTATATTACATTCGTATCTCATCGTTTCGGGATTGTAAGGATTTTGAAAAAGAAGTAATATTTGTCAAACCTATTGCAGATAGCTACGATCTCGTAAATCCACATATTACTGTGAAATGATAACAAAATTACATGATTTTCACTTTAACATTTTAAGCTTATAAATCCATATATTGCAGGTACTTCCGGGAACGAATATAAACAAAAAATAAAATCTTATCACAAAAGTATAGTGAAAGCACATGATATTTATAAATATATAATAATTAATGATATTTAGTATGAGTACAAAAAAAATGTTAAAAATTATAATACAGTGCTCCAAGTAGGCCGAATGTTCAAAGAATTGTCAAAATCCAAAATTAGTCACTTTTGAACCTTTACGGGGCAATAAATCCGTGCAACAGGTAAGTACTCTATATTTATATATAAGACAATATAATTATGGCGATTTGCATCTGCACAAGACGTGGAAGTATAACAATTTATAATGCCTACATAATATATACACTTTCAGTGCGGTGTGGGTGGCAAAATTCGAGCCAAATAACAATGCTAATAGTGCCTACCTATATACGAGTATATACTCTATAATACATAGTACGCTCTATATGCATATAGAGTAAGATCCTTAAGCCGCCGGAGTGTGACCAAACAGATGAACTGCGGACGAGCAACATTACAGATACTTCGCTGTAACATATATTTCAGCAGTCCGTCCGTACGCTTAAAAAAAATTACCATAATTTATGGTACAATATTACGTCGATTCGGAGTCGACGGCGATTCGCGTCGGATTCGGTAGGTACACTTTGGACGAATCGCTCGTTTTGATTTGCGGTCATAAATATTTTTAATCCGACCCGCAGGTTTTCCGAAACACGCGCGAAACAATACACCTGGGCAGTTATAATTCGCTACGACTGCAAATCGAGGCTAGGCAACATCATAATGTTATAATACGCGATTATAGATGATAATATTGGTCCTAAATAATAATGGCTAGCCATCGGTCGGATACCTACGCGCCACTTGGACGTTGCTGGCCGTCACCGGAGCGAGGATAGGCGATGGACACGAAATAATGTGCAATATTTTTACGTACAGAATGTCCGAGGCCGGCACAGCTTAAACCGGTAGTTTTCGTCCGAGTACAATATAATAACCGAGAAAAAAATTAATAATAATACAATAATAACAAATCGTCAGAGTCCTGTAGTAAACAGTACCTAGGTATAAGCGGCGGCAGTAGGCAAGGCCCATGCACGGGCACATCATATTATGAATACCAACAGGTACCTGAGCGAGCGATCGTTTCCTCGGCAGTTTTACACGCCATACCCTATTTATTTGCTTATTTTTTAATGGGTTTCGAATCGGAAACGGTACGTCAGTTTTCCCGACGTGCTTACCCAAACACGAGTCAATAATGGTTTATTTTTGTTCCTTCCTCCTGCAGCAGCAGTGGCCCAATTACACCGCTGTCGTCCGTCCGCCAATGACCACTCCAACTCCGTGGCGTAAATAACAAGAATTAAGAACACTCGAATGACCCGAACGAATTTTTTTTTTACGGTGAAAACTATAACATCACGTTCACGAGTTATATTATTTTGTATGAAAATTGTATCCAAGCGTTTTTTGTTTACATATTATATATTACAATGGTAAAATTGAAGGAAAAAACGTGTGTCATGTATATTTTTTGCGATGGTCTCAGTTTAAGTACCTAAGTAAGTTTAAATAAAATGTATAGTCAAAGAACGTTCATTAATAGTATTCATTTGAATTCCAGACCATAACCACAGGTGTATAATTACTATCGGCATTTCTTATACGGTTTAATTTTTTGTTTTTAATTAAAAATATTAATAATAGTTAGGTACCTCTATAGTTTGTAAATGAAAAACAACTTTTCAACACCGTGAATAGTTTTTTTTGCAAAACATTACCGCAAGTGTTTTAACATTACCATTTCACTGCTCTCAAATGATATAATATTGTATTAAAAATTGTTTGAAAAAAAAACTTTTTGTCACACGTATATAGTAGCTACGCGTAGGTACCAAACGAGTTTTGGTCGTGAGATTGTGACTTTTTTTATTTGTTTATTTTATTATATATTTATTTTTTTTAATTACTGGTCCAAGGAAGTCGTGTTAACCAGAATTGATAAGAATCGACTATTGCCGCTGATCCCCATTCGACGGACCAGTCTCTTAATCGTGTTTCGCTAATTAAACGACCGTGGGAACAGCTCCTCGGTAATAGGTCGTTTGAATGTCTTGAAATTGAATTTCGAACGACTTTACCGAAAATATAATTAAAAAGGACTTCATTGGTGGGTGGTGCCACTTAAAAAATATCATACTTAGGTACATTGTACAACGTCGTATGATAATGTTGATTTTGGACGAGGCGTGTAGTGTAGATAAATACAAAATGATGTATCTTAAAATCTGGCATGTTATCAACATGAAAAGTATCCGACTACTATCTGCATTGTTAAAATAATAATAATTCGTAAGAGCTTACTAAGCTTTCTACGAGTAATGGCATTGTTGATCCAAGTGTGTTTCAAGAGGAAGTTATCAAAGAATAAACTGCGTGGAAAATTATAATTTCAAGTGTTATTCTAGAGAAAACAAATCGACACCCTCTTTCTAATGTTTGCTCATCCGTTCAACAAGTTCTGCGCGTCTAGGGTTATGGAAATATTTAATTTTAAACGAAAAACAAATACACCCGTGGAACAAAGTTAATGTCAAGGACCACAACGTCGTGTGGCGATAAAATTTAGGCCACGAATATGTTAAGTTTTTTAAGTATACCAAATAATTAATATAATACATTAAAAATATTATGTACCTACGATGTTTCTTTATCATTATAGTTTATATGTAAATGTAAAATGGCTTCTACAAAACTATCCTAATCGATTTCGATACTCTATATTGTTGTCAATATATGTACGAATGCTAGTAATTAAATCCGTTGACGGTGTTTGCGTTAATATGCTGACATATAAACACACAATACCATTATTATAATACCTACTTCAAGTCCCTTCGATGGCCGAATTGACGGACCGTCACCGCAGGTTTTGGGTCGATGAACGGTTAACGCGACTAATGCTCGTATACCTATGTATATATATATATACACTTGGCAACTGTGTGACTAATATTGTGTTATTTTTATGTATTCGGACATGGAACGATAGATATGACCTAAGGTTCGTTTCCGGACTTAAAGACCTCTAAATTTGCTACTGGCCGATCGTTTTAAATGTAAACAACAAAATATGTGAAATGACTGCGGCCACGATATAATATAGACAACCGAACGAAAACGTATAAACATTTCGCAACGAGCGCGATCACATGTCCTACGATGTATATAATTATTGATGGAGGTTCTATATAGTGAAAAAGAAACGTGTTATATCGGCACCATTTTATAAAAGAAAATTGTTTTAAAATATTTTAGAATGTTTTACCTCATACGTAGCAGGTTATTCTGTTCTACGATCAAATAAATGTATGCATCTATAGCTATAAAGTGTAAACGAATCGAACTGTATAATCATCTGGAATATATGTAGATACTTACATTGTTCCTTCGTTGACATAGCGTCAACTACAACAACAACAATTGTCGTAAACCATATAATATAATATAACTATATTATATAATACAGAGTGCGGACGAGTAATATTGGAAATTATTCTATATAATATTCTTGCACGGGTGTTTTGGAAATTAAATTTATAGCCCTATCCTATATAAAAATACCTATACATTGAAGTGACCCCAGGAATAAGCTCGGCGGGTGTGTGAGAACCAGGAAGACTATACTTCGTGCGCATTACAAGACGTGTTTGTTTTCCTAAGGAGGGAGCCAAGTATAAGAAGAAGAAGAAGAAGAAGAAGAAGAAAAAAACGATAGAGATATTATGTCCTTTGAACAGCGTGCATATAATATATAGGTACGTGTTGTTGGGCGTAATAAGGAAAGAGAAAAAAATAGCGTTTCGAATTCAATGTGTGTATACACAATTGACCATAAGAAGGAGAAAAAAAACAAACAAACAACGGGGACACGTGAAAAGAAAAAAGGGCTGGTGCGGCGTGGCCGACCGCTTATATGTAAATGTCCCGAGTGCGTCGAACCAGGAAATATTCACTTTTTTTTGCCCTCAATAAACCACCCCCTCGCATCTTTTGACCGTAATTTATGACTTATCAATGGAGTGTTTACAACCCTTTTTAAAACCCTTTAAGTTTTATTGAGTATTATTGTGTATGCGTGCACGCGTGTAATTTTATTTTTCGATGGACAGAGTGAAGAAAAAAAGACGGACAAGACAATTTCACGGTCCCTTTCGTTTTCCAAAGTATCTATACCATTTTTTGCCACTAATTTCTGAATTGTCGAATATAATTTAGTTCATTTCTACGAGAGCAAAAAATATAAGTTTTAAAAGAATAAAGCCATATATTAAGTGGGTATATGATATGTATGACATGTATACGGCCACAAAGCAATTCGACAATCCCTACCAAACCTACATGCTCATAAATCAGTGATGGAAAAAAAATTGAGAGTATAAACCAAAAATATTTAAAACGTGTGACCGTGTTGGGAAATTAACCTAAGTCTCCCTAAACGTAATATAGTTATCGAATTTATTTTGATAGCTGTGCGACATCTCGATTCGAATGTTCAAAACTTTTTTTCTATCGAAAAACAATCAGTGTAATAGAATAACGATAACGAAAAATAAAACGCATAACTAAAAGAATATTTATTTAGAAGAATGAAAATAAGTTACACAATATAAGTGAGTTACAAACAATTTTGTTAGACAATTCATCGCCGGGTAGATCGATGTATAGTTATCGATGGGCAAAAACGTCGTGAATCAACCGTTAATTGCATTAACAATAATATTATGTGCAAATAGGTACGTATTTAGAGTGTGGTTGCGGAAGAGTTTTAAAATATGAATACTTACACGTATGACGTGCCGGCAGTTCAAAAAAAAGTTGTATAAAATACTTTACAATAGAAAAAAAAATGGAGTGTTAGAACGAAATTTTCAATAATAGTTTTTTCCAACAGTCATCGTGACGTATTATACCTCTATTACCTTTAACGTTAACGTCACTGCAGGATGCGTTTTTCTACAAAAAAATACTATGTATCAATTTTATTTTTGTGTCATACGAGTACATTGTAAATCTGGGTATCTAAAAGTGCATTAAAATTTTTATAAGTGATATAAATAATAATGTATAGTATTAAATGATATATCATTATGTACGATGTACCAATTAAGTTAGAGAAAAATTGTGGACTGCGTGGACCGCATATAGCTATAATATAGAATTTGACGATTAAATTTAATAATCCGATGACCATTGTTCAAGTACAATTTATTGTTCAAAGTTAAAGTGTGCTTATTTAATGGATTATTGTAACTCGAGTAATTCACTGTTCACTACAATAATTCTCACAGCTATTAACAGATATTAATACTTGAATGTTCAAATGGTAAATCGGGAAAAATAAGTAAGGCTCCCCGGTGTGATTGAAAACATTTTAAGCGATTTTTCGAGATTACATTTCAATGTGTATAAAATAAAATAATTGGACATATAACATAACATACGTATAATCGATTTAAATCATTATTCATTCTATCCTGAAAGAATTTATTGCATTCATTTTACGATAATATTTCTAACAGTTGAATAATTATTATACATTATCGTATAGGCGAAAATATATATGAAATTCGTTTAAATCTAAGTAAATACATTTCAGTATTCTACCAAAGTGGCAGAGTGTTTAATATCAATGTGAGACAGAAAACAATTATAATTTGTATTCGGTGTAATAGTATTTTGGATTATTCGTCGTCACATCTTATAAACTAAAATTACACGTGAATGTTTAAAATATTGTCACTATATTAACAGGCAACGTAAACGATATGAGATTAAATACATATTTAAGAAACACATAAATCACAATTCATTTCCGACAATACTCTCGACATATAAACGGTCGGGTCGATAAATAATTAACCGTCGTGATTGCACAATATAATTACAGGTCATTGTTTTTATTTGGAATCAAACCTATTAAACAATAGTTCTAGATATCCTCAGACGTAAAAGGTTATATTATACAATAATATATTGAAATTGCATTAACAAAGTCAATAGTTTTACCATATAGTAATAGTGCCTACAATCCTTTGAACTTAATTAGAATTATTGTAACCGGCAACCGGCTATTAAAAATAATTGTAAACTATCAAAAAAACTCTATAATGATGTTTCATTACGTACCTATATAAATAATAATAATTAACACAATACATAAACGCACAGTGATAAAAATGTTTATAGATATATTATAACATCTGCAATACCTGTAATATTATCTGTATTCCTAAAACACTACATACTTCTTTATTAAATTTAAGACTTGAATATTTCTATTCGTCTTATAAGATATTAGCGTTATATTCGGGGCCAGAGTGGGACATTTTAGACAGTCGTGTTCAAATATTTTAACGGGCCAAATCATGAAACTCCCCCTTCCCCCTAGTCACAATAAATAAGATAAGATAGCAAACCTTCTCCTATCCGACCATGGTTATATTGACATATTGAATCGTTGAAAATAGTTGTAAAATTGCATTTTCTCAATATGAATCATATGCGGAAGACGTCTACGATTTTTCATTAAAATAAAAAAAAAAACCCACCTCAGTTGATCAGCTAATAAGGGCGGACTGGCTTTTTTGGTCCAGGGCACACAACTAATTAGGGGGGGCCCTTCATTTTTTTTAGCTCACTAAAATAGGAAAGAGTTCTACATTACAACAAGAGTTAAGTTTAAGAAAGTGGTAATCGGAGCCCGGATCCTAAATACGAATGCGGGGCCCGGGGTGCCACTCGGTTTATAGTACCCTGGGCCAGTACGCCACTGGCAGTTTAAATCTGTTAAAATATTAAAAACACATTCGTCGGGTTATGAAATATCCAGAAGAAACGTCATGCGTGCGTTTTCTCGCGCGTAATATATTCATATACTTGTGCGCATACGATGAGCGAATAGAAAAAGGTTCATTTAAAAAGGCTGAAGCAGCCACACATAGAACCATTCGCAGGTATCAATACACGTAATAAGTAGGTATATGCGTATACGTAACCCTAGGCCATTCCTCCGGTGTTTTCATTGCGAAATGACAATTATTACATTATTATTATTTATTATATAAGCCGTCGTGGGGAGAGTCAATTCGGCGTGTTTACTTATCGGTGAATGGACCAACCCTTTATCGGGGATCGTCCGATACGTATCGACAAACCATCGTCCCCATTTATTGTGTATTATAATATTATGTAAAAGAGGCGACAGACACACATACACACACACACACACACACACATGAACACGAGTATCGGTCGCATTAAACACTGTGTGTGTGTGTGTGTGTGTGTGTGTGTGTACATGTTATTCTTTAGGTATTTTTTTTCGTTCCCTTTCGTTTTTTTTTCGCCTCATTCTTCTCGCGCGCATATACATATATATCCTTTTCCGTTTGTATCGATTCCGGGTCGCATATATATTATATTATGTATACACACGGCGGATCTCTCTACGGGTAATAAACTCGAGCGATCACGCGCGCACGGGGGGTGGCGGGGTGGGTTCCAATACGCAGGGGATGATGTTATTGGGTCTTGTCGGCGGCGTGTCACGAGTGTGCCGCCGCGTGTTGTTATTTTTTCTTTTCACTCTTTCGCGGGCTGGGAAGAAAGGGTTCCGCCGCCGCCGCCGCCGCCGCCGACATTGCGAGAGGGTTTCTCGTGTTTCCGAATCGCAGTCAAAATAACATGCGTAAATATACAATAATATGCGTATGTGTATGTATAAACTAGGAAAAGGGTTGATCGTAAATTTTAAAATGTTTATTTTTTTTTTTTTTGTTCCTTTTTGTTATACACACACGGCGTCGTTTCTATTACACCGAATTTGTCACGAATGGCCTCTACAAAACGACGTGTCCCTTTGTCGGCACATAATAATATGTACGTCTATACCTACACTCTTATCCCTGCTATTATATAATACTTATATGTATACATAACACACAATATGCTGCCGCCGAGTCTCTTTCCTTTTGTATGTGCAATATACGGCGGGTGCACTGGCCTATCCCTTAAACAGTTTCGTTTTTTTTTCACCTAGACGTGCAAGATCGGTGGAATTCCGAAATCATAAACCAAACGCTTTGGCCGAGCACTATTGAAATCATCGCAATCGACTGACGCCGTTCGTATACGTATCATTGACAACGAAGCAGTTCAATATTATAATGTTTTCCTTGGCGTAATGCTACAGTGCACTCGTGATTTCCATACAAGCAACATAATGTAATTATATGTTAACAATTCATTAAATTGTAAATTGTATTCGTAATGATATAGGTATTTTGATGGTAATATAGCAACAATAATGGGGGTCTAACGATTCTGACGAAGTTGGGGTACGACCAGGGTTAGGGGTTTATAATATTTTACACACTGATAACATATAATTGATATAAGTAAACAAGACAAATGTTTATTTATCAAATTTATTTTATAGATCATTCGATTACTAAAAAATATGATTACAGTTACTCTGCAGCGTACGCAAGTATTTATGATTTAATGAAATTACAAAGAATCGATTCTTATAGTCGACGTATAATGAATTCTGTTATTTTAGTTTTTTAGACTGCGATCGTGCAAAACGAATATAGATTCAAAATAGCCTTAGATAAACACTGACATTTGGTGATTGAGCTGACCCATCCATCGTCAAAGTATAAGTATAAATAAAAGTTTACAAACACTCAAGTAAGCGTATTTATAAAAGAATAAAATACGGTTTTATAAATACTGCGCATACAACGTGTCCTGATATTCAAAACATAATAATAATTATTATTAAGCTATATAAATATGATATAACTCAATCTTTGTTTTTTATAATTTAGCTCAACATGAAATTTAAAATAATAATTTCATATGAATCTCTATTCTCTGAGGTAATGAATATATATTATACAGATGTCCAAATATCTACAAATATTAAACTCGTTATTTTTTAGAATGTTAATAAATTATTATTATTTGTATTCCGTTCACCATACTATATTGGCCTGCAGTAATTTCTTTTATAGCTATAGATATTAGATACGCGCTTGACTATTGGTATAGTATTGTTGATTACAAGCTAACATGTTGGCATTATCAAACACGTGGATTACAATAAATTATAAACAATTGTATAATACTATTATTTATTATATAATGTATATATTATATTAATGATATATTTATCATATTATGAATTTAATAATAATAATAACAGTTATTATTAATTATCGTGAATGAATAATTCACTGAATATTTTATTATAAAAATTCACACGAACGTATACGACTAACACGTGTCACCGAAGTATGAGTTTTGTGTAACACTTGCATAAAAACTGTGTAGTATGTACAATGTGTTGTGTACACGATGTGCGACACTGCAAAAAGAAAGAAATAATGTGCTGAGGCGAAAAAAAAATAATAATCAATGATAAACTAGGTAGCTGTCTGAATTAATTTGCGAGTTATTGAACGGATAAGTTTATTTAAGCTTTCTTTTTATCAATTAGATTTGATAGCAGTCAGTGCCATTGTTTATTTATTTCTATCTATAGAATATATTTTTAAAACGTTATCTCTTTGTACTAGTTGTATAACAATACACAAATCGAAAAGTTTTTGAAAGTCACATGCTGCAAAGTTTACAGGTGTAAAAAAAGGCTGAATGTATGTAAATAGTTTGTCCGTCAGCATCAAAGTTACAAGAGTGAAATAGATGTATGCAACCAGTCGTCAGTAAAATATATTCGGTGAAACGCATATTATTCAATAAGTAAAAAATTATTTTTAAATTTAAACCACCGGTTGATGATAAACAATAATTAACATTTATTATGTACAGTAACATTATTTTTAAAATATATCGTTTAAGTTTAATATTATTAGACTTTATTACGAATTTATAATATTATATACATTACGGAATGTAGTTTTTAGTTTAATAAAAGATCATAAAACAAAAGAAAAAAAACAGTTTCCATCGAAGAATATTAAATGAAATTATCAAAAATGCATTATAATATGCAAATCGCATAATGATTTTAAGGATAAGAGGGTACGAATTTATATTATAATATTCACAATGGCTGCATTAATATATGAGTATTGAGTGTCGAGTGTATACAGATATGACTACCTAGGCATTGTTTTTTCCTCGTATCCATATCGCCCATCGTCGGACGAACAATAAAAAAATAAAAATAAACGGACGTTTTTGATACTAGCTGGTATAGGTGTGCAACACGCCGCCGGCCCTCCGGGTTTTTTTTTTAAAAAATCAATAGAATCGTTTTTATTTCGTGCTTCGTCCTGTTTTTGCCATATTATGTGTAACTATGTGTTAACCGATTTTTTTCTCTCCGTTTTGCTCTTATATTAACGCTATCGACGCGAACCACAGTACACGCCACTCGCGTCAGTGTCAAAATCTACTTTAAACTGTCATTAAACGTCGATGTATTTAAGTGGCTGTGCTTACTTAAACACATTATACACACGAAAGTCAATCATAGAGCGAAAACGTACTTAAACTTAGTTTTGTTCACAAGACCGCATCAGCCACCGAAACGATGACGATAATTGATCATCTACCTCAGCTAACTCATTAACGATCATAATATAATACTAACTATCTATGATTAAAAATCTTTTCAACTATAGTTTTTGTAAATTAATGTTGCACAATATAATAGCAAGAACACGTAAAAAGATCATTTTATAATGATTGTAGATAATGTTTATGAGAAAAAAATTTAAGTTGTTACAGTAACGCCGTAATAAGTTTGTATACGAATTGTATTTTAAGTCTTGTACAGCTATGATAACGAATGGTCCATTATAGTGTATGATACACACACAATAAACATGTCCATAATATAGCATAAAATATACTGAACATATTATTACAATATATTGTGTATGGAATCGTTCTAGGAGACAATAGTCTGGTTCAAATAATGTTGTTTTTGTAAATTGAAAAAATACTTATTATTGAGTTCATCCAAATAACATAACATAGGTAACATATACGCCTACTCCGAACAAAAAATGAACTTATTTCTGATCCATGGCTGGTGAACATACGTATAATACGACGTGTCCCACTTAATAAGGATCATTGTCGTATACAATATTATATATTATTGTTCACGTCAAATTTAAAGAAAATAATAATAAAAAATAACAATATCTGCTGTAACATCGTCGTTGTTATTACAGCGACGAGTGCATTTTACCAGACCAATGCTTTGGTCGATCGTCGGTGGTTTATTAGGACGATCGTTGCCCAACTTGGCCCACCTGCATTCCAGGTACACACACAGCAGACAACTCCATCGTCCGCCGCAGACCACCTGCAACTACACCCTTCCTCCCCACTCTTACGGACCAACCAAGTCATCTACTGCAACTATAGCTATATTACATAGGTATACTGATGGTATACCCTATACGAATACAAATAATATATGTGATTATATCTCTACACATACTACCCGGCTGGGTCGCAAATTACACGAATATCCGTTACTATCAAGGCAAGGAGAGGTTGTTGTTGGTCTAGACTGGTGCAGGACCCTCATCTTGCGCGCTTATATACCTACATATATACCTATATATACCTGAGCTACCTGTATACCAATATTCCGGACAGTCGTCCTCCGAGTAGTCAAACTTATATATTATAAGGCTGAACACGATATAGTGACGGGTTATTGGCGAGCTAATCATGGTCAACACCAACCATCAAAAAACTAAACTGAAAAATGAGTTTATTTACTAGTTGGGTATCGTGAATTCAGTGTAATTTATTTGAAAAGTCTAAAATTTATTTTGTTTAGAATATTAGGAATGTTTTATATTTTATTTAATGTTTTAATGTTTAGCATTATTATGTAATATTATTATACTAATTACAAGAATAGTTTGATGGAAAAAGTATAAAAAAATGTAGACATTTTTTGGTAAGTTTTATATGTGAAACGCAAGCTATATGAATGTATCAGCTATATGCATGTGAAGTATTTAAAAACCTTTTAAACGCACTGAAGCCCACAGTTTAAAATAACGTACTCGAACCGTATAATATTAAAACAGGGTTGTTATAACGATTTTTTAAAAACTAACATTCCGGGAAAGAAAATACTATACATAAATGTCTAATGGGAATGGAATAATTGAAGTAATTTTTTTTTCGCACACGCTCTTTTTTTGAATCTCTCGCTAGCTACCACCAACGCACGGTGTAAAATATAAACACGAAATGTGCCGGGAAAAAAACTTGGGGTCGGGTATTCCTCCCCATTCCCGGGTTGTCCTTAAAGAAAAACTCGCGGGACAGAACGAACGAAAATAAAAAAAAATCAATCAAAGTGTTATTTCTCCCCTGCGTCGCGGTTTCGTCTCATTTAATTCGAGATCATTGCGTGGCCGTAAAAAAAATATTAAAAAAAAAAAATAATAAAGTATAGTAAATGAAAACATAAGCTTATGCCGTCAAATGAGCCTGAACGTATATTAGTGACTAATATGTATTATTATATTATTTATATTATAGTCAAGCTGTACAGTCAGGTTGATCACGCTAATCCAAATGATAACGACACGTCGTGGGAGATGCCTGAGTTCGGGAAAATATGTTTTTTTTAAAGTCAATTGTACCAAGACATATCAGCTATGACGCTGGTGTTGAGTTTAAGATAATAATAGTATATGAATATTTTCAGACGGGAAAAATATCAATAACGTACTCTAACGCAATGTACAACGACACGCGGTTCTCACTTCTTCTCAGTTACATGGATATTTATACTTTATATACGTCGAGCACATCGTTATGTAGGTACCTATTTCATTTTCTGTACACAAATATGGTAATTATAATTCGTTTCCACACGTTATTATTGATTGTTTTCCAAAATATAAAATAGTGATAATATATTTATTTACCTATGCGTATTCACTAATTCTGAAAATCATGAAATAAATAAATAACCGTACATACTTCGTTTCGGTCTAAATAAATTTGATATTATGGGCTCTAATATTTCAAAATTTAGCTATTGAACGGCGAAATTCATTACATTTTCAGACTGAAAAAATATCAATAACATATACTCTAACGCAATATACAACACGTGGTTCTCTCTAATTATTCTTCTCTGCAGTTACATTGATATCCATACATCGAGCATATCATTATTACACCTATTGATACCTATTTTATTTTCTGTAAACAAATATTTTAATTAGTTCGTTTTTGCACGTTATGACCGTTTTTTTTTCTATAGATCGCAGTGTGATTATGATAATATAATATTTAGGTATGGATATTTGCGAATCGGGAAGTAAATAAATAATCATACATATTTTGTTAGATAATCTAATTAATTTGCTATTAGGTAATGTGTTTAAATATTTCAAATTTAAGAGATTGAACCAAGAAATTGGATGGTATAGTAAAGGGTTTTAAATCAGTTCATAAAGGTTCATTAACTATTGATTATAAAATTTAAAAAGGGGTTAAATACTGATTACGATACAAATTTTGGAAGTATCAAAAACGATTTATAAAAAGATTTCATAAGCTAATCTAAAAGTGTATACAATGGTTGTATTATTTTTAAGTTGTTTAAAATAATTTTCGAGTTATTAAACACCGAAGTATTGAAAGGCTTACATACTATATTTTTTTGATAACTGGAAACTAGAGCACTAAATATAGGACACACTCGAAGACGATTGCCTCCGGCCTGATCTTCAAATTGCCTTCTGTAATTTTTTGTTTTAAAAATGTGACTAGAATATCGAAACTATCATTCAAACAAAATGCTTCCTACATTAGGTAGTTGACCTTTATGTGCACTAGTTACCTCAGATAAAAATAATAAATTAGTAGTTTTAATATTAATTCGCTCTAAGCAATAATTTCATAAGCGTGAAAGATTGTTACCTAAATGTGTTTTAATTAATTAAAACGTCAATCACATTTGCTAGACTTTTTTGAAAACCAAATTTAAATTCGTTCCATTTTAAAATTATCTCCCCTCTTTTGATAATAATTTTAATTTTATATTTTTATAATAAACTTACTTGTTAATAACTCTACAAATTTTTCAAATGTAACGGATTATGTTGTGCTAAGCTAATCTTCGACAATAATCAGTGGTTGACCATAATAAACGAAAATAAAAAAAAGTTATATTTTTCTTACGCGCCTATTACGAAAAATTCGAAAAATCAATAAAAAAAAGGTGATCATCGATAAAGTATATCATCGAATTAACCGAGAGTACATTAAAATAAATATAATATTGACTGTTTATTACTGCAGGTGCACGATATGGGGGAAATTTCAGTAAAAAAGGGTCACCTACCTACTTAAAGATTTGGTTGGCAGTGTCCAATATTATTCCAAACGTAGGACGTAACTATTTATTATGTCGTTATATAGTACAAGCCAATTATAATTATGAAATAAATTGAATGTTCTGATTAAATTGTTATCGTTTATTTCGTTTAGAAGTTTTTAAACTAATTAGCAACATTTAATTCCATATCAGTGTACAAACAGTGACCAATATTTTATGTTTTCATATCTTACTAATCAGCTTCTACATAAATATATGTATAAATTCGAGTAAGGCCAACAGCCAGTACAGGACAAAAATAATAATTAGTTACTTATATGATCAAAACAGGTTATATTTATTTTAACTGCATTCATAAAAAAGCATATAAATGCGACTTCAAATTATATTGAAAATTTAAACTTGAAATTAAATATCACTAGTGTATGTGTTACTAATTATTATCTAGTTAATCATAGAAATATTTTTAATTATTGATATGTATATTATACTTACATTTTCAATCTGTCTACGTTTTTTATAATACATATAGATACATAATATTATATGCATGATTAAATATCTACAGGTGAATAAATGAACAATACTACAAATTATGAAATTACTGTTAATGAGTACCTACACGATATGTGTTAACAGACTCTTAACTGATCAGTTTTTCAGACCATCGTTCAATAACGATATTGAAACGCAACTAAATTGAATGATATTAATTATTGTTTGATAGCTGCACATTTTAATATAATTTCACAACATTTGAGTATTTGTCAATTCTAGTGTTCCGATGAAATTTTTAAACCATAATTTTCTATTATTTAACATAGAATCCTTATTATATAATAGATTCGTTCTTAATCGTCATACTATAAATAGTTAGTACACACAAAATTACTTACCGATGGGCACATTTTGCAAGTATATTTTCTGCCACCACCATTTTGATGTGTGACCACGTGATGTGCGTCCGTGATTTTAGCAGCATTAATCGGATGCGGTACGATCAGCATGGGCGTCGCCGAGTTACCAGTGGGTGAAATGCTGCTAGCCGTACTTGCCGTACTATGTGACCTCGGCGTACCACCCCCGTGCTGCTGGTACATACCAGAACCATCTTCCATACCACCTGTAAATCGAATTTGGATAACCATTGTGAATACCAGACATATTTTTTGCCTAACTATTTTAACATAATGACATGATATGATACGCTTATAGTAATTTATTGTATAAATATAATATTATAATAAACCATAGCCGTCAGGGCTGTGGTGAAAACTAATTGCATCCCTGGATATAAAACTAAATTGGCATCCTAAATTATTTTATCTATACCCCGCTGTATTGCCTTCAGAACGAATGATGAAGCTTGAAAGTTAAATTTTTTAATTTCCAAGAATAATTTCAGACCGTCTTCGCGCTATCATACGTCTTGAGCTAGTAGTTGAATACCAATACATTGGCGTGTTGAGTCTCAATCGAGTTATTAATCTGTTAGGTTATAGGACTTTAAGTTATTGATTTATTATCTTACATCTATAAATATTATAGTTATATTTTGCGTCTCTCTAAATTGTATACTCATTTATGGAAGTATAAGTACTATAATTTTTAAAATATTTATTTCTTTTTATTCGCAAAATCTTCAACTACTTTTAATACATGTTCTCGAAATATTGCGCCTTCGATAATATAGAGCCCCTGGAAACAACACTCTTGCCAGTGCCTAGCTATGGACTTGTTAGCTCTACAACTTGGCTTTTCTTGGCAAAACATTAACAAATATTAATACGGCGCATGGCGTAGGTGTATTATATCTATTTAGTGTTCGTAGGTTCACGAGACAATCAGCAGGGATGTACTTTGTTCGACTTTATTTGATTGGCATTGGCAATAAGCCTGGTACATTTTTTAACGTGGTTCAAGCTCATCTTTTAACTTTTCTGATATTCATATCTAAAAACAATTGCTGACATTTTTATCAAAATCGGTCCATAAGTTTTTGAGTATATATGCTTCAAACATAAGTACATTAATTTATATAGACTATAATATTTTGTTTAGGTCTCTCTTTTTTTTCCAACCAATAGTAACCTTATACAGAGTATAAACAAAACAACATTCGATTTTCGTGAGCCTAAACTATCCTCATAGAAACCTATAATAGGGGTTAAATAACGAAACCGAGAACACACCCCGAGTCTTAAAGAATATTTGTGGAAATTCGGTGCCAATAATTGGTACCAGTAGTTTCCAAGTATATAATTTTCATACAGTTAATTTATATAAGCATATATATATATAGTGAGAGATGGATAAAAAAATATTAAAAATAATCCAAGTTTACTTGGGCAGATTATAAAAATTAAAAATAAATTATTTAAGTACTATATAGCCATATAGGTATATTATGAGAATCAAACGGGTTATAAACGTACTTATCAAATTGTTTTTATATTAAATAAATGATTAATTCAATGCGAAAACCGGTTTTCGATCAAATTTTACGATTTATTTATTTTGAATTAGTGAAACACCGAAAAGAAATCTTACGTTGTTTGTTACTGTATACTATTGTCGGTATTTAAAGACTCCAAATAGTTGAATACATTTATATACGAATCTAGATGATACCTACTCAAGTATTTTGAACAATAGAAATATATTATGGTATGTATTAGGTATGGAATAATAAATATTACATATCAGTTGCATGAGCTTATACAATTTATTGAATAATTTATGGTAAACGAATTGTTTTGTGAAAAAAAACAACGTAAGTTATGTAAAGAATTTCTATTTTTGCAACCAAAATTAACATTTTCTGTATATTTTCGATAAATTATAACAGATTTTGTATGTGGGTATCAATGAATCATCCCTATAGGTCAAAATATATGGAAAATTCGGCGTTTCAAAGGGGTTTGGCGGTGTCATTATTCTTTGAAAACAACTATAATAATACGTTGGTATCAATTTAAAACTCGTTCTGAATTTGTTGTGACCATAAAACAATATTAAATTTTGTATATTAATGTTGCCGTTACACAATAGTTCATAATATGTTATTTTTAAAGCAAACTCTATCTGATTAATGCAGAAAATCAAACATATGTATTGCATTTTTAAGCACCGCGCCGTATCAATAACTACGTAATTTTTTGGTTGATGATAATTTCAAAGTATTTTGCAATCGTTACTATTTTAAAGTTATCGTATTGGCATTATATGATATGCAAATATTTAATTAATATTAACAAAATAATAATAATAAAACTAAGAATATAGGAGTATGTGAAATAAACGATCAAATTAAGTGTTTTTAAACTGGTTTCGTTAAACTAAATAAATAATATTAGCGTACAAAGGTCTCGTGAAACACGTTTTTTTCCCATGTAAATCCGATCGAGTTTGTTATAATATATTATGAATATAATCTATATGTTCGCGTATCTGAATCGTTTGTTAGCAATAATATTCAGCATGAGACGTAGGGGTACGTAAACTTTCACACCTTGATGCCCTTTCGTGAAAAAATAAACAGATACATCCATATAAGCACTTGTATACAAATTGCATTATTGTGTGTCAAGATTTTCATATTATTTACATTTCGACTCCTTCACCCAACCCCACAGTCACTAAAAACAGCTTATTTAACAGTTTAATTTAATTTAAAAACTTTTTTATCTTATCTTATGTAAATTTTCACATCGTCTGTGTTTATTGTAAGACTTTGTTTACAGATTGTACAGTTAATTTTAAATTTAAAAAAAAATTTACATTTTGATATTTTAAGACTTGAATAGAAAGGATGGCATTGAAAAGCAGAGTTATAATGTATTTTTTTTTATCGATGAACGCACATTACGGATTTACGATGATGTGTAAGTATCGGATGATATACCTTATAAACCAATATAGGATTGTGCCAGGTACAAACAAATTAGAGTTCGAATTGCACTCAGATTAAAAAACGGACAATGTTCGAATTGCACTAGATCATTTTATACACATAGAACTTACCCAAATTAATTTTAGTTTACAATATTGTATATGTGTGTGTCAATCGATTTAGTATCTAGGAACCTACACCTATGTATTAAAATATATTTACCTAAACGTAAATAAATATTTTTATGTCAATATTATTTTTAAAATATAATCATGTAGTAAATACTTAAATGTCAGCTATTTACCAATTTCGAAAAAATTGTAGCTACAATATGTAATTAATATAACAAAAACTACAATCTTTTGATATTAAAAATGTACTTGTAATTATTCTCTCGACTGATATTCGTTAGTAATAAGGTTATATATAATATCATGTCTTATGTGCAATAATGATTGGAACCTTTTTCTGTCCCAAGTGAAATTCGACAAAAACAAGTGCAATTCGACCTAACCTAACCGTAAAGACGCGATGATACTCTCGAGTAACGCACAAATACGCCCGCACGTTTCAGATCCCTACAATTTATTGCTATAAAACGGTAGTCACATATTTAGGTAGGTGGCGCAAGTTTTTAGACACACCGCCTGATAGGTTGGAAACGCGGAAAACGACCCTGGCTCACCGTGAGTCCTATTTCCAACCCAGGTCTCGAGCGGACGCGCGTTCGTTCCATATTATATGTATAGATGAGCATACACGTGTACACGTCGTGATATCGCGGTGGCGGAGTATATTATAATATTATACGCATTATAACTGTAACGGAGACAGCAGCCGGGGCCTAAGACTTGACGGATGACGTTCCGGGTACTACCATCAGAGGAGAGGGTGAACGGTCGCTGCAGTGGAGGGTGTAATGAGCCGTGTAGCCTATACTAGCCATCGTGTCAGACGACTCGGAAAGGTATTCAAGGCGAGCATCAGTACCTATGGACAGTGTACACTGTACATGTCTATTGAGTATATAATATATATAAGTGCGTATGTATGTGTGTATGTATGTATACATGCATTGTGTGTATATGTGTACAAGTACAATGTACATTATATAGACAGCCTCGCCTTGTCAACTCGGACACGTACTCTGCGGCCATCGTTATGACTGTCAACTACGATTACGACCCTGCGTGTCGTATCCATGGCAACAAACATCGATATCTTTGGTGAGGGAAAAAAAAAACGTTAATTATTATGCGTATTGGAATAAATTGCTGCATGTTCTATGCCCACGGGCCATCTGCAGGACCTGCGATAGAACAAACAAATCGTTCGATAATGGCTCTGCTTGACCGTCAGTTTGCCATATTTGCTACATAAGGGTATACCCATTATGTCACTGCGGGGGATATTTTGATAAAAGCATTACTTTACGCGAACGCCATATATTTAAACACATTTAAATGTACTAACGAGCACCACAGAACTGCTACTTCTCATACTTGGTCCGCGTACATGCATATTATATTACCGTACATAAGTAATATATATATTTAGGTTATATTGTAATATAAAATATCGTAAAAATATATCCTGTCAAAGTGCCGATACGTGGAAATATTGACCATATATTAAAATCAGTGATTTGATTTATTTTTCAATGCATATTTGGTATGGATCGTCTATATACGTACCTTTTGAAAGCTGTTGAATGTGATCGTTGTTGTTCATTTTCGCCTAAAACATAACAGAAACCATATTAGTTTGTATTTTGTGCAAATGCATATGTTCAAAGGTTGCTCCATAAGTCTTGTCAGTGTAGTATAATACATGCACAAAGGAATTGCGAGTTGTGAACGTAGGTCGTTTTGGGGGGAAAAAAACACACATTTGGTAACCACATAATTAATGGGTACAAATTTATATCTCTAAATGACGGAGAACCATTATAGAAAACACGGGACAGCAAAAAACAATGCGTAGATTCCTTATAATTATAATTGCCTGTATAAGTTATAATTACGTTCGAATTGGTCTTAAAAACGTACACCCTTTTCGGTGTTATTATTTCATGCGCATCGTACGCATATTATAAATACAGGATACAACGTCAAAATTATCGTTTCTACCTATATAATACTTTAATAGTATATCTATACAATATTTTAATACTCTGCTCCGGTGCCCAAAAGGAATCGTGTCAGCAAGACGTAGGGCTTATAGAGTAGAAACCAGTTTAATCCTGAAGCCTAAAACTGGATATTATACCTATTATATATGTATAAATCCATATTATACATATTAATATACGAACAGTGTTTTTAATGGCCATCTTAAGTAAATACTTGTAGAAATCATTATGACCTGTAGTAGTAGTAGTAGTAGTAGTAGTAGTAGTAGTAGTAGTAGTAGTGGTATTCAGTAGTAGTAATGGTAGTGGTACATGGTAGGTGTAAGTGGTAAGCGTTAAAAGTGGTAGGGGTATAGAAATACAGTAGTGTGTAATATTGGCAAACGCGTTTGAGTTTTTTTTTTATCAATTTTTGTTGTTGTTGTTTTTTTTTAGAATTTTACCTCATAGCCTTGTTTCATGGCTGTCTGTCTAGTCCAACTATAGTCCACTTCTTTGCCATGTCCACCGCATTGCTGTAAACAAACAAACAAAACCGACCAATCAGAAAAAGACAAAACAATATGAGCAAATCCGGACCTGCCGGAGTGCACAACTCGCGTGATTATGCATAATAATAAACACAAACGAGTAATATATTATTATATTAATACATTTACTATAAAATTAATTAACATTATTTAACATTTCTTCTGAATATCAATTTGGAATCGATGTATTAATGAGCGATAAACAAAGTACGATTGTATTTTAACATTTTTACCATACACTGCAATATTATACAGCTATGGGCGGGTGTCGGGTCGCAGGGACTTAAATATCATAATATATTCTATGACCGTCTGAAATTAAGAATTTTCTATGGAACGATTATTGATAAATTAGTTTTCATTTTTAATTTATTTTTGCCTTTTTAATAATGACAAATATTTAATTTATAGGTAATCGATCGATGTGATTACGACGAAAGTAACTCGGGCACTAACTCTTAAACATGCGTTGGATCCTTTCTGTATAATTTATAATTTCAATGAGAAACGGATAGCACTCCTACATATAATACTGAGTATTATAATAATAAATATGTATACTTTTTAAAGTTCAATGAATACCTTAAAAACGTATTGTTTTTAGCTCTGTTCCGTGCGATGTTTTTAATATTACGGTCTTGTCGTATTTTTACTATTCATATAGTTCGCTTTTAAGTCGCTTAATTATAAAACGACCGTTGCTTATTCGGCTTCACTACCTAAATGAGAACAAATGGCTGTCCTGTACAACAATGACATTATTATTCTTTAACTTTATTTTTTTCACCATGACATATATTATCTAGTATACAGGAGACGTTTTATTCATGTACATTATATTATAGCCTATTTATTGTTACTGGTAGATAATATATATACACGTTTTTCGTTTACATTTGTACCTACCGTATTTTGGAAAAAATTGGGGTATCGTCAAATATTTTTTAAACGTCTTATAAAATATACAATACGGCGATAATAATAATAATACGTTCGATTAACTTTAAAAGAACACCGTTATTATTTGTTTCACAATCTTCAATTCATCTGGATGTAAACATGTTTTATTATGTTTTCCTTTTCGGCGTTTTTATTGTTTGGCAAAACTTTACAGACGCAATGTTCCACCCCTCCGATCCCGCCCCGCAGGCCACCGACACGGCGGCGGACGACTGTCTCGGGTACCCGAATTCTCTGTCGATTTATTATCCGGTCCTCGTCCGAAACCACTATTATTATTATACACCGAGTAGGTATATAATATAAAACTCGACATAACGGTCATCTACCCAGACGGTTTGAGAAACAATCGAACTCGAATAAACCGCCTCGCGAATGCACAGCATTGCGGTGAAACCTCGAGAATAATCAATGACATCTATTATATAGGTAGGTACACGCGGAGGGTAACGTAATTTTTACTCGCATTATGGTCGTCGCGTTTTTTTGGCGATTTTAAAACTAAAAAAATATCATTACTCGCGCACCGCCGGCTATGTCATTGCGGCTCAGATTGACTGCAGTTTATACAAGTACCGAATCGGTATATGAATATAATGGGTAATTATTGGATTTTTTCGGCACATATTACGTGGTCGAAGAACAACTACAGACCCCATCGATATATTGTTGCCATCTATATTATAATAATACGTATACATTTGAGGCCACTGCGTGCTCTGCAATTACCGCCGCCGGTGGAGTTGAGACTTTAGTACAATATTTCGTACATTGTACCCGTCAAATAAAACTGATCTTGTCGCAACACCGGTCCCGTGAAACCTACGTGTAGGATCTACAAAGTATTGGGTCCGTGGATACTTTTTAACATTGTTATGTACGCATATTATTTTAAATTGTTTAAATTGTACGTCTCGCTGCAGGTGTACTTACCAATGGCGTTGTACCTGTCTACCCACCCCGTTAGATGAGTGCTCAGATATGATATCGTCACAAATTATCGAAAAAGAGACTCCGAGTTTGGGGTTTTTTTGTCAGTACACACATAGGTAAGCATACTACTACACATTATATAAAGCACATCAAACTGTGGCTGTCGTATGATTACACTCAACGGCAGTCGACTGTAATTTTATGGGCCCGTGTGGATAATATTTTATGTTCTGCTGCTCGGAGGTATATTTTTTCAATTATCGGTCGACGTCAGACCGAAAACCCGATCGCGTGACTAAACAACCCCGCAGAGTACCTACCTAATATACAAACGACGTGTTGACGTAAAAGCTTACAGGTGATAACTTCATAAGTTTCTAGCGACGATTTAATTGCGTAATATTATTCCCGTCAGTCGCTTATTTGCATATTAAAACTTCAACATTTTATAACGGTTTCCACGCGATTGATACGCTTTATTTACTTATTTAACTCGAAAACACAAACATTTGAAAAAAACGACGTGTATTATACAACGCTGTATAAGTAGGTACCTACCTAAATAGTCAAAAATATATTAGTAATGATATATATATGTATAACAATAAAGTGATTTATTCCAAAAACTAAAACACATCTAGTGGCATTATTATTACACCAATGGCCTTAAGAATTAAGATGCCGGTCAGTTGGTGTGTTATGCTCAAAACGAATCGTGTATTTGCTACTGCACTTCTTGAGATAATGAGTTTACCATATTATAAGTTTTGGTAAAAAAAATTACGATACAATTTTCTTGATAAAAATCTTACTTAAAAAAAATCTCCATTGCATTCGTGTAGTATTGTAATTGATTCGCATGTCCTAGCTGGAACTCGGGTCTACTCTGTCAAATATAAATATTTTGCAACTCAAATTTCACTTACAAACTTACCGAGTTATTCGTTTATTTATAGCTAAAATGACGTACGCATATATTGCCTCCCGAATTGTATCCCGAATTTCGATTTTGTGCGTTCGAGTCTTACAACCGAATGCACTTTGAAATGACGCTCAGAACTAACGACTAACCTAGATATTGTTTCACCGTCGCAGACATCGAGAAAACGTCCACCCGCAACTTGTGCACGGAAATTTGGCGTTATTGTCGTCGGCGTGCCGTAAAATAGACCGTTGGTAGACGGCAAACGAGGTGTAGAAACGTTTCGTGAGGTTTTATTTTCTGATATATATATAGTTCCATAATATATACACACAGCAGCCTGTTTACCTTCGGGGGCTGTTCTCAGCCCACCCCTGGCTCGCCGCCGCCGCCGAAAATTGTTGTATTAATAAAATAAAACGCGTAATGAACCGTAACTACGTGATTTGAATAAAAATCCCACCGAGGCGTGTACGAATCACGGCGGAGATTAATGTTTTTCGTCAGTCGTAAAATGGAAAATATGATAAATGATAGGAGCCACAAGGTGTTCGATCTCGAATATATTTACGGCAACATAGGTACCTGTATAAACCGTATACCTTGACAAATCCGCGTTGTTCCGGATCGCGTCAGAATGTTAAATAGGTCTTGGGAACGAAAATCAAAACCAGGTCTATAGTGAATAAAGGGTGCGACGCGTAAGCGGCTAATGCGATGTACAGAGGTACCCTGCACTGCAGCACAGACAGTAATATTATAATGTTATACCAATGTGTTAGGTACCTATACCACACTTAATGCTAAACGCCATTAGGACTACTCGACTGATAAAAAATATTATATCAGCTCTTAGTATAACCGATTTTTGTTTTTCGAATATGATATGGTCGTACTTAAATATTTGAAGAAAATTCAAACTGAAACACAACCTTTTTTGTCGAGCTGTATGGGAAATATTATGTAAATAGAGTATTTAAATATATTATACGGTTTTTTAACCCCGGAAACTTAGAAAATACGGGCATCAACAATATTTTACACTCTTTGGAAATATACCGATGCCACTTAATGCGTTTAAAGTTTAAAAAGTCTATTCGAAATGTGACGATCCATATCCGTGCAATCTTCAATAGTCTGACACGCGGGGACTGTTGTAGGACATGAGAAAACCGATTTTGTTTTACGAAAATAAACAAATTTCATATTGTATACAAAATAAAAATTATATATTTACAGATTTAATGTTAGTGATGGCATAATATTCTAAAAATCAAAATATTCAAATTCTGCTGGTCAAATACCAATACTGACTGTTACTATTATGTGTTCAATGGGTATTTCTATCAATCGATTTTTCTCTTGCTATGTTAATTTCCACCGAAGAAAAATGTATAGAGGCATGTAAATTAAACAAAAACTAAAAGCCCATGTTTAAAACATTAATATAAAAATTCAATCGACAAATGCCTATTTAAAACGTTATTGGTGTAGAAGACAATATAATTATGCTATTGCGGTATTAGTGTTAAAAAAGTTAAAAATAGAGATTTTTTAGTGAACTGTTGTACATATTATTAATACATTCAATTATTTGACTAATTATTGTGATATTATTATGCAAAGAGAATATAAAAAGAATTAGTGTCTCATCAAATGAATTTTACAAAACTCTATTGTTAATATTATGAACCTGTATGAATTATACTCAAGAGTGTTACACCATTTTAGACAGATGTATTGCAGGTATAAGCGGTTTGACGTTTAGGTGTATTATATAAGGCATGCACACAAAAAGATTGACATATTTGATCAGCTGCTCTCCGATTGCAGGCAGGTACCGTTAAAATATGATCATTGACAATTTACTGGATTGAATCCGAACTTTTAAGATAGCGTCACAGGTTTTTTGTTTCGAGATTAATACGAAATGATTTAATTATAAAGTCCATATTATAAAATATTATAAAAATATAAAATACGGAAGTCTACACAGTACACAGTTTATACAACATAATATTGTTGCACGTTTTACATAAATTTAAAATTCGTTATACGACGCCATATTTGTGAAGCCCTTGAATTAATCAAATATGATTTAATTTTTATGAATTGTAAACTGTATAGTGTGTACTGACAATTTGGTTATAGGTTTGAACAGCGTTCAGTGGTTCGCATAATTCAATTGCGAAAAGAGTTTGAAAAGAAAAACTACACAATAAAGGGCATGCTGCGATAGGCCTAATAAATTATACGTCTATAAGTTTATATCGAACGTGTTTTTAATAACCGTACGGATATATATTTGTATTTAATATCTTTTAGAACTATAATAAACGGTATTAATCACTGATACCATAGATTTAACGCTATACGGAAGAAGTTGGACGGCTCAAAGAGGATAACCTAAAATACTATTAAACCATTGTTGTTGTATATATTGTCGAGTAGAGTAAAAAAAAAAAAAGAAAAAGGGCACCGACATGTGACGGAATTTAGAGAACACAATTCTGCCGTCGTGGGCGAATTAAAGAAGACTTTAGGACGCATTGTGCGCTAATGAAGCTCAGAGGGGTGAGTCGGCTGGCGGGGATAGCGCCGAGACTTGGCGGGCGGAAGACGACCGGCGGAAAGCAGTGGCGGGGAGGGTTGAAAAAAGTCCCGGACCAGAAAAAAAAGGGGTCGCGTGTATACACACACACATAAATATATATATAGATATATACATACGGGAGAGGGGAAGTAGTGGGCGTAAAACGTTATAAAAAAATCAATAAGTGCTGTAAAAAAACCGGGGTTTTTTTCCCCGGGGATGATGGACGGGGGGGGTTAGTGGCGGAGGTGGAAAGCGCATGCTCATCAACGCAAACGGAGGGTAAAAAGCTGGTGAACTTTTTTTTCACCCACCGCCTGTATAACCCTTGTTAAAAAAGTTTCGTGATGTGAAAATGTAGAGAAAAAAGCAAAAAAAAAAAGCAACACTTAATCGAGTGCATGTGTGTGCGTGAAAAATATCACGTAAAGTATACGAGCTTAAGAGCGACTAATAAGGTCAAACTTTTTAACGCATCAAGAAGACGCTTCACTCCGCGAAGTAAAGGGTTCAACGCGCGTGTTTCAAAAGAGATATTTGTATAGTTATAAAATACGAAAAACAGAATTTCCAGAAATAACTGACGCCTATAATAATATTAATGTCGAAATGAATTGAGATCAAAATTCGTCATCATACTACCGTAAAAAAAACGTCACAGTTTATGTATTACGAAAACCAATATCAATTATTAATGCTCTAAAATCGATGGATTTGAAATCTGACGACACGGTCTCTAGAATATGAAGCACAATTTGCTCACCTTCGGACAAACATTGTCGTATTTTAAGTAGAAAAAAAACAGCAATAATCTTTCGTTTTGAATTTTGATAGTGTTTTTGACCGTAACCATCACAGCCCATCTGTGCACACTTATATGCGATATAGTAACCGACAATATATATTAATAAAAAGAACACTTTACGATAAACTACATTATTATACTGTCAAGAAATCGTAGTCTGAAACTAACTCGAAAAAATACAATATCATAATTTTAATAGTGTGTAAATATTCTACTTATGTATGAATAAATAATTAAGACCAGTTTTACACTATGTCAATCGTCATGTGTCTAGTATGATATTATCGGGTGTAAATATTATATATTCAAAAAGAAAATAATAAACAATGGTATTGCGTATTTACCGAAAATTTAGAAAATCATACTACGAAAATATGTTTGTTGACATTTCGTTGTATTTATTGAATTGTATTCATATTTCTACCTTGACTATTGCATAAATAGTATTATGTATTATTATAGTTTTATGTATTAGAGAAAATAGTATAGGCCAAATAAAATAAAATCTTATCAAAATCAGTTAATTTTAATCTTTTAAATAAAATATTTTTTTAACGATTTCTACCCAAAGTAATTAATCTACTTTTTAGATCAAATATCAACCAATAGATATAGTTTTGTTTATTAGTGATTTCAGTAAGTAGGTATAGGTAAGTACTTACTATAGGTGTTAATTATTTAAATAAATGTAATTAAATAATCTAAAAACAATTTTGGAGTGTGTTGATAGTATATAATACAGGTACAATGTACATATTAGATTATGGCCAATAGTTTTGATAAAAGTAAGTATACAACGTAGAGTAAAAGAAGTTTTCAGTAGTGGTTTTTATTACTTTTTTTTTACTCGTTGATATTAAATTGTTATAGGTAGGTATGTAAACATATACATAATAAATTAAACAATCCGTTTTACAATAATTTACAGAATTGATTTTACATTTGATTTTTCAATGTGTAAATCAAATCTTTGTGGTACATTTCGTACAATATGATAAGGATGACTAATATAACCATAGTGTCCGTCGGACGATAATATAGTAAGTAATTTTGGTCACTATAGTACTGTAATATAGACTAGTAAACTATTTCGGAGAGGTATTTCTAACTCAGGAGACTGACTGCTTATACCAAAAAACGTAACATCCTATAATATTACTAACATAAAATATATATGCATACATTATACAATGTACACAACATGTATATAATATTATATTATGCAAGTACAATGTTATATATCATATTTACACACATTATATAGGACGAGCGTTTTATTTTACTCACTTCGCACCGATAAGAACGCATCGTAAACGACAGCGGCGGTTTACTTGCGTTGAATTAGCCGACTAAGGGCTATATAATGTACGTAATACCCTCCTCTCACTCTCTCTCCCTCACTATATATATATAATAAATATAACTATAATAGAATTTGGGATCAATTATCCCTCGAGATTACGCGCGTTCCAAAACGCGTCCCAGGTGAAACCCGAACGGCCACTGTGCCGCCGAGACTAATTGATATAAATATGATCGATTACTATTATTAATCCGATGTTAATGTGTATATGATGACGATTATTATTATAATTATTTTCATTTTTTCGTTAATATACAGGGTGATTCTTTGGACGTTAAACACTATTAATATTATCTGAAAAATTACTAACGCGTTTGAAAAAAAAAAAAAAAATGTTCTTGCATAATTAAAGATTACAACATGGCACAATTGAAATGTATAATATGTTTTATACTATTTAGTATTTTTGTATCGTTCTTATCATGTTTAAGTTTTTTGTTCTTTGAATGCGATAGCATATGCGTTTTTAATTTCATAATCCTAAGCAGAATATTTTTCTCAGGATTATTTTTATTTTAGAAATCGAATTCAAACAGCTAATCTTTTACTTACCCAGTAAACTAGTTTCTAGCTCATGAGTTTGGACGAGTGCTGTGAAATGACATATATCATGTGTATTCCTTTAAATATTGGTCCACTAGGTGTGCCGATAATGAGTGTTAAACTGTTAACTGTTGAGAGAATGGCCTTGCGACATCATATTATTACACGTAGTGTAGTATTTAAGTTTCACGAGTCACGAGTGGTGCCTAAATGCACTATATGGTGAGTATACGTATTTGGGTTTTTTTGTGTGTTTTACCTGATCCACAGTTTGTTTAATTAACTAATTAATTTTTTTTTTTATCGAAGGTAAAATAACACGCCAAAACAAATTAACATTGTATTGGGATCCGAAGTTTTCTCAGAATGCGGTCGTGTTCCGAAATTGCATTCAAACTGTCACTATGTAGGAACTTTTTGTTCCTATTTTTTTTTTCAAAGCCATTCGTTTATATTGACGTGGTTAACAGCTTTTCTTTTATATAAACGTACCTATTTTTTATCCGCTCAAATAAAATCTACGCTGCCGTTTAATGATCATCGTTTGTTAATACAGTTAGAATTTCAAGCGGGCGTAAATAGGGATATTTAACCGAAAGAAAAAATAAAATGTTTTAACGAGGTAATAATATTAATAAAAAAAAATAAAATCAAAGAGATAAATATTCTTTTTCGTCACGAATGAATTGCTGTATAGATGTAAATTTTAATTTTGTAAAACGTATAAAAAATACTGTGCCTAAAGTGAACAACATGAATTATTGTTGAAGTGTTTAAAGTTTCATAAAAGTTTTGAATTGTATTTCGCCATTATGTAAAATAGTAAAATGAATAAAGAGTAAAATGTCGGGTTTTCGATTAGAAAATAATAAACAGGTACTACAATAGTATATTATACTATTAATCGTGCTTCGGAAAGACTATCACAAAACAGTCATAATATTCATTCATTTTATTATTATAATAATTTTATACCTACATTGATATAGTTCACCAAACATAATAATATCAATCATCATCGCCCAGATGAATTAGTTTTTAAATAGTCTATTGTTGGAAAACTTAACAACAAGATCCATCCAATTTTTATTTAAAAATTAAACTTTATCAAATTAAACTATTATCAGCTTTAATTATATTATTTTCTATAGATCTTACGGGTACATTATAATATCGAAGAAAAAGCGTATTTATGACATTTAAATAAAACCGCATCAAACGATTGTTTGGACCAATACAATTTTATTTTATTGTATCGTTATAAATGTTTTTAATGTTATTGTTTTTCGTCGATTTCCATATAGAAAATTCAAGATTTCAAACGTAGTATCGTGTGTCAAACTGCACCGGGTTATGACATTTGACCTTTAGGTCAGTTTTCTCTCGCGGCAGGCCATTGACACGACATTTTAGGTCAATATTTATAACATCACGAGTATATTTTAATAGGAATCGATCGTTATCACTAGCCAACCTTCTTTCAACAAGTTGTTAAAGTAGTAATAATTTTCCACGGATTTTACCAATCGTCTTCGTCGTGGAAATGCATAATATTATATTATTGTAATCGTAATTTACACTACACAGACCATTTATGTAGGTCAAGTATAACAATACATAATACCTTTATTTTTGTACATAGGATACACTCGTCGAAACAAATCGTTCGAGTTAAACAAAATAATATGTAGGTAGTATGACGTATGTCTATTTATACCTATGCAGCTGTGCAGCTATGCATATCGCCCGGTTCGACTATTAATATTAAATCAATATTACGTCGATAAACAATGAGTTGGAAGCGCAGAACATAATATTAATTGACAACAGTATAATATTATTGTTTATAGGCCAACAATCTGTGTAATTAATAGCTTAATAAAAAAAATTTTAAAAAATAATTTGTTTGACTTTTTGTCAACGAAAATATTATATTCTACTAAGTATATGCAGTGATCGCAGCTGTAGTGTAGTAAGTGTATTACCTGCAATACACGATGTACTATTATAGGCTCTAATAAGCTTTAAATTCTCTTTGGAGGGGGGGAGTACCCCGCGGATACCATCAGACGTTTTAGATTCTGACCGAAGAGATAAACGTGTTGGTCTTACAATGTTTCTTTTTTTTTTCATGTGTGACACTTTATATATTATGGTAAGCCAAGTAAGCCAAGGTCTACCCAAAATTATGTACAGTGTACATGCACCATTATTGTAATGTCTTAAGTACCGTTTTTTTCAAAATTGTTTTTAACATTAATTGCAAATGTAAATTTATTTACCCGCAACATGACGGTGTATTGGTAGAACAAAAAAATAAAACCCAATTTCATATACAACTGTTTTTGGAGGACTGTACCTCCGCGCCCACAGTTGTACTCGCGTATAAACCTCCACGTACATATATATATATATATATATAATATTGTATGGGCACATTATATAAAATATGTAGGTTAACTCATGTATACGACTTTTATGCATATCATAAATGATTATCATAATATACGACGATATGTATTGTGTTGTGCGCAGACAACTAGAGGATTCGTTATGAAGTCGCTGCTCTTATAAATTAGAAAACCAATCGAACACACCCGGACCTGGTACCCACAACGCGCTGAAAATCGGCGGGGGAAATAGATGTCGGGTGGAAATTCCTAATCGGCTTCCGGTGTGTTGTTTTCGGTCGGCCGTTCGTATAAAAGGCGTATACCCGACCGGCACTGGTCACACACGAATCTGCATAAATATAATATAATAATAATATTACACGGTACACGCGTGCGAGCCGGTCTTGTTTTACAAATCATATACACGCGTTTCAACGCGGCGGTGCGGCTCTGTGTGTAGAATTATTATTATTATTATTATTGTTATTAATATGTTCGCGCGTATTATTCGAACTCCTGGGCAGTTTTTTTTTTTTTTTAATTCAATTTTTTTTTTTAAAAATATTTTCACCGCGGGAAGGTGGTTTCATTGTCCGGGCGATTTACGACTCGTCGAAACCTCGATGGCGCTGCGAGCACACATATAGTAATAATAACAATATACATATAGCTGGCGTCCAACTGCAGACCATAGATATCCCCCGGGCCTGAATGGATAGTAATAATAATAATAATTCGAGTAATAATGATGATGATGATAATACTATCGCGCACAATAAACGCGGAAAACGGACACACGACGACGACGACGACGACGATAATAATAAATAGTCAAACCCTTTTCGGCGGGTAAACGAAAATAAAAGACGAGAGCGATAAAAACCTATACTTAGTTTGGTTTCTCAAACGGTTTTTAATCGCTGCGACACTTGTGCGTATAAAGCGGACGTAATAATATAATTTCGCTAACGCCCGAGCGTAAAATATAATTCTAAATAATATATGTTATAATGGTAATTTTTGGTTTAAGGTAATAAAAATTTAAAAAAAATATGTTATAATAATATGTACTATCATATAACGATAATATATTATTTTAATGTTGTTGGCATATCGTTTTGCAGTGTGTATATACTATTAGGCATGGTATTATCTGTATAAAACGCGTACACCTATATTAAATTACCGATTTCGCCGGCACCTATAAGCCTAATCAAAACGCCATATTATTATAATTATTATATAACGACACGGTCGTGTCTGAAAACGAACTGTGATTTATATAAATTTAATACGTTCCACAGCAGGAAGTAATGGAAAAATTAAAATTAAAACGAACAAGACGTGTGCGGCACATGTGAATAAATTTGATTCGATTTTAATTGACTTTGTACATATACCTGTACACATCACACCGGAGTCCGGAGTAACCAATCTGTAGTATTTGGAATACCTACCTATGAAATAACTTAATATTTATGTCGAAATCGCGGTTAATAGGTACCACGGTTATAAGCCAATCTAATAATCATTATTAATCGATAACAATCAGTGTTCCGGCATAATTTTAAACCATAATAATACGGACGGTTCGGAGGAAATTTAATTAACGCCGATTATATAGCAATGTAAGTATACGATATTGAGTGTTTTTTTTTTATGCGCCAAATTACTTTTAACGTTTATTTAATTGATCAAAGTTCGTTGAGTGAATATCTTCTACCCGAATTGTATATAGGCGTGGACAATATTCAAAAGTTTCTACTTAATTAAAATAAAATGTTACCTACTTATTTGGCGACAATGTGCTACAGAGTGGGATTTTAAAATCACGTTAAAACATCGCAAGACAATATTGTCTTAGTTTAATTGGACCTTGTATATTATAATAATATATAACTTAACTAGTGTTTGAACTATTTGTGTGTTTAATTAATTAAACTAATTTCGAGCGATGCGTTAAGTACAATAATATACAATTATAATATTGTACTATATAAAGGTTGCCTATCTGCATATCTGCAGTCTGTCTGTCTGTATGTCTTATCGTTATTTACTATACGGTATATACGGAGTGGTTCTTTCAATACACTACAGTCATTAACTCGTTATAAAAAAATTAATTTTGCATATTTTTAACTCACATTTATTATTTTAATTTTATATAGACACCTATTCATATAATTTTATATGCACATTATAAATTTAAATATTTTTTAAGAATAATTTAAAAAAAAGAATATTACACATAATAAATCAATAACAGTTTATTATTTATAACTTTATAGACGTGATAATTTATTATATTAGTATAGGTAAACCGTCTTTATGCATTATTCAAGAGGAAGAGAGAGGCTGGGCAAACCTGGGGATTTTTTTTCTGCTATATTTCGTGTGATTTTCTGTAAATTTGAAATTTTTTTAAGATACTTATATGATATAATAAACAGTAAACTTATTGGTTTAATAATACATTTTTGAAATTTGAAGATTGAATTTCTTGGTAAAATGTCTTGCTTTAAGGGGTAATATTTGCTAAATATGATAATATATTATAATATGCATCGCACAAAAATGGAAGAGGTAAACAAACTATATAATAATATGTACTAGTAAAAAATCGTAAAGTAAAATGTTATTTTATTATTTTGGACATGTAGATACTTTAAATTATATGAAAAAAACAAGCTTAAAATGGACTTGAAATAAATGTCGGACAAACCAGACTATATGTATGAAATACTAATTATGACAATGTACACATAAAATAATAACCACTATCTGGCGAGTAAAATAGTAATGCAGTGGGTTTATGTTGATTAGATAAAAAAAGTTCAATCGGTCAAAATTCAATAATTATTTTTCTAGCACACTATCGGCTTGGATTCGATGTATCAAACATGTTGAAAATTATGTTGATGTAAGTACTTAAAATTTGAATACGTTCAGTATACGTTTCAATCGTTGTGTAAAAAACATTTCCAGAAAAACAAACGGGCAAAGACAATAATTAATATAATATCATGGTAGCTGTGCATACACCATCCATTCCAATCCAATTTTTCGATTACGATCGTTTTGGTCTGATAACCGTCATCGAATAAAAAAAAATGTCATCTTTCCGCCGTTTAAACGCACCACTACTGTCGTCGTCGCCATCGTTTTGCCGGATGAACAATATTTTCTATACAAACAATTAAGAAGTTCAGGTCGTGGGTGGTACCTATCAGCTGTGTATTATTATTTGTTATTACTTTTATAATTGCACTTTTTACAGTCGTAAATAATAAATTATTGGTCGCTACGTTTTGATTACGATTTTTTAACTTCGACAATTTTCTGCTATATTCTGTAATTTTACTATGCTTAGTTTATTTGCGGATTTTCACACTTGAAACCATACCATTCTTTATTATTTGTCAGCTCTTGAATATCTCTTGTGATCGAAGTTATGGTAAATTGGAGCTACGAGCTACAGTGATCTTTTTACAATTTTTATTTTTTTACATAGAATATTTCTTTACGACCCGCTGTGGAATAATCTTAGATGCCACTGATTTCTCAATTTAAAACGTTTCTGGATTGTTTAAGTTTTACAAGTCGACATAAAACCATCATCCCGGGGGTCAGCTGATGAGATTCTTTACAACACTCCAACTATGCAAAAATATAATATAATATGCAACACTACCGCTTCTCGAAACTCATAATAAAAATATAGGTATAGGTACTTCAGCGCAAAACCTCTGATTAAAGATGTTGATACTGTTAACACATTAAACGGCGTTAGAAAGTAAATAAAAAACATTCACAAAACAACAGCAAATCCTAAAAAGTAAAAATATTTAAATTCACATAAGATTGCAGACTGCAGTGTATATTATAGTTTATTCGTAGTATATGTTAATTGATTTTATGGCATAATTTGGAATTTTAATCCTGTTATTTTAAATTTATTATTATATAATCCGTATGGGTAGAGATAAAAATTATCGTTTGAAAAAAAAACCTCAACATTCAAGAAATAAATGATAAAATATAATTTAATGTCTGCAGTAGGTACTCTTAAGAATGCTTACTGGTTATTACTACACTACTATAATAATACAGATATAAACTTTTAACGACCTTCATCAATATTTTAATTACTCAACAATTATTGTTATTAAAATATTATTTGTATGTACATCATTGATTTTGGGACATAAAATAAATGCAATTTATGAATACTAATTGATATGCTATAAAATTATTATTTTGCATTTATAATTTAAGATTTGGAAGATATAAAAATCTTTTAATCTACAAATTGTTTTTTTATAGTCTGTAAGCAATACCATATAATAAATTATTACACCGGATAATTGTATTTAATTAAATAACACTAGTGTTTCATAACAGTTAAAATTATAAATTTATTATGTGCCCATGTACATTTCGCAATAAATAACATTATAATATATTTGAAACTCTGGAGTTTTAAAATAATAATAATTATTTTGACTTTGCACTTATCACAATAATATGCTCTCAACATAATATAAACGTATTGCACACGTTATGGGGCACACAACTACACTGTACACATTATTGATTTTGGAACGATCAGCTTGTGTACGATATCACGAAGTAGAGATGTCTTCGTCGTCATATATATTCGGGTGGTCCAAAATAAAAAAGCGAAATTAATTCGTTATTTACTTAGATTTTCCCCTATCCGCATGACGAAATGGCTTGGGGGGAGGGGAAGAAATCCTAAATTTGCGCAGCGGAGACTGCAGTAGGCACAATAACTCTCATCGATGTCAACCGCGAATAATATGACATCATCATCATCATCATCACACCGGGAGAGCAACCGTAAAATAATATTGTAATTATACATACGTACCATTATTGTACAGATTTAATATAATATCGCCGTCGCATAACAGTCGTTTTTTAGCGTCACGCACGTATATCGGCCGGGTTTGTTCGCATGCTAATCGACGGAATTAACACCTACCTACCCATATAATAATAATATTATTGTTATTATTATCGCGCCGTTCATTAGCGAATTTATTCGAACACGGCCTCCCTACCCACCTTATGCGTATAGTATGCGCACAGGACGTATATAGGCACGACAGCGGCAAAGGCGCGTCCGCGAAAATATAATGATGAACGGATGAAAAAAAAAAAAAACGAAATATAATAAATGCATTATAAGTGTAACTGATTACCGCGGGACAGGCGGTGTATCGGGAAAAAAATAATAAAAAATGTTTCTCTCTCTCCACACATATACCTATAATAATAATATTATATAAGTCGGACAGAAACAATGGCGGTTATATTACAGATTTTTTTTTTACACACTTTTATTCCCATGATCATGCAAATAGGTATGGCGAACATCCCGAAGAGGACGCGGTCGCCCCCTCTCCCCCACCCCTCCAAAGAATCATTAATTTAACGCTGTTTCTTTCGTGCTCGCACGTACGCGCACGTAATGTCACATTATCTATGTAGCTCGCGGGTATTATAATATTATGCACAGCGAGGAATTCATTCATTAACATGTGGTCCCCATGTATGGCCTATACCCATGTAAATAAGCGCGGTGGTTTATTCAATCGCGCTCGACACGGAATGAAAAATTTAAAATTATATTTAATATTATGCGTATACCTATATATATATTGTACGGCAGGTACCTAACGTTCCGTGTTACAATAATTATAATATATGCCCTCATATAGTCTCATATTATAATATAATATTATATTGTGCTATTGCGTTTGCAGCGTACACCCGAACACCCGATACACGTCATTATGTCATGTGTATGTGTGCACAAGGATATTGCGACGAAGACATTATAATATAGCCCATAACGTTCCGAGTGCAGGTTTGTGTTTTGTTATTGTATATTATAGTGTACATTTTATTTTATAAATTTACCACTAACGGCTTTCATTGACAATATTATAACAATTTGACAATTTGAACAATACTCGAGTACAAACATTTTTGGACCTTGATTTGTATGTATAAGATTTGGTACCTATACACTACAGGACTTACTCCCAAGTCTTTAGGCGATCCTAATCTTCATTTTATCAATTGGTCCGTCCTGAAACTACATTTTAGGTGTACTTTGAGTCTCGGAAATATTTTTAAAAATACCGATAATACTATATTATACTATATAACATCGCTAAATATTTGCTTTTAGTGCTCTATATGGATGGTATTACAAAAAATAATACTTAGCCCTTACAAAAACTCGTGAAGATACTCGAGGTAGTATAATACTTATTATTTATAGACTTTGTATCGGTCGATAAGATAGCTTGGCGATAAGTAATCATCGCTTTAAAATACATAACAATACAACATTATATTCTTGTACAAATAAATGAACGAATTCCTTTACGGACCTGTATTCTATTAGTATTGTTTTTTGTATGAACAAGATAGGTACCCAATAGTATAAATTATTGTATTTTTGGCAAATTCATAACAATATTACCTATATATTTGTAAAATTGGAAGAAAATTAAATATGTTTGCATTATTATTTCATCATTTGCAACGCTCTTCGGCTAATTTAATATTTATATTTAAGTGATTTTTTATGCAAACATGTTACATTATTACTACAGCAGTACTTAATGTATATTTTTTATATAGCATATATTAATATATTCTATGTACCATTATCAACAACTTCGTTCATACAATATTTTCCGTACAGTTTGTCTGTGCTTATTGGGGGCTTTTTTTTTTTTATATTACAACTAAAAAACACTTACAGCAGCTGTCTGTAGGCAGTTTTCCTTTCTATATTTTATTCCTTATAATATGAATAATGATAGAAGAAAAAGAAGCGCACGTTATTAAGACATAATCGCGTTATAGCACGAACCCATCTAAAAACTCACGGATGACGTGATCGTTTCAAATAACTTGGCAACCCTTTGCATCGACATTTATGTGTTGTACGGGTGTGTGTGTGTGTGTGTGTGTGTGTGCTCGTATATTATGTGTGACGGACCACGAGGAGTCACGCTGCGCTCTTGTTGCAGCCATAAAACCCTGAATCCGAGAGAGATTATCGGTTTTGTTGATTTCAGATAATTTTCAATAGACGGCACAAAGGCAGGTTAGAATATTACGCACCCGATAGTTCCGTGAGTTCCGCGACGATCCTATTCAGTTCAAACGTCCCGGGCGATAATCGCGACGATAGTAGGGTGGGGTGGGGGTCGACTCAAATTAATCAAGAGGAATTAATTGATATTTCCCACACATTGCTGCAGGTTCAGGTGTTCATCGTGTTGTCTTCGTAAACACACATGCATATTATAAAACCCACCCTCGTAATGCCCGTTTTTTTTTCCGTTTTGTTTCGTCCATCAAAAATGTATTTGTTCCAGGTTTGGAATTTTTTGTCGATGTTAAAAAAAGCTATTCGGTTTACATAATGCCACCGTGTTTGTTATTCACGTTTTTTCCCATTAATATAAATATTGATTTTGTTATTAATTTACTTTTTTCCTCCAGCGATCGTTATTATATGCGTATATATTATTATTACCCATTACGATGGGCCTCGGTGTATATACGTATACGGCTGACCAAAAAAAAAAAAAAAACCATATTATATGTATTGTACAAACTCCCACGGCTGGGGTAGGGTAGAAAAAATCTCATATATATCTAGGACACAGCACACACATATCTATATACGCAGCAGCAGCAGCAGCACATACACGTACCATCTGACCCAAATTATTCACGCACCTGGCTACCGGCGACGACGACCCCGCGACGGGTTTTGGTGATTTCTGTGTGCTTGACTCCCACGTATAGTGCACACGGCCGGCCCTTTGGCCTAGTTTCCACGAGAAGGACGTTCGATCGATGAGATAGTGGATAACGGGTTCCCATCAACAAACGTCCTGTTTACGGTATAGTTACGCGTTTCGTTTGTTCGTCTGTATATACGTATATGCCTACGTGTCGTCTGTGCACAAACAACGAAAAAACGGACGAGAACAACCCCCCCCCCCCACGGCTCACCCATTAACCCGTTCGTCGTCGTCGCCACCGTGGTCGGGGTGCTTCGACCGCTGCCATCCGAAGGTACATAATATATGCCCCGGAGCTGTGTATAAGAGGGTGAACTTTGAAAAAATAAACGTACGATATCGCATGTCTAGTATACATGATAATTATGATATTGTTCAGCTATTATGGTTGTACCGCATAAGCTAAAGTGGCTTAGCCCCCCAAAAAAACTTGTGATAGCCCCCCTAAAATAAATTACTCAGTTGATTCTTAAAATATCAATAAACCGTTTAAAATTTAACTGTAATTCTTATTATGTTTTTGGGTGAACAAATTTAATTATTTTATTATTTTATATTGCCTGCGATGAAAAATATGATAAATATAATTAGCTGTAGGCCTGTATTTGTTTTTCAGAAACAAAAAACGATTTATGCTAAGGCCCCAACATTTTTGCCCTAGTTGCGCCGTTGTTGTATCTACATTACATCATTAAAGTATGTATGTCACGAATCGTATAATAACAATACAGGTACTTTTGTCATGGTTTTAAGAAATTTCAGTTCATGTGTTTGGGCCTGTAATAAAAAAAATGGGTACCTACCTATACTGCATGTGTGGAAAATGATGCCCTTCTAATAAAATTAAAAATGTATGCAATCTACCTAAAAATTATACAAAATTGTACACAGTTCGCCTTGAATATTTATCGATTCCAATGTAATTGTATTTATTACCGACCAATAGCAGAATAAAAGAAATTCCTGTGCTGTATTATATTGGATTTTTTTTAACAACACTATTCCAGTCATCTACTCATTTAAGTGCGTATCCCAATGTCAGCCACCGTTGTTCACCCGAATATATAGTAATACGTAAATTTAAAAAAATAAACATTTCCAAATTAATTCAATCTCGGCGTCTGAATATTTCAGAGTTTGGTTTTAACGCACGTCGTCTGATCAAATCTGACCTTTTCGAAACATAATAAAAACATAAACAATAGTTATACGTCTACCGCAAATGTATTTCATTTACGTTTATACTATATTCTGTACTATGCAGCACGTTGTATACTAGTTCAATTAAACTACCTATCAGATTTACTAAATTAATTAAAACATTCATGAACAGCGAGGGAAAACGCACTGTTGAAAAATATTCAAATATTAAATTATACTGTAATTAATTATTTATTTTTCCTTAATGTAAATTAATTGCAATCGAGTTATTTTTAACGGATAAAACGTTGTAATAGTAAAGATTCTGCGAAAATCGCTCGATATTAGTATCGTGGAGCTAATAAATGGATATTGTACACTTCGATGAATATAATATTACCTAATAATTATTTACAGCGTAATATTTACGTTTTAGGAAGCTTGTGCTCGAGATTTTCGGATCAGCAATACTGTAATCGCCAAATTGTGCAAGCTTATAGTGCTTGCAGTTTCCTTATTGAGTGCAGACAAATTTTTCGAAATAACCGGAATTCTGTATAATATGGGATCAATAAATTAAAATAACTAAGCGTGTGAACTTATCGGCATAGTATTAATATTTATTAAAAGTATAAGTACCTATTTTTGTCATACACTATATCACCTTGAACATTATATACTTAAATGAATGATTTAAAAACGAAATCATAAATTCGAAGGGCAAAGCGCCCGTTAAAACCACCCGAAAAAACGTAGATATTTAAAATACATTTTGACTAATTACGAAAACATTGAAAGAACATCCATTTGTAGTAGTATTTATGTATTTATTAATGAGTTGTTATTTTTATTCTTGGTTAATATTTATTATTAAACGATACATTTTTAAAATTAAAACACAGTAAAACGCAACATGGAAAAGGTCATGAAAAGTCATGCGCATACCTCGAATGCATTACACTGCAGCCTACACTCAGAGCCAATATATAAGGCCATTTTTTATTACCTGAAGTTATCTCAAGTTATGGTGATGGATTTACAGATTCACTCAATTAATTTCCATTTTTCTGAACCATGTGTAACACACTTTATATTTAAACAGATCATGTGAAGTAGCATAATTTTAAACAAACGGGTCTCCAAGATTTTTCCGGATAGACGAAATATATTTTCTAATCATTCCAAATAGGTACAGATCCTGTCCAAATTCATACGATTTAATGAAAACCACTACTATAACAGGTGTATAGTTTATTTTTTATGGACCCACCGTAGATATATACATATGGTATAGGTACGTATATATAATGCAAGCAATATAAATATGAACTCTGAAAACGATAAAAATGTAATTCCATATTTTTGAAAACTGTCGCTGCCGTCGGCGTGCATTTTCCCATACGTGTCTTTAGGATTTCCCAGTGTTTTCCCGCTCCGAGTGGCGGTCCATTGCGGTCCACAGACAATGCATCAGAGCTGGTCTCGGTTGACTTGTTTGTCGGCTTCTTTTATTCTTTTTGTCCATCGATATATTATTTATATTCTATTAACATGGAAATCCTTGACGTCGGAATAGCTGCCGTCTCTCGTGTGATCCGTTTGGTTCCGGTCGTGGCGGAACACAATGGGGCCCCCGAAGAGTGTGTCGTATGTGTATAAAATTTTCGGCTTACTTTGTTCGATTTTCGCCTTTTTCCTCCAGTATTTTACACACACACGCACACACACACATACATATACATTATATATATATAATATATTATTATATATACGTCATCTTGTTTTTTATTCCCTTCCTCGTCTTCTTCTTTTCGGCTTCGGTCGTCACTCAATATACCCAGTACAAGGAGACACGTACAATTTACGCCGAAGAACGCGGCAGCTCTGACAAACATATACTTCGGCACAAAAAAAAAAAAACAACATTCAAAACGTACACTCAACGAGTACCCTAAATGAAGCAGTTTTCACCCCTAAAATGTATTACTTAAAAAAATAGTTCTCTCCTGACTTGTCAATGTATATTAATAGTCTCCGCAATGTGGTTACCGGTATACAATTAGTCATTTAAACTTCTACATTATATATATTTTTTTAAATAGAATTTAAAACAATGATTTTTTCAATATCACACATTTTAAAACAAAACGGTTTAGATGATCAATTTATTAATTGCAAACCTACTCATAATAATATATGTATGAATATTTTTTTTTCTTTCAGACTTATTAAAAATGAAAGGTTTCTTTTCACATACATTTTTAAATTTAGGATTTTTCAAGTAAAGAGCAATATCAGATATTTAATGGATTTATAATTAAATATTAACGTGCTCGTCTGTTATTTATTTTTATTATCCATTAATTTAAATCTAATAAAAACTCAAGGTATACGTCTTAAATTTGAACATAATAGGGTTTTATACCGACATAATTATTAGTTTTCAATTCACACGTTGTAAAATTAATGCATTTTAACAAAAAAAAATATTAACGAGATCAAGAGTTTAAAATATAATATACGACCATATAATCGTTAATAAAATAAATACGTATGATATCATTAGGAATTCAAAATAAAATAAAATAAATATTTACTTGAACTACACTTATTTAATTAATTCATGTAAATAAAATAAATTTATAAATTTAATTATACCATAAAAGTAAATTAATAATAGTTATTTGGTTTGTTTAGTTAAGTTTTTTTTTTTGAAAATACAGGCAATAGCCATTTATTTTAATTAAAATATTTATGCATTTTATTAGTTTGTATTTATATTATTAGGTAAATACTGCTTTATAGACATGAAGTACATATTATACGTTTTGGCTTCCTGATGTTAATATTCATAAATTACTTTTGAGTCTGGGTATACATGTAGAAAAGCGCGAGTGGTTGACCACCCTCATTTTCCGTTCCCAGTGCATATTAAGTATATTAGTTATAGGGACAAAAAACCGATGTTTTTTATTTTTTATTTTTTAAATTACTGTTCAATAAATAAATATATATAAACACTAATGGCATGAAATAAAGCTAGCTTAGTTTTGTGTATGACAACACTTTTGATTTTGATCTACACAATAATTTTATACGATATAGGTAGTTAAACGAACACCACGTTTGATGTGCATATCCCTCGTGGTTATCACGATTCGTGAACAGTAGTGGTCGAGATCCACTAGACGGAAGTAAATGTACATTATATAATATGGTTCAAGAAAATTGCGTCAATCGGTTAATATTTTTTGTCCAAGTACAATTTTCAAGCGTTACTCAAATTCCCATCAATATGCCGCCACGATAAGAAATAATAATAATAATAATAATAATAATAATAATAATAATAATAATAATAATAATATAAGACTCATTTCGAAGAGCGTTGCCAATAATATCGTTATTGTCGTTCGGTAGTGCGAAAACAGTGGTGTGCGATGACAGTTAGTATTACGTTGTCGGCATTTAAATTCGCGTACGATATTCATAAAAGGGACGATGATAACATGTCTTGATTTTCACACGGCCGACGCCACCGCACCATCGTCGCCGATCCATCGATCGATCATTCAGCGTTTCCAATCACGTACCAACCCGTGTCCTTTCTTTCCCTCCTCGCCGTCCTTACCATATAACATTATTATAATATGCAGCATCCGTTTATCCTGCTTGCGTATCTGTGCGCGGAGACGTCCTGCGGCGATTTTTTTTCCGAGTCTTTTAAACAACGAAATACTTAAACCGTATACATAATATAAATACGTGTGGGTACGCGGGGCGCGTCGTGGCGACGCGGGTAGATTGTACATGTATTGCTACGACCCTCCGTCGCCGTAATCTATGCGACCCATTAGCCGATCAAACGAAAACACAACTCGTCTTTTTGCATACGATCAAAAATGCGCGACGCAGCACACGCATATAGATAGGTATACAACGCAACCTTCCAACACGGTATTATAATAGTGATGTACACACGCGTAAGGTACCTACCTATATATTATTGTATTATACACTACACGAGTAGATGCGGTAATATTGTCCGGACGCGACCCTTTCGGTTTTATTATTTTATATTCCTTCTTTCTCTTCCGACAATGGAACTGGTGCTGCAGTAAACAACGGTGGGTGCGCTCGAGCATACGCGGGACGTATACGTCGTCTGTAAGTCGTAGACCATCGTCTACAACGATAATAGTATGACATAATATTATACGCGCGCACAATATTATAATGTTATAAAATTATTATTATTATTATTATTATTATACACGACAACGGCATGCGATAAATTCCGACCGTGTGACAAAAAAAAAAAAAAAACAATAATAAACAAATAAAGTACGAGAAAACCGACAACGACCCTGTACGCCCGCGCCGGTAGCTACATGTATAATATTACTACCTTGATGTGCTTATCTCACCGCACCGCGAACTTCCGACACGTTATTGTTGTCAATATCAAACGACGACTATCGCGAATATCAAGTAGAATTTTAGTCGGGTGTAGGCTTTTGCGAATTCGAGGGTTTTAATCACAAGCATCTCGCATGCATCACATTGTGTCTGCGATGCTTAAAATATTTTTTGTTGCCTTTGTACTAAAATATGTAACCTATTAACCTATATACGGATTTACGCACGTGGGATTGACAGTTATACACGATATATTAACCTATTATTGGCTATGGCGCTACAGGCTGCAATGGTGACGTATCAATGCATCGGTTAATATGAAAAAAAAACAATTTTTTCTCTATAACATCAACAAATAAAAAAATGTAACTTTTAGTTCTTATTCAATAGATATGTGCAGTTATACTTTCAGTAGGATGAAAAAAGTATTTATTTCCAGGGTGAGACGGTTGATCCAGAAAGTGGGGCAAAATAGGATAAAATTAATTTATTCCTTAATTTTTTTTTTTTTTTGGGGGGGGGGGGGCTACAGAAATTCAATTTAGGAGGTTTAGCCCTAGTAAGTAGTGCCGCGCACGATGAATGCTTATGACGATGAAACAAGAGACATGCGTATTAATATTCTTAATATGTCGAAACATCAAGTCTCCGGACTATTTTTTTTATTCGTATAAAACACTAAGACATCACGGGGAGAGGATATCGATGTTGGAAACTCGAAGTAAAATGGTTAGAGTACAAAAATCTTAGGAATAAAATTAAATAAATAAAACTACAACTACTACTCGACTCAAATGCAATATCAACAATAATTTGTGACTATTATATTAAACTATCGTATATTTTATCAGAATAGTGTCTGCTTCTAATGCGCATAAACTTCCATTATAGAAAAACATTAATAATGTTCGTATTTTAGGTTTCATAAAAACAACGCCATTAATTTTCCAAGTATTATAGAATGGATTTTAATCTTGACAATTGTCCTATGTGGCTATATATATATTGTACTTGTAGGACGAAAACAATGTCTCAGCAGTATATTTCTACATTCGAAACAATGTAATTTATATATTTAATTTATTTAATAACATTGTTCTTGAGTAAAAACAGTTAACTATATTTAAGAAATTTATCAGTAATAATATAATCCTAAGTAAAATTTATCTTTTGGCTTGTAATGGTTTGATAAAAAACAATATCTTCTTAAATTTAATTGATTCTAAAATCAATATGGGTTGGTCATACTATGTTCTATACTTAACATTATGTGTTTGTGTTTTTTTTTTGAGTTCATATTACTTTGAAGAGTGAATAACGTCTTAGGAAAAGTAAATACTTTCTCAATAAATAGGTTTTAAAAAAGTGATAATTTTTTTTAAAAACTGATTTTAACAAAATATACAAAACTTCCATTAAGTTGTTAAGAAAATAAAAAAAATATGTTAACAGTAATTAATTATTATTAGCTAATAACCACTAGTTGAAAATAAAAAAATATCAAATAAAAAAAAATTATCGTTATGCTTTTGCTATAATAATATATCTCCCACCAAACATATAATATCATGTTGGTACGAGGTAAATTGACAACCAGAATTTCTGGGTCCAGTAATATAGTATTATTTTTTATAACAAATTATAATTAACATATAACATGAAACAAATTATTTCCTACATGACATAGGTATATTTTTAATATCATAATGATAGTTTCATACCTTTTAATTACTACATATTTAGTAAATATATTATACTCCTATAACTATGTAATAGAAACATGTATACCTACACTTATAATTTTGATGAGCAAAGAAAAAATACTAAAACTCATTTAGTAATATTAATATATAATTAATATTCAACTATTAAAAAAAATACTATACGACTTATTATCAATTATTTTTATTGCGCTTTTATAATAGGTACCTATAAAACAAAAAATTTTTCAAAAAAATTATAAATACATTATGTATCATACAATTTTTAAAATATTAGTACTTAACAACATTACGGACATGTGTTTTTTAAGTGAGTGTAGATCAATGTGTATTAATTTGTTTTCGAATAATAATAATATATTTAAATGTAATCATATACTAGAGACATAATAAAAAGGGCAATCGTTTATGTACAGGTAGGTGGTATGAATGTATAATATTATGTCTTTAAATTTTAATCGTATTCCAACAAAGATCGATATTATTATTTATCAATAAGTTTTTTGTTATAAATCCGGTCAAGTACAAACATTGGTAGGTACCTGAAGTTACTAGTTGATTATGAAAGTAAGGACATCAGATGATTGTTCAAAATAATTGTGTTATGCCAAGATGCGTATCGTAAAGTATACAAATTTTGTATTGACTAGTAATGATGTTCAAGTATAAAGAAGAGTAGTTTATCATACAATTATATCAGTATTAATGCCTATATTTAAAGTAAAAATTATTATAGACTATCAAAGCTGTACATTTTTTTTCATATTAGAGATTTTATCTTGTCAAAGTATTTATTTAATGTGTTATTTTGAATCTGGCAATTATAGGTATGATAAGTCAGATTTTAGACACGATATAAAATATTTATTCCAAAAAACATTCTTTCCAAAATATATTATTTGATTATTATTATAATATATTATGCGATTATTTTTTCAAATATTTTGACCAGTCATCTAATACGTAGACAGATAAACCATAAAAATATCGAACCAATAATAAACTTAATGAATTGATTAAAATATGTATATTAATTAATAGACAATATTTATATCAGCACCGCCAAACCGAAATGGTTTGAACATATTTTCTTAGAATTGATAATGCACATAACGACGAAAGTTAGAGAAACATAATAGAAAAAAAATGCATAAGACCATTCATAAATTATTTTATTTTATTTGAGAGATCAAAGTATATTTAGTTAGTAATATTATAGCGTATTTACGGTAATTGTAATATTATGCATCAACTAAATAGGTAATATATGGAACTCCGATAATACTATGTATTCGTGTGATCAAATTGCAACTTTGTTTACTAAATTATGTTAATTTATTGAGTCAACTATTAAACAACAAGTAGGTACATAATATGTAATATTATTAGTTATTAAAAAAGCATAATATGTTTCTAGGTTGTTTGGAAATAACTAGATGTATAATACGATAGAATAACTATATTTATATTATTATTTGAAACTAGTGATTTTTTACCTAACCGTAAGTACATTAAAAATATTATTGATTTATAGGTATAAACCTACCTATAACCCATGGCATTAACAAATAACAAATATAATTATAAATTTAATAATGTAAGCTATTTTTTTTTTTTTATAATCGTCGAATGTAATTATTTTAAACAGATAAGTGTAACAAAAGAAATAATGTACTTTTAAAACATTTGTAAGTAGTAGGTACATAGTACATGTATCTAAAATTTATATTATATATGTATAGGAATCGAATATAGTTATAACATATAAGACTTTTTAACTTATATTTTTATCATCAAACTGTGTTTATAGTTTTCGAATAAATAGAAAAAAAACGTTGAAAAATTGAAACAAGTACTTATTTTCAGATAAAACTTAACTATTTTTGGGATAACCAATAAGTCTTGTCGCAATAATTATTTGAATATAATAATATTAAATAATACATATCAAACATTATTACAATATATGTAAAATAACTATAAACATAACTTAAAACTATTACAACAGGGAACAAGAATATGAGATAGAAGTTGGGGACACAAATAGGTTTTAACTTGTCGGATTGTTTGAAGGTTTTTTTTAGTTTACATTCGAGTAAGAACGAAATTTATCTTTTGTTTTTTGTTCAGACATTAACTGAATGACTATATAAAAATTTATAAAATTTATAAAATGAAAACGAATAGACACAAATAAAACATTTAGTATAAGTAATTATAAATATTTTTATACCAAATAGATAACTTATAATTAGTAACTGTAATAAATATGATAACCACGAATACGTATGATTATTATAATATAATATTATTATTTTATATACTCGTACTCGGTGCTTATGTTTAAAAATAAATGTATATGAAATCATGAAAATAATATTACATTTCAAAATTATTATGTAATATTTAGTTTTATAATTTATTTTTTTACGAACACAGCTGAAAATACATCTTGAAAATGATTGAAACATTTTTGTTTTATTATTCATCATATTTTATTCACAACATCGAGTTTTTTTTAACTACTTGATATTATATTATAAAAATACAAAATGAAGATAATTACTAAACCTATTTAGTACATTAAATTATTCATGGTTATGTTAAAAAATATTACAGAGCACGGTTTCACAAAAAAAAAAAAAACATAATATTAGAAAATGATTTTCTTTTCAATAAAATATATTTTATGGAATAAAATAATAAAATACATCTAAGTATCTAATTTCATTTTTATACTTCATGAATAATTATGAATTGTATCTAACGATTTTTCACAGATTGATACGGTGAAGCAGTAGTAAAGAATCAAAAGGGTCCAATACCTACACACAACACACCCCGTGTGTAAAAATAAAAGGAATACGAGTAAGGACTCGGCTGTTTGCTATACTCGAGTTGTTAATTTTACATTGTTCTTGCAGCAGAAATAATATATGCCCTGCGGGGAAGCACTATTTTGGTCATTGACGAATCCTTTTGCTCTTGCTCTTTGCATCCCTGCTCCCATCCCCGCATAATAATATATCTTTACTGACTAGAATCAAAAGAAATTAAATCATCCCACCATTGTCATACGACCCGGAATTAATAATCCTGCCCGTTGTTTTCTTAGGCCATTTTTATGCAAAACGATCCGCGGCGCATTACACTCGTCGCGCCGTCTCTCCTCTCTCTAATATAGCCAAACACACACATTGTGGGAACCCGAGTAGTCTCTCTTTGACAATATTAATAGCACTCAATATTTACCATCAATATTTGCATGCCGAGTACAAGCCGCGGCGGCCGGTACTTAAATATATGCACGGGCTTTGTGTTTATACGAAATTTTCGCACCCTGCGGTTATGTTTTGATATTCTAATCAATCGATTAACAGGCACAACGCGCGCCCGGAGGGGTTGAGCGCCCTAGAAACCCTTTCATACGTATTATTTTCGATATCTTTTTTTTATTTATTATATTGTAACCGAACACTGCTAATGTGACTGATATCGATGACAACATTTGTCAAGTAACGAAAATACGCAGAGATCATAATTATGTACGATTATGGTAGTATAAAATATAATAATAATAACAAGAAAAATACGGTTCACATAAAGCCTAGAAAATGACGAATATCTCAGTTAACTGGCACAATGATTCTAGTCCGCAGGAATAATGTACAACTTTAGGGTTGTTTCGAGAGCACATAAAGAGTTTATATTCTTCTACGCGAATGGCTTATAAATCCATCCGATTATTAATTATTATTTATTCAGCTGTTGAACAATAAATATTCTTCGCAAGAAAGTTTAATTTTATGTTACTTTATATTATACAACTAATACGTTTTATTCGGGTGCACAACTTGTTTTAATTTAGTTATTTTTACAGATAATGGTTCAAAATTATTTATAAAGTTCAATGTTTTTTTATTGAGGCATAATAGACAAGAATAATAATTGGGGTCTCATAAAAAAATTTAAGTTAAAATATAGCTAAATGATGTACCGATAATTTTCAATGTATTTGAAAGTGTATTAGAGTGTAGAAAACATACTTTTTATGGTTAAAATATTTTTTATGACTGTTTAAATAATAATAAAACACTTGTTTAAATTAAATTAGCAAATATTGACAAAGGCCAGTTTTTTCAAATCTTCTTTAATATTAGGGTAAATCATATCATACTATACAATATAGTGTGTTGATTTCACTTGTGATTTCTTTTTTTTTTACCGTCCCCAGTAACAGACCTATCAAAACTCTGCTCACCACACACAGCAACAACGCCGTTCGACAATCGGAAACGTGTTATTTTTTTCAAAGCAAAAAAAAAATTGTTGCAGATGTTATACAATAAACTTTTTTTCACTTTTAGGAATTTTTTTGTTTCGTGTGTATTTTATACATTAAAAAACGCATACAAATATGTATGCACATTAGACACCTAAAGAGACCCTTTTCAAACCCGACCGAAATATCTCGACGACACAGCTAGTCCATGTCTGTCCGTCGACAAGTTCGCAGCGGGCACGGCGATGCCGGAAAGGACCGAGTAAAAAAATGTTGGCTCCTAAAAAGGGATCATACCCACTTTGTTCCATTCAATGTTGGTTGTGCGTTTTGTTTCTTCGGGTCAAAAATTGCGTATCGGAAACCATAAACCACTCTACAGGACGGCATTTAACGAGGTAATACACATTACGTATATATATTGGGGTGGTCTTTTGGGTTTTATATTGGAAGAAAAGAAAGGCGAATTGAATGCAAAAAAAAAATATATACAAAAATCGCCTCCGTAATCATGTTGTAAACGCCGTCGTCACGGGGTGTACACAGGACCCGCGTATAAAAATATTTACTGAATACACGTATATCGATATTGGCCTACAAATTGATCGAGGGTTCACAACACGCTATACAATTGGTTCATTCATGATTTCGATTAAATAATGTTCAATGGGCTCGTGGTTAGTGCGAATTGAACAACACAAATAAATAAATATAATAATAATAATAAAAAAAACAACAAATTGTATGGTTCCGTGTACGGAACGACTACTGAAATACGAAATTGACCCATAAGTGTGAGGTCTTCTTTTGTATAGTTCCAAATACTTAAAATATCGACAAAAAAAAAAAAAACACAGTAAGATATTTATTTTGTACGTGTTGAATACTTCCGATGCATAGTAGAATTGAAAAAGAATAGATTTTATAAGGTAAAAAAAAACTATTGTATGAACTCAGAATAGTACCTAAGTCAAGGAAAAATAAATTCGTCATTTAAGATGTATTCAGTGGGTAAAATATCAAAAAATATAACGGCCTATTATGGGCAAAACACAATATGTCGGTGCATTTAAAATAGCAATCAATTGAAAATATGTCGTAGGGTTTTTTTTATTTTACTTCATTAATCATTACATAACTCATCTATATACAATAATGATTTACTATATTATAGTTGATCATTGTTAATTATTATACCAAAATTGCAATAAAAATAGTAATACACAGCAGTACAACACTGTAAAATGACAAAATCGCTGACTGTGGATCAGGTTGAAATTTAAAAGAGGATCAGATTTCAAAACACACGAGCTCACCGGTACAATAATAATTTGAGGAAACTGATAATTTTGCTAAATAGTCAAATGTGCATTTTTTTATTCGTCCCAAGTTACGCTAGATTGGCAGTTTTAGTAAAAATGCACGATTTACCGATTATGTGTTCCGAGAAAATAAATGTAAAAGAACAAAATCCAAATGGAACTCATATCATAGTAAAAATTTAGCAGAAAAAACATTCATAATTATTGACTATTGTATTATAATATTATTGTATGAATCATATAATTTTTTAAAAGAACGTGTATTATTGAACAAACTTTACTACAAGGTACTAACAGTGGCGTATAATATGTTGTATATTATATGTATAATATTTTAGTTATAATTATTTTTAAAAAAAACAACTTGTAAGATTGATTAGGCTGTGTTTTTTAATTCGAAATCGACATGACAATACACCGCGGTGAACCGAATTAAATATGAATTTGGATACGGTGAAAATCCGTTGTTTTTTAAACACGCTCAAGTTCAGCTGTTCAAAGTCAACACGTGTGTAATGGTATACCTATGCACACCGCGATGTACGATGACGGGGTTGAAACGAAATCAAAAACAAAAAAACCGAAATAAAAAATCAGTTACGTCTAACGGTCTTGGTAATTTTTTTAGTCCAGAAAAAAACGAGTTGAAAAAAATTCCCCGAAATTTATGCGCCGGATTCATCCTAAGACAAAAAAATAAATAAAAAAACGTGTTGTGTAATACCCATCCCCCCGTCGTCGGAAGGGTCTGCAGAGCTCGGAATAAAAAATTAATAATAAAAAAAAAGAGCCACAAGGTGTGTACAAATATTATAATAGAAAGTAAAGACAAAAAAAAATAAAATATGTATATACCCATATATAAATAAAAAAATACTCCCATGGCCCATGACCATTAGTAAAAAAAACATACACACACGCAAAGGCATCCTTTTGTTTAGGCGACGGGGGCCGAGTGTACGGAGTAATTTGCATAGTTAACCCTCTCGAGTCGCGGGCTCGGCGTGTTCCCATCGCTCGGCACTTGTGTGCGGCGGCATTTGCATAAGCCTCCGGGCGCGGCCAACCGGTTGCGATTGTTTTTTACACATTATTCAAATGCCCGATGTGTGCGTGTGTATTATAATATATTTTTTATTATTATTATTATTATTTTTTGCACCCGGTAATACGCGGGCACACGCATTATACATACGTAGGTACCTACCTACCTATATACATCATAATACATATATATATATATATCTACCAGCGGTGCTCGTACGTGACTGGATGGTACTATAGTGGGTACTATATACGTCGCGCGAGTGGACCGAAAAAATCCCATTTTTTACGACCTGCAGAGGAGTACAACTATCTGGCTAAATAAAAAAAATCCTCAGAGGAGGGTGCGGTGGTACCACACGCGCATTACGACGATGACGACGACGACGACGACGATGATTATTGTTCTATGCGCGTTCGCAATGTGCATATTATTACGCACTGTATATTATTATTATTATTATTACGTGTATTGTAATGTGCGCCGTGCGGGGCGAAAAAAGGGCGCGCGGGGTCGGGCGGGGGGATAAGACGACGCGGAATGGGAAATAATAAAAAAAAAAGTTTAAAAAAAAAAAGCCACCTTACCCCCCCGGCATCGGGCACATCATCTACGTACCCATACATACCTATAGTCACATCTCTTGCATATTAAATACGCGTTTCTCTTTCACGGCCGCGCATCTCCACGGGGGTTTGTAATTATTACGTGCGCACGACACAAGCGGGGATGAGCCGGATAGTTTTTTTTATACTTCTATATACATTTATTTATATTTATTTTTTGTTTTTATTCATCGCGAGTCCGTTATACTAAAATCTCACGGACTCGAATTATTATTAAGATGATGTGCCGCTGCACACACCAACCACCGCGACGGTGGTGCCCGGGGCATGTTTTTTTACCCGTTTTTTGTCTTAACGGCTTCTGCTGTGAGGCTCGTACATTGCATATAGGTATACTTATGGCACACTTAGACTGGCAGTGCACATTATATTATATACTTACATAATGAGACGAGTGGTGTGTGCACGACGAACAACCGACGACGTTTCCGCGGATTATAATATTATTATCTTCATGATATATATAATACACGTGGACGTGGAACGAAGTGGAATTCTTTCTTATGTATTATTATTATTATTATGCACAACGTTTTTTTTTTTAAACTTTTTTTTCTCGTCCAAAAAGTATCCGGAAGTCGGTTAAACGAAAGGGTGTATACCGGGGACGATTATTTTTTTTTGCATTTCGATCACGAACAACGGATTTTGTGAAAAACAACAACCGAAGACGAGAACATAATATCGTTATATAGGTGCACTTTTCAGTCCTCACATAATACCTATACTGTCTGTTTAATAAATTTTTATTCAATCGATTCAAAATTATATTTTTAAATTCTTAAGTCGGTCGTAACTTAGTACATTTTATGTAATTATATTATTTTACTTATAAAGAGTACAACTTGTTTGTCCAGTATTTTTGAAGGTGGAATGAATGTAACCGTACTATTAGTATTTCGAAAACGAATTGAAAAAAATTCTAAATTGGTCACGAAAGTAGCCATACCAAGAATATAAAATCGAAGAAAAAACTTTATAACCAATAACAATTTATACCACATGAATATTTTTGAAAAGGGCATGTGTATATTGATTAATTATAGATGTTAAAATAAATATATTTATTACAAAATATATTTAAATTAATCCAGAGTACCTAAACCTACAATGTAAGTACGATAATAATCTTAAAATCGATAGGAACGACTGTTGCAGTTGGTGCTAAAAGTTGTTTAATAACAACAAAAAAAAAAACAAAAATAATAATATATAAAAATAACTCTTAATTATCTACCAACCAAATGCATTATATTCTTGCAAAAAAAATACATTATGACATATTGTATGCATTAACTTTTCAAAATTAATTAAATTAACTACTGAAATGAAACAACTGGTTTAGAAGGTAACAGCGTATCTAGTATTAACTAACAACCTTACTGATTTAAACACTTTTTAATTAGTGTAATTTATATTACCTACTTAAATAACATTTGTTATTCACAAAAATTGACATTTTACCAGAACCAGAAATTTGTATCATAGGTATTCTAAATATATTTTAGTAACCATGAAAACGGGAGCTCAGATTATCGTCTTCGAACGATGTCTTAATTTTTAATTATTTAAACAAACAAAATAGTACTTAAAAACTCTGTTCATTTCTGTGTTAATAAAATTATAAAAAAATTACTTTATTCGTGTATCTTTATATGACTATACTACCTAATACCTTGTAATATTATTATTTATGTGTATGTATAATGGTTGATACCTATTTTTCTCCTCATTCGTAAACTTAATCCAAACGGTAGTCAAAAGTATATTTAAATTTAAATGACCAAAAAATTAAAAATCAATAAAAAAAATTAAAAGCTGTATTATTGATTTTTATACCGGCATCCGTATAAGTTTGCTAACCCTCCTCCGCGTAAGATGATAATATTTAAAATTTCGACGCTCGCTCAGTAATATAATATTTAGTTTCCTGTTCGATGATAATTTTTACTATTTTTTCCCGGTTTCAAGAATTTCCTTAAAAATATTATACATTTTCTAGTTTTGACGTACCAAAACTTTATTGTGATCGACTTTCTTTGGTCCCATAAACCCCTACAGCTAATAAAACAAAAATCATAATGCCAATATAGTTATTGCCTAATATTACAGTATAGACACTGCTGTAGAATTTTAACTTTTTAACTTTATAAATGTATTTTGTTGATAATGAATATTTACTTATTTCTTTAATCGATATAGGGAACAGATGTATTCTATTTTTTTTTTTATCTTATAATATAATACAATCTATTCTTAAGATTTATAATATTTAGATGGTCAACACTTTATATTAAAATAAATTAAAAGATGTATAATGTTAAAAACAGAAAATTGGAATTTATTTTTATCAAAAACTTATTCAAAACTTATACAATTCTATACTTAAGCTTCAGCGAGGTTTAATTTTAATGGCAAATTTATTTTAATAAGCTACATTAAATGGCTTGTATGCAAAAAATGTGTAAGCGTCTTTGCTGTCATTGAAATACCATCACAAACACTATATACTTACCATCGTTTAACTTCGAAAACAAAGTTTAAGTCCTTGTTATAATTTATAGTATATAGTAAGTACTAAAACGTATTTATTATAATTTTCTGACATAACTTCAAAGAATCGGTAGGTACACACAAAATGTATGTAACAAAATATAACATCATAGTGGATAATGCATTATAGAAGCACTAGGATGTATTTAAAATCGATTTTTATTATTATGGTATAAAATATTGAAATTAATTTTGAATAACCAAACAAAATAATAATAACAATCTATTGATTTCTTTCTAACAACGGTTTATAATAATTATTGTACGATAATATAACGATAATAATATGTTTTACTACAGATGTTTTAAATCAGTCGACAATCATAATAATAATAATAATAATATAATATAATATAATATAGGTATAGGCTGATGCATAAAAAAAAAAAAATAAATACCGATTCGATTAATTTCAGTCAAAAATTAGTTATGTATGATTATTTTTCTGTTCACGGTTTAATAATCTTTGAGAACAAAAAATAATAATAATAAATAACGCGATACGAATACGATACGATAATGCGTATACGAATCGTATAAACAACGCAATAGTTACCGACTCACCATATTTTAATACAATGAGTTGCCACTATTACGACGGTGTGTATATTTTAATATCATAATATTATAGTTTTTTGATTCGTGTTTATTATATTGGCGTCAGTGGTTTCTTAATATTTTGGAAGGATAGTCGCAGCGGTATACGGTTCTCACGATTCTCTGGGCTACCGCCGCACGAATAAATCGGCTGCGTACCTATAACGGCTATAACCCTAAGTGCCTAAGTATAGCTGCGTGTCAGACGGACTTAGATTTTATTTGAGTACGAGCTTAAAGTTCAGCCGATACGATTTTTAAACGTCATAAGAGCTCGCGGGATAGGTAGTTGATTATGCGTAAGTTTCCGATTTGAACTTGGCAATCTGTTGATTTTTTTCCATCTATACGAATGAGAGGGCAATAGATGATTGACAAATATAATATAACTATCAATAACAATAAAAGAATAATTGATATTGCATATTATAATAATAATAATGATAATTATTATTATTTTATTGAAAGCTGATTGAGTGACCTGACTTAGACGTTGGGAGTATAACATGGACGATGGTCGCTTACTATGAAATCACTATTCCGTTCCACGTGAGATTGTTATGAATTGAGTCGTATGGTTGACTTGAACAATACTTATAATATAAGTCGACTTAAGTGTAATTATTCGTATAATGAACAATTTTTTTTTTAAATTACTACCAGAACTACGTACTGACACATCTTAACATTTATAAAATTAAATAACCTGTTAAAAATTCGAAGGCTATTCGTTACTATGATATTGTAACTCGAGCCACCTGTTATAGGCCGTTAAGTAAATACTACCAATTGGAAAACTCACTACAACCCCAGTAGAGTTAAAAAGTTTTAAAAATTTACTTTTTCCTGTAGTTAATGCCAACCATTTCTTCATATAAGTAGATTGAGTCAATTCTTAATATTAAGTAGCTAATAATAATAATGCATAATATAATCGTCATGCTTAAAACATGTTGTTACTCACCACGTCGACGGCCGGCGTGTTCCACATGTAGTGCATGGCGTTGGCCGGATCGGCCGGGTGATGATGGTGATGCGGGTGATGGTGGTGGTGATGTGTGGCCGCGGCGTTGTTCATGTGCTCGGCCATCATGGACATCCAGTGCACCAGTCCGGTGCCTCCCGCCCCGGTGGCCGCGCCACCTTGCTGCTGTAGGTGTTGCGGGTGGATGGCAGACCCGGCACCGCCGACGCCACACTTGTTGCCGTTCAAGTGGCTGCTGTTGTTGTTGTTGTTGTTGTTGTTGCTGCTACTATTGTTGTTGTTGTTGTTTAGGCTACCGGCGCCGGGGCCCAAGGTCTGACCACCGGTCGCAGCTAGGTTGTTCTGCTGCTGTTGTTGCTGCTGTTGTTGTTGCTGTTGTTGGTGTTGCTGTTGTTGCTGCTGTTGCTGCTGTTGCTGTTGCTGCTGTTGCTGTTGTTGCTGCTGCTGCTGGGCCTGTTGCTCCGGCGACGGCCACAGGAAAGCCGCCTTCTGTCGGAAACAAAACAGAAAACGAAAAAAATCCATCAAGAACAGATAATAATATATAACAGCAATAATAATAATATTACATAATATTCGGGTGGTTGTTACAGACATCGAACGTATACTTCGCGCTATTTATAAACCTGCACCAAATCTCGATGAAGTGAATAAAGCTCAAAATAAATAAAATATTTTCCACTCATTGCCGGTAAAAACTTTCATTTTCGAAACACGTGCGAATTCTTCACATATTATTATTATTATTATATTCTCACTCGTGCGTGTGTGTGGGTGTGTGATGCTTGCAAGCAAGTGAGCAGGTAGAGGTAGGTACTTTAAATCGCATACTAACGCCGCGCTATTAAATTTCTAATATTGTAAGGTTATATTTTTCCTTTGTTGTACACGCTGTGGAAAAATTTACAAAAAAAATATTTGTAATAACGTAGACGAGTTATGTTTGCTCCGGCGCGCATACAATTCCTCCCTATTTTACTATATAAATCGCGCATTACAACGTTAACGTTTTTCATTTTCGATATAGGTTAACCTATCTAGGACCGTAATTTTATTTCAAATTCAACGTTACCCATAATATATTACATTATTCTACACGAGCCACTTTAACAGTATTATAACGGATTTAATAGATGTGCGAAAAGTTCTCGGCGTATTCATTTTACACATAACAATTCATTCCTGTACATATTAACAATTTATAATATTATAATAATTACCCATCGCCTGTGTACATAGTAGTTTATCCGGAAATCAGGCGAAACCCACGAAAATTGATATTCGTGTGTAGTAAACTATGTACATAATGGCTATAGGTACCTAGTTATTATTATAAATAATATTGTTAATAGGGTGAAGCCCGATGTGACCTTTTTTCCTATTTCGTATACCCTCCGATTGTGGCCCTCGGGAAGGTAGGAAATATTGTTTTCGGTAGTAATTAAAACTAAACAAATATTCCGATTATATCTCAAGTATTTTGATTTAAATAGAATACAGCGAGTTCACATTAATTTATGAAAAGTTTACTTTCATTTCACTTCTTTTATTTATACGTAGACGTAAGTGTTTTTTTATGAACTAACATATCTTTGGGCCGCAATCGAGCATCACCGATTTTCATAATCGTCGATGAAATATAGGTAGGGGAAGTTATGAAACACTGTGAGTAGGTTCCTACCCATAATTAGTTGAATCAAATAAGCATTGGGCTAAATCTAATAAAAATTATAGGATACATTATTGTTATTGTTCAGTTATAATAAGTATGGACGGATAATTATTTTTACTGAAACCGAGTAAATTTATAATTTGTATAAACCTAAAACATAAGGAGTATTTTATTCTGTAATAAAATTTTTTTTTATTTAAGTAAAAAAGACATTTATATTAATAATATTGTGATGGGAATCATTAATTTACAGGTACGTCATTACTCATTAGTCATTACCAATCATGGTACATGTATGATAAAATCAATAATTCAAAAAAATAGTTTTTTTCTGTAATAGTAATGTCAATTAGGTAGTAGAAAAATGTAATTTCAACAGTAAATTTAAAATTTAAAAAAAATATATAAATACTGAATGTCACTCTCTCTGGCCACTACCATTGCTAATTAAATATAAGTAAATTCAACGACTGCGTAACCTCAGTACATAGTGAAGTCCTAAATGTGCAGCTTTATTAATTCTGAATATTCCTTGAGACTTAATAGTATTTGAATATAAGGAGTTCCACTTAGTTTTGAAATGTATATAGGACAAGGTACAAATCGAAATAATTTGTTTAATGATGTCAATAATAAATAAGTTAACATAATAAACGGTGCACAAATTTTACAACTTTGTATTTATATTATTTTATTTTTTAAATACGAAGAGTGTATTCAAACAATATAATCTCGGTGATTTACTATGACTATTGTTTTCACCTTTTAACTATTGTTTTTTTTTTATAATAACACTATATGTTCATATTATACCTATGTTATACAACTAAAAACGAATCTTTTACACCACGACAGCTTAGTACGTATGATGTGTTGAATACTTAATAATATAAATGCTTTGATCTCAAATTTGTTAATTATATTATTTATGTATATATATTCATTCATTATAGTTTCATGTTTCAACAATCGGAACAATTAGACTCTAATGTTCTTAAAATTGTATTCGTTTTCATTTAAGGAATTCGTCGATTACTTGACACGACATTATTATTGAATATTTATTTCTCATGTCAAATGGACACGCGCGTACGTCTCGTTATAATATAATATAAGCTTATGTTTAGAAAAAACAGCTTATATGTATATGTTGTTCAACACGTGTAGATGCTGAAACGTCGAGTTAGCATCGTTTATAAAATAATTTTACTTTCGAAGCAAATTTATATTCATGTAAGTATATAGTATATACCTAAATAATATGTTATCTGTCTTAGTTTTGAATAGTATAGTAAAAATACTTAACACAATAACATTGACAATATATTATTATTATTACTCATTTAAAAATTAACTGCATTTTATAGAATTTTAATTTGTGAAAAAGCGATAGGAAAATTAAAAATCGTCGTATTAATTAATAATAATAAAGTTACTATATTATGTCAAAGGAGGAAAGGTATAAAAGTTGATTATATATAAAAAAATATTTAACGTTGTCATCACATATTATACGGGTCCCGCATTTAATATATTATTAAACCGTGTGTAAATACGAAAGATAAACAATATATAAAAAAAATAATTGACCTGTAAATTATATTAAAACGTCTGTTTTTAACCCCCCCATTTTAAGATTCAGTCTGTACAGTGTACAGGAATTATTTCCTCAAACAGTTTTGTTCGTTCCTTTGATTCGTCTGGATTTTTATAGTTAGTCTTCATATTATTAAACTTATGCTATTCAATTATTACAAAACGTACCATATAACTTAAATACCTAATACAGTTTTAAAATTTAATCCGAACATATTGGCGGAACCTTTGACTTTTGTATTTTTCTTAATAAAAAGCGACACATGGTCATTTCCTACACAAGTTTCAAATAAAACGGGTTTAACGTTAAGGACTTTGACCTAGTTCGTAAGTTATGACTTTTGGTCGTTTCCGTATAACCACACGAAACTTCTAAAGCGTCGGACAAACGTTTTCTTCTTATCATCTAATAACACTGCACCGATTCTTTTGAATGGAGATAGTAATTTAGTTAGCTAACAGATATATAAAATATTATATATTATGTTATTATATATCACTAAATTATACATCATTTTCCATAATTTTATAAATATAAATGTTTAATGTATGAGTGAGTAGGTATATGACGTGAATCGACATAATATACAGTTCGGTTGGGATACACTCCCAAAGATATTATAATAATATATTATGTGATATAGTTACGATTCGCGGAAACACAAAATGAATTTCAAAAAGAATAATTTCAAAAAACCAAGTTAGTGTACAACTTTTTCAAAAATATTATCTATTTTGTGATTAAACATCCAAATAATTAGTTCGACTCAACTTTAACATCCAATAATAAACTATTATGCATTTAATTAATACTACGTCTATACGTGCTTAATAATTTAGTGATAATATTAGTGAATAGTGCTACCTACGTTAAATTTGACTAGGTATGTAGGTACTATAACAGTACTATGTAGGTACAAATTCTATTTACTATTATCGTACAATTAATAATAATACGAGTATAATGTTGCAGATTTTCTAAATGTAATTTAATATTTCAATGTCCGAATGATAACGTGTATGAGGGTATAAAAACTGTATTATAATAAAACACAATATGGATGGTAACTATAGGTACACCTATCTATATAGGTATTGTGTTTTATTTTGTTTATCACAGTGTGTCAATATAAAATACAATGAGAACAAATACAATCGAAAATGTAACCAAGTGGTCGAGTTCTCCATTAAGTCGTACATTATAATCTATTACGTAAATAAATAGTATTATCTTGTGATTGTTTTATAAATAGTCCACGATTGTTTAAACGCATATCGCATTGTTACTTGTAAGTTATATTAATGAATAATGGTAAATTAAAAATCAACATAATATAGACAATAATGCATGTATATAGTACAATATATTTACTGTATATATTATTATGTTCCTAATATCGAATAAATTTTTGACTGGATATTTTAATAAAAAAAAAACGTTGGTCTAATGAATTATTTTTGAATAGATGTCACACAATGAAAGAATTTTCATACGCCCCAGAATTACACACGAAAGACATAATAATATATTATTTTGAATATACGATTTTGTATACACGCGGGTCGATGACTTTCTGGAAGTGAAATATTATGTAAATAAAGAGCCGACTGTCTTAAAAATGTTATTTAATACACAATTATATTATAATATATTATGTGGCGATTCCGTCAAAAATGAGCCACACGCGATTATGCGAACAAACGGCAATCCACACGAGTACAGACGCTCGTGTGCCCTTCTTATCATTTTTTTTCACGATTAATATAATATGTTATTATCGGCCTTGGAAATGAAAACTATACGTCGTGCACAGTGCACACAAATATTTAATATAAGCGTATAACCGCCTGCTGCACGTGGAGCACACATATCGAACAGTTTCGCGGTTAATTTTATTTAAAACAATTTTTTTTCCAACCGACTTTAGGAATCAATAAACGACATTGTACCAGAAACACATTGTACTGTAGGCATTAAAACTCGATTCAGCCTTATGGAACCTCACATGATAATAATAATAATTATTATTATTATAACGAATAAACAGTATACGGACTAATTATTATTGTTTACCGAACGAGAACAATAAGAACTCGTTGAAAGAGAAACGATGCCAAACGAAACATTGTCTGACGAAATTAGGGGAAGAAAGGGCTGAAAAATTGACTAATGCGAGTGGAGTACAATATAAATATAATTCTCACGTGTTGTTTCGTTAAAAAACTCGAATACAGTAGTAAAACCACTGGAAGTGTTAGGTGCCTACCTAAATAATATAGTTTAGAGCATCAGAAGTAAAATCAAAATTATCATATATTATAGAGGAATTTAGTGCTCTAAAGTCGGGGATGCAGAATCCTTAGTTCTGCAAAGCAATGTCAAATCATTGCATTTTAAAAACAAATTTTAAGTAATTTAAAATTGAAGTTTTATTATTAAAACTGTGGTAAATATAATATCAGAGTAAATATAACCACGCCAAAAGTCTATCAGACTTTGATATTAGCACCATATACTTTTTTTTTTACTTTACACTATAAAAAACTTTAACCTGTAAGGCTGTAACCAGTGATTTTAGCTTAGTGTTTTGAGCACCATAAAGCGAGAGAGAGAGAGAGAGGAAGAAAGAACTTTTATAAAAAAAAAAAAAATCAAAAGCCGACTGTCTGTCTAACAGGTTGCATATAGTGACACAGCCTATCTTTTAGACATTATATGTTTTACAATTATTGGAGTTCAAAATATAAATAGTAAATATACAGTTGATTGATAAAGTAATAACTTATAAGGTATAAAATATAGATTGCAAATGTAATAATGTTTTAAATATATTTTTTTTATTATTTGTAACTGCATAAGAGACTTTAGAGATGTTTATTATGACTTATGAGTATATACATATACCCAGTATACCACATAGGTACATTTAAAAACAGTGCATTATATTAATATTTTATCCGATGCTTTTTGTTTGAAGATATTTTTAACAAGGATTTTGGATATTTTATGATGGTTATTGGTTAATGAAGTGATAAAAATTGAACAAATATTTATAATAAATGTTTCCAAAACTATCTAAAAGACCTCAGCGTTAATAGTAATTTATCAAAATATATTTGTTTATGGAGCTTTTCATAAATTATTGAGACCAATTTTGTAAATTTTAATTATACTTATTGATTTTTTTAAATGTTTAGTCAATAGATTCAATTTTTTTAGTTTGCAATGGAATAAAATTTGAGGAAAAAGTGACACTAAAATCAAATAACTTTATGTTTTATAAATATTTTTTAACATTCAATCAATATTATGATACCAGATGAAATATAAATAAAATAAAGTTGAGTATAATACCTAAATGGATTTAAAATGGTAAATACAAAAATTAGCTAAAATTCCAAATTGGTATAACTACAGTCATATAATCTGTTTTTGTCTTAATTGTTAATTATTGATAGTGATTACATTTTCAAAATTCTATTAGTTAGTTGCATAGTTGCACAATTATATACCTATCTTTTACGGTTTTATTATTTAGGAATACTATGCATCACTACTATGTAAATGATGTCACAGTTATTTTGTTTTCAGGCGTTTTAAGGTTGTATAAATAATTACCATAAAAAATCCAATTATATTGACCCAAAATCTCCTATTGAAAAATGTTAATTACATTTTTTATGCGATAATACATAAAATAATAAACTTGTGGCAGTAAAAAATTTAAGTTATTATTGATTCTGAGTGGAGTGATAAATGTATTGATTTTACAATATGGTGGGGTGTGTGTGTTTTTTTTAAATATTACAACTCAAAAACGAATAACTGTAGATATTTGACATTTTCACCCAACTTATATTAGCATTTTCTGAATACGATCAATTTTTTCAACAATATTTTGACATCTTTTGGACAATTTATAGACATTTGGTATTTGACATTTTCGATTTTTTTATAGGTTTTTTTTTAAATGTCAATAAGAATTTTATCCCACAGTCAAAAACCTTGAAAATGTAATACAAGGTTTCTGGTAAGTTTTTCTACCAATATCAAAAAAAAAAAAACTTGGGCACTTGGTATGGTAGGTGTCTAGTTGGGTCACTGTAATGGATGTGTTTAATTTAAATTCAATGATATAAAATCATTTTATACGATTAACGATTCTGAGTGAAGACGGCGGGTCTGCTATATTACTCAGGGCTTCAAAACGTTTTTATAACGTTGAGAGTACAACGTTAAAACATTAAAAAACCGATTGAAATCGTCAGCGGATAACATACAGCCCGATATAAGTAAACGATAAACGATTGAAATGGATAACGAAACAGAAACGATGAACAATAATATAGTTGCTAATATCGAATAAGGCAACAAAAAACGATTAATAATTGAAACATAAAATTGCCAGAAAAAAAACTATCAGTAAAATATACTTGGTAATATTTGTAAAACTGTGACTTAAAATACTAGTCATCTAATCAAAATAAAATAAATTTAAATGAAATTCAATTAACTTCTGAACTTCAAACGTAAAACTCGAAATTGTTCATAACGTTTTAATTGTTAATCATGCTAAACGCATAAATTGAATAACGTTCAAATTCTTTATATCGTTTAACAGTCAATTAACGTTTAATATACTTATAACGGTAAACGGTATTAATGTATTATTATTATTATTTTTTTTTTTTTGATTTAAGCCCTGAAGTAAGTGTATTTTATGATATTATTGCTGTGGAAGTAATTTATTTTACTATTAGCCTTTAGTAATACAGTAATACTCTATAGGTTGATTAATTGCATTTTAAAATGACATAATCGTGTGTAAATAACACAATAATATACTTTGAGTACTCACAAATTATATTTTAAGTTACAACAAAATAATAAAAAAAACGTTATTCTTTGTCAACATATCTAATTAGTAATTAAGCCCAAATTTAAGATATCTTTGAAAAACAGTGTTTATATGTATTTTTATATTTTTTAATTACGGTATGAATTACTTATGTGCAATTTTGTTTTAAAATTTCTATCTTAAGCCATGCAAATAAAAAGTTATCAATTTATCATTTTACAAAACTTTCAACAACAAAATTATTTTCAAATTTTTGAGATTTTGATGAATGTTTTTCAAAAATTGATCATTCATAAAAAATTATTATGGATTTAAACTCGACTTTTTTGACCAAGCAAAAAATATTTGATCAACATATCGATAAAATTGCAATTTAAAAAAAAAACTATTAAAAATCGAAATTTTTATCTTATGCTTATAAATTATAAATAGTTAAAAAAAAATCTAAACGTTATTATCGAAAACTCTTATAAATATTTTATACTGGTTTTAAGTTATAATTTTTTTTTATAATGGATATTCACCAGTAAACTATCCATTTTTACCCAATCAATTTTTGACATTGTGTTGTAACTTGTAATTGAAAAACGAATAACGTAGGTGTGTGAATCTTTCACCAAAATGTGCTTATTTTATCATTCTATACATAATATGATTTTCAAATATCTTGTCTCTTTTTTTAGTAATTTATAGATGATTCATTTTCAATTGGTACTTGAATCGTTTAACGAAGATTATTCTATTAATGAAGTTTTCAAACTCAACATTTACTAAAAATTAATTCAATTAATATTAGTAAAACAAATTACTTAAATATAAATATGTCAAAAGCAAAAGCATACCTAATATATTTAGTAAGAGAAGCCGACCGTATTCGCTCAGAATCGTAGCTCATGTTTAGTAATATGTAATACCTACGTAATATAATCATTTAATTCAAATTTAACACATTTATTACACCAGCGACACCTAATGTAGGTTCTATACACAGCGGCACTTAATCGCCGCAGTTTTCAAAATTCAAGTGTTCCTAACAACCTCAATAATATTAGATATTATATTATTATGCGTGGTCGATCTAATCGAATAACCTGGCTTATTGCAACGCTATGTTCGGTGAATAGTAATATTGTTTTTTGAAACCACTGTGAAAAACAAAAAAATGATTTTCCCACTAGCACTGAAAATAACTGAAAACCATATGCAGACTGCGGAACGTATAGTATTGTGTGTATGCATAATATATATGCCTATATCATGTAGGTACGTATCGATCGAGAACGAGTTTTGCGGTTTAGAAAGGTGACATATCGACAGTTGTCGAAAGAAACATGTAATCCGTGACTTAAAAATAATTCCAGGAAAAATACGTAATTTTTAATTTAGAAGCAATAACTGGCGTCCCCTGTCGACGTTTAGATATTTAATTTATTTTGCTCTCCGGGTAAACAATAATGTCAATAAGAAAAAAAAACGATACCAGCTAACGCTTAAATACCGTACACAGAATATGACACCTGTATATTATCGCAGCTGAGGGTGTAAGTCCAACATGTCCAAAGTGCCCTTTTTTTGAAATTGTTTACATCTCGATTGCGGCTTTTACAAAGTATAACGACCAAGGTACCATTTAAATACTTTTTTCGATGGTTATTTGAACTTGATAAATAATATTCCGATTCGTCTTACGAATTTTAACACAAATATAATAAAGCGAATTCGTATGAACTAACAATATTCGACACGAATGGTGGTGCTTCTAGTTCTATAATGGGGAAATCAGACGAACTACAAGATTAAATGCTACCTACAGTGAGACGCGGCTGCTTATACTATGGATAAGCACAAGGAACCTATAAAAACATATTATACAAGTTGCATACAAATTAACGTATTGATATAACATTATAGATTCGTTTTTTTATTTATTGTACACGGTTTAAGATTTTAACTGATTTGTCTATAGATTGGAATGTGAAAATCCAATAATTAATACATTTTTATAGAACATCATTACTTATTGTTCCATAACAAACTCATTTTAAACGTTTGAAAGTTATATAGAGAGCATACCTATAATATAATAATAAAATAATAATATTATTAAAGGTACACTATTATGAGTTTAATAATATAGCTGTTATGTTGATTTAATATTTTCCAAGACTGACTTATATACGATTAAAAAGTTAATGTTCTGTGTTATTTAATGATTCATAAACGTTAATTCGTCAGCTAATATGTGTGTGAGTGATAGGGTGCTATCGGGATAATAATTGGTACGCAATAACTCCTCTGCAGTTATCTATTACAATAATATAAGAGATGAGCTGATACTTGTGGAATTCGGAGGTATATATGACGCTTAGTACTTTATAATTAGTATATAAAATAATGTATTACAGGAAAGAAAAAGCTGCGAGGGTGGAAGGTGTGAAGGAGGAAGGGTGAGAGGAGTAACCACCGGCTTAAATGCACGGCGATAACGTTATGTAGTTCAGCGGTGTTTTTATTAAGTATGTATTAGTTGCGGGAGAGGGTGCGGTGGCCGGTGAGACATAATAGGGGATGATGAAGATTACTGTGTAATGATTACGCGCGCGGCGGTCTCGGTGCTATAAGGTGCAGCGTTTCGCCCTAACGTCGGCGGCGGCGGTGGCGGCGGCGCCGTTGGTAATGAAAAGTTAAATAACACGTGCGCGCTGTCTGTGGCGTCGGCGACGGTGGTGGTTTAAGAATCGCGCCAAAAACGGCCGCCACCGCACACCATCCCGCCTCTCGCGGAGCAGTAATTACGACCTACCACCCAACCACCCACCCATCCACCCACATGTCCTGTCGGGAAACACGTCGCGCGCGCTCGTCACCTCCGGGCCGCCGATTTTGTGATGGTGTCCGCCGCTGTCCGCGTCGTCGTCTTCATCGTCGCAATCGTCGTCGTCATCGTCGTCGTCGTCGTCGTCACCGTCGTCGTCGTCGTCGTCGCCGGACGTGCAGGCTCCCGCGGATCTGTCGCCGGCGGTGGCGGACGGTTGCTGCTGCTGGTGATGGCCTAAGAGTTGATGTTGGTGATGGTGACCGGCCGCCTGCAAGTGCAAGCCGTGTGCGTTGTGCAGCGCGGTGACGTGGGGATGTCCACCGACGCCGTGGTGGACGTGGGGGTTCAGTTGCAACTGTTGCTGCTGCAGCTGTTGGTGCTGCTGCTGCTGCTGTTGGTGGTGCGCTTTGACGGCTTTGCCAAAAGTGGCGGCCACGTTTGCGGCCAACAGGCGTTTGTAGTACAGAGACGGGCTCAGCATCAGCGATTCGGCCGGCCGCAACTTGGCGGCCGCAGCGGCCACGGCTGCGGATGTGGCAGATCCGCTGGCCACCACGTCTTCCAGTGCCGGTCGTACGGTCGGTGGTGGAGACGGTGGAGCCGGTGACGGTGGAGATCGCGGTGGCGGCGGCGGCGGCGGCGGTGGTAGCAACGGTGGTGGTAGCGGCGGTGGCGGAGGTTCTGGTGATAGCGGCGGTGGAGGCGGTGGTGGTGGCGGCGACCGCGAAACCGCATCGTCATCGTCACCGTCGCCGCCGCCGTCATCGTCGTCGTCGTCGTCGGGCCGCTGTTCGTTTCGCTGCCGTGTCGTCATCGCAGTGGCTGGCGGCGTGGTGACAACGGAAACAATATTAATAAATTGTACTGATGTGACGGCGGTGGCTCGCGCTCTTCAATGACGTACCGGCGAGTTCACCAGCGATACGTGACCGTTCACCGCGATTGTTAGTATTATGTGTGAAATTGTGAGCGTTTTTGTGTGTGCTGAGTTTTTTATGTGTGTGGAAAATGTCTCGCGCTCGGGAAAACCGTACAGAACGAACGATGCCGGAAAACTGAGAAGGGGAAAAAAATCGTCCGCGGCGAGCGCACACACACACATGAGATACATGCAAGACAAAAAGAAAAAAAAACCTCGGGACGAAGAAAAGGAACAGGGTGGGCATCGTCGCGACGACGTCGGGGAGGTGCAATATGAGAGCGAGCGCGAGACGGTGGAGTTAGTGAATAAGAGGGAAACAGAGAGAGCGAGAGGGAATGAGTGAGAGGGTGTGAGAGACAGGGTGAGAGAGAGGGAGTATTGAATAAAGGTGGGTCGCGGAGAGGGGAAGGCAAAGGAAAATGGAAACATCGTACGAGTTTAGGACGCAGTGGAAGGGGTACATAACGTCTACCCGCCATCAACCCACCCTCGCACGCACACCCCATCGTCCCCCCTCAACTTTTTATTATATATATTTTTTTCGCCCTTGTACACTTATTGTATTTTCCCTTTTTTCCGAGGACGCGTTCTTTCTGTTCTTTTTCCTCGTTTCCTTTTTATTTTATTTTTATTTTTTTATCCCATTTTTTTTTTTTTTTTTTTTTTTTTGTCAGGGGTGTATTTTCTTCTTTTTCGGGTTGTGCATCCCACTAGTTCTGTATGCGTGTGTGTGATATATATTTATATATATATATATATATGTATATGCAATAATAATTTGACTATGAATATTAAACGACATATACAGACACGAAAAAAACAAACACAACTGAGGGTCAGAGCAGACACAAAAGAGCGCGCAAAGTCGAGCACGCAATGAACCGATGCCAAACCGTTTTACCGCTTTGGTCGTTGACGATGACGGGCGGCAAGCAGGACGTTGTAATAGAGGTGGAAGAGGTGGTAACGAGCACGTTCCTAATTGAAGTGGTCATAAGATTATTTTGAAAAAAAAAACGGTTTTATTACTTCTTGAATCAAGAAATGTTAAATCCAACAACTTAAAGTTTAATGCATATTAAATCACTTTAATAATATATGAAATACTTAATAACGCTCTTTCAATATTCTCCGCACCGTAACAACCATAAAGATCGCTTTTAGATTATTATTATCTTGTATTATAATTGTGCAGTGTACACGAAAAATTATTATAAAATCTACGAAACACTAACTAATTATATACACGGGCATTATTTGAACCATTGAAAAAATATTTACTGTTAGAAGTCATTTGTTACAAAATTATCAGTTTGTGGGTACATTTTGTTATAATAATAATAATAGATAGTAGATGATATTTAATTAATGTATTTTACTATTGTTTTTCATTTAGCAGTAATATTTAACGTTTTTAAAAATCCGAGGCAATAATTTATAGTATTAGACAATATATTATTTTATACTAATTGCTATCAAATAGATAATGTACACAGTTTTAATGTGGTAATGGAAATTTGTCGATCACTCGGAGCACTTTTTGTTTTCTCTATCTGACTCACGCGCAATATGCCAAAACGTTCAGCTGACCAAATCTTATAACTTAGCTTTAATATTTAGAATGAATTGACTTATCGTTAGAATTTGAGTTAAGATCATTAACTGAGTTTATAAGTTGGATTTTGCACTATATTTAAATTTGTATGGAAGTTATAAGTATGTAAAATATTTAATAATGTTCATAAGTCTCAGAAAAATTGAAATTTCGTAAAAAATATCAATATACAAACACAGATAGTGTTCAAAGGTTCAATTCAGATATTTGGTGAATTTGTTGTAATTATGTTAAACCCAGTAACATAAGATTGGTTCGCAAACTTGCTATGTCACGTATGGGTCGGAAAGAGAGAAAACAAATAATGCGCTGAAAGTGACAATCATATTGCTAATCCTGCCCACAATTATACAAAGTTTCATTGTATCACACTATACATTCACCATAAAAACAAAATATGATTTTCATTTATAATTGACAATATTTCGTGTACCATGTACTAGAATATTAATTATTTGAGTGTTTTAATATTTATGTATAAATTATTAATTAATTATGTACAATCATAGAATTATTGAAATAGGCACAAAAAAAACCATAGGTGTATCTAATAATATTTCGAAAAGAACAAGTTTATTATTAAGTATATTTTGGTGGCCTGATAGTGGACTAATTAGCATGCGGTGAATATGTACAGTATAAACTTATAATTAATATGGTTACCTATGTCTGAAAATCAATTAAAATCTAATAACCTGAATTTTACATAACTTAATACTTTAACGCATTCATAGTTTCACTAATTATAATGATTTCATCAATTCTAAGAATAGTTCGTATCGGATTCGCATTAAGTATGTCATTACTTTATGCAGTAAAAAACTACGATTATTATTAGCATGGTAAATTGGTAAAAACAAAACAAGTTAACTAATGCTTCACTATGCATTCATATAGATTTTTATCATTTAAAATGTTCTTTTCAAAAATACTTAATATTAGTATATTATTAATATTTTTATAGCAATAACTAATTTATACAATCATGTACCACGGGTTTCGAATAACAATATAAAAAACAGTTACTCTGAAGTACCCATACTAATAATTTGATTAAAATAAAAAAGCTTTTGAAGAAATTAACAATACCAAATCGGCAGTTAAAATCAAGATAGTCAAATTAAGTAGAATTTCAACCAAAGAGTGTGTATAATAAGGATTTTTGAATAGAATATTGCGTTCTAAATGTCGGCCAAGTACAGTCACTCATTGGTTTACGAGCTAGTGGATTGGCGAAAATTTATTACATGTATTCATCTATTGTTAACAAGCTTAAGTAGGTGGTATAAACCCAACCACAAGAGCCCGAGAAAAGTAAAATAATAATAAAAAGACAAGAGCTCACATTTATAAGTATGATCATGTATTTTTTAGATTTGTGACGGTAAAAAAAAGCTTTAAATTTTAATATCGTTTGACTCGTATAATATTCACCCTTTGGGACCAACACATCCGCCTTGTTATTTCATCTTTTTTTTTCTGAGGGCGTGTAAGAAAAACTCTTCAGTTTTTTTCCCACTCTATCCGTCGCTCACAGATCCCCTCTCAATTTTATTTCATTTTCCTAAACACATTAAGTCTCTTGGAGAGACTTTTTTTTACAGACAGTTTTTTTTTTCGTTACCCCTTTTTGGGATTATCATAATAATAATAAATGATTTTAAATTACAAACAAAAAACATACGCCTAATCATAAATATAAACGGCTTGTTTGTATGAAAAATACCGGGGGTTTCCAATAACACAAACAAACATTGAAGGCGGGCTATGCTAATTTGGGGCCCGAGGTGCCAATTTATTCCGCCCAAATCACACGCAAAGGTGTCGCGGTAGATTCCTGTCGTGGAATTCATTTAAAAAGAAGGTATGAAACGGGTCATAGCAGGAAGTTAAAAAAAAATCATAAATACGTCATTTCACTTTTTATGAAGAGTCCTATTAGCAAAATACAAATAGAAAATAATTTTCTTTGAATAGTTTCTGTATACAGAGAATCTTTTTTTTCATAATTGTTTAACATTTAAGTAACATTTTGTTGAGTTTATAAATTTAATGTTTAAATAAGAACTCTGAATCAATTAATGATTTGTAATAAATATAATATGCGTTAATAATATATAATATATAATATATAACATAATATATAAAAAAAATTTTCATATTGTTTTAACTTGTTAATTATTGAGATGTAAGAATAAAAAACATAGCTTATACTTTATATTTTATAAAATACTGTTATAATTATTTAGATGAATAAATTATAAAATACGAGTACCTATTTAATGTTTAATAATTTATTGAATGTTGAAAACGTGACTTAATGTAACAACCTGCATGTAGTTAAGAAATTAATAAAAACTTAAAAATGGATAGTATGAAAACAAAAATTAAATTTTATTTATTAGTATCAATATTTTATTTTTAAAAATTATTAATAATTTTACAATATTAACCATGTAGCATTCTAGAAGATAATATAGGTCGTACTATAAAATATCCATTCAACGATATGATTCGTGAAATGCCTTTCGCTGAATTTACCAGATAAAACTCAAATTATATTCATTCAATTATTATATCATTTTAATGTTAAAAGTATCAATAAAGTTGTGATTTTGAGATGACTATTCACGTCAGTCAAAAAAATTAAATGTTGCCTTTTTTATTGCCTACAAAAACATTCAATAATCATATTTACCAATACATTAATCAAGATTCTAAAGTTTGTAGCATATTGAGAATTTGTTTTATATATTTATATAAGAGTATTAATAAATCATTATATTATTCGAAAAAACGATTTTGAATTGAGCTTGATGTAAATGCTCGAGATTTGTCAAAAACATTTTTATAATTACAAATTAATTTGAAGTAGGTATACTCTAAAACCGCAATGAAATTCAAAAAATAACCAATTACAAATACAATTTGTTTTGGATTTCCAATGACGCTTTGAGCAAATTTTCGAGCGTTAAATTATGCAGAGATGCTGTCCAAAAAATAAAATATATAAAGAACAATCGTTATAAAACCAATACATTCCTCATTCCACTCCAAAAATATAAAATATATTTATTGACAGGTGCAACTGTTACACACTTTTACAAAATCTGATTTTTCAAAAACTTTACCCAATAAGGACTGAACAGTAATAAATACGTGATAAACCTGATTTTATTTGCTTTATTTTATTATAAATTATAATTATATGAATATAATATGAAGTAAGAATAAATTATTTAAATGTAATACGTTTTAAATAGAAGTAAACTTAATATTATATTATATAAGGCAATCTCGTTCATGTATGGAAATGTTATTTTCGTACACAAATTGCTCACTGTGGGAGGTGTTTTTTCCTGAAAAAAGTGAAGTTTATTCCACTTTCTTTATTTTTTTTATCAGGATATTATTATTTTGTATTCGGAAAATATTGTTTTTTCATTTTATTTCGTCATATTGTGAATGCTTTGGAACACGATTGGAAGTCGTCGAGGAAAACAAAACACTCGTCGTGGTAGTGGTAGTGGAAATTGTTTTCATTTTACCCCGAACTGTAATGCCGCCAGTATTTCCCAGCATAAAGCACAGAAACAAAACAAAAGCCATGCGGTGGCATATTACAAATGGTGAACTATACGAAATTTAAGAACAACATAGCATACGTGTTATGTTGGTGGCATGAAAGAAGAAAAATTGAAACTGCGTGTGCCTACCCCTTCCGACCTTCAGTCTTAAAGTACTTTAAAAAGAAAATGGAATAACGTTCCAGAGCAGCAGGTGTTTACAGCAGAATTCCCTAAGTTTTATCATGTACGTTTTAGTTTTACAATTGTATAATAGGTATATTATATAGACAGACAAAATCGAAAAAATAGTTACCCATATAATATGGACGGGTGAAGTCGAAGAAAAGTGGTCTAATATGATTTAGTTAGGATTCAAACAATAAGGAGGGGCGTATACAAGAAAGGTTCTGGGTCTGAATCTGGGTCCCATCGCCATCTCATCGCCATTAAAAAATTCTTGCAGACTTACCTATGTTCAATCTTGTTAATAGTGTTTTTTTTTTTTGCAAATTTTGAATGTTATATTGCCGAATATTAGCATTGCAAAAAATTTGATAATTCTTTGGATATTTCTAAATCAAAGGAACGTAATATCATTATCACCTTGATTTTTCCCATCTTTGTTCCCATACGAAAATCATATCAACGGCACTGTAAGGATTTCAGCAGGCAATTAAAATAGCCCAAGTGAATAATGTATCAGTACCTACATAAATTGTAATAACTGTATAATTGTTGACTAATAACTATGATAGTTAGTTTAGTCATTATACTAAGAAAACAATTGTTTTGACATGTATTGTTACATAAAAATAAAATTGTATGCACTTATTACTACCGTAGTTTGTATATATTATATGCAATATACATGTTTACATCATGGAAAATTCGTAAATGTGTACAACTTTATATTGAACCTATGACAAATGTTTAATTCGAAACTGCTTATACTGAGAATAGTGTATTCTAGAAATAAGCTAGAAATAAATATTGCAATTCTTAAACAAATGATTAAACTTAAAAAAAAAAATGGTTTTATAAATATTTTATATCATACTAAATATATTATTATTCATTTAAAAATTAAGTATAATAATTATCATTTTATCAATAATGTTCATGTTTTATTTGAATAGAATATAGAATAATAATGACTAGTAATTAGTAGGTATGTATCTATATAGTGTTTAATAGCATTATTATATAGGTGGATTAAGGTGATTCAATGAAAGAATAAAAAGTTCCATTTAAAAACTAATTATCATTAAATTATTTCATTTGTCCAACCCCATTAAATTACTATATTGATGCACTTGGTTTCAATGACATCTAGGTCACTTGCAGCGTCCGGTTGCAAGGGCTTGTTTTAACGACCACCACCCTATTTTTCACATGCATTTTCAGAAGACGCCCGACGGTGTCTCGAATGCACCCGAAAGGCGCCAGTTTAGTTTCCTCTCTGTTTACTTTTATTGCACAGAAATCGCATTGAACAAAAATTGATGTATTTTTATAAAAATATATATAGGTACACATTGCACATATAAATACATACACACAGAGTTTATTTCAATGCTGTTTCACAACGTACATTTGAATTGTGCAGCGGATTCGGTCGAATTTACTTATGAAATATAAAATGTATTATGTAGGACAAATTTAAAACATGTACATAATATAAAATAATAATATGTACAAAAGTATATTCAGAGCAAACGCGTATACTTTTAAAAATAAAAAAAAACTTAAATACTGTAATAAAAATGTTAGTAACAGAAAAACTAAATTAATTATTCACTATTCCGTAAAGATTGTGGATAACCTAGCTGCAGGGAGAATCGGTAATAGATATTTATAGCTTTATTTAGATTTTTTTATTTTAATAACATGTTAATATTATGAAAAAATATATATTAAATTATATTTTTGAACTATACTCTAAAATCCAACTGTACATAGAAAATAATTTTACATATTAGTATAGGTAATTATTTCATGGATGTTAAATATGTAATAAAATGTTGTAATAATTATCTAAATCTATTATAGCATAAATTATTCCTATTTATTTAAATCAATTTATAATTTAATATTTATATTGGATTTGAATTATGGGCAAAATAGTGTAAATTAGTATTTCTTTAAATGTATACATGCTCTAAAATATATTTAAACTGCCGGAAACAAAAAATATTCATAGAGTGAAATTGTGTTGGAATTGTCTTACTTTAATATATATAATATACATAATTATAATCGATAAATTCAACTCAAAAATAAATTCTAGTAATTCTAAAATATTCTCAATAAAAGCTATTCTTATAAAGTTTATTTATCTTAGTTACAACATTTATTAATAATGAATATGTTTATAAATTTTTTATACATTCGTAGACAACTTTATCCTCAAAGCAATTTTGTGGAGCACAATATTAATAAGACTTACGATTATTCAAAGTGATCCATTTAAGTGTTCACAGTCAGTACCTATATTTTAGAAAGTTTTTACTTTTCTGAAAATATTATTTTTAATTTGATGTCAGGAAAACAACGTTTAAAAAAATATATGAATATTTTTTACAGATTGTTATCATTTTAATTTTTTAATTTGTATAAGTTTTTGAATGATAATACATTCATTTAAAATTTAATATTTTTTTACGGAATACATAAAAATCGAATTTCCAACGGTTACTGAATAGTTTATAAGTTTTTGATGAGCAAAGTAGTGGATAACATTTTGCAGCATACCCCTAGTGTGGCTGTACCTCTCCGCTCATTTAAACTTTATTAAATAAGTACTTTACTAAGTACTTATATGTTATAGCTAATTAACTATACAATAGTTCAAAACTAGATTTTTATGTAACAAAATATTCAGAAAAAATATTCTGCTTCGGAATATGAAATTAAAATTGTATATTGTCTTTAAAATATTGAGAACTGGGAATAAAAATTGTAAAAAATATCATTCTTCTAAAAAATGATATCTTACAATGTCATCAAATTATAGAAATACATTTTAAACTTTTTATTGACGTGTGTAGAGTGCAAACTTTTAAATAGAATTATTTTTGTCCACGTATAGTTTTAACATAGACCTAACTATATTATACAATATATGTAATATTATTGATTTTAAATAAATATTTAAAATCAATGGTAACATCAACCGTTTAACCAAACCGAATATATGTTTATATAGCATATTATAGTTATGATCAGAGAAAAATGGTAGTTGCATTTAAAGAATTGTAATTATTTTTTTTTTTTAATTAATATATATACAATAAACATTAGGTAGGTACAAAAAATCATAAAAAATACAATTTTAAGTAATAATATGTATAGCTAATAATAACGATATATATTTACAAAAATTAAATTTGTTTATACAAATATGTTCAATTGTATATTATTATTTTAGTTATTAATTATAGTTCTTGAAAATTACAATTGTATTTAATGTAAACAATTACGTTGTTTTATAAATTCAGTCCTCTTGGTGACTACCTATTTCAATTGTGCAGACGTAAATTGCCAATTTGGTAACATGTCAGTGAACATAGTGTATGAGTTATAATGCACGTATTGCTGTTTTATATTCTGTTGATAATATGTTTTTTACTTTTAAACTATACGATTGGTTCAATGACTATTGTAAATAATAATTAATCAAAAAGTTCAAAGGGTCCATGAAGTATATGAAGATAAGTAAAATTAATATTGATTTTAAGCTAATTTTGAACATAAAACTGATTATTTTAATATCTACAGATATTATTTATTGATTTAATACAATATTTATTTACAGTTTAGCTCATTATCTTACTAACACACATTAAAATCAACGTTGTTATACACTTAAATATATTACGATAACATTAAAGTTCTAGCTATCATGATTTTATTGATGGCTAAGCAATTCTATCGCCATCCAACCTAGTCTCAGTTTCTTATTTGACGTCCTTAAACCACGCATAAAAATCTCACACCAGTCATGATTTATAAAAATTATTAAATTAAATACATAATATTTAAGAGATGTTTAATGGTAAGTTGTGTTGAGCTATTAAACAATGGTAAGGAGTTATTTAAAACCTTTTTTAATGTCAGTAAAATACCAATTAATTTTGTTTCTAAATATATTTTACTCAGAGAACGATAAGATGCAACTTTTTATTTAATTTTTAAAAAACTACTTGTATACAAGAATGTACGTCATCGTATATCGTTCTAAATTTTAAGTAAAACCTATATAGACGTTTAAAATTGTGTATGATTAATATAGAACAGAATTTTCAATAAATTATATACTACATAGATTGGCTTTTTAACAAAAAGTTTAACCAGTGATTTGGGCATTTGGCTCTGACCAGTATATATTGAATCGCTGCTAGATAGAATTTCAATTATCCTTACCTACTTTACAAAATGACAAAAGATTCATACCGAAGTTATTTTTGTTATTCATTTTGTATAAAAAATATTTTAAATGTTAATATAGCTGTTTGTAAAATATAGAAACGTTCAATCTAACCAACATCAATTTATTAATGTTATTATTAATGGTATATACGACAGTATTGGTGAAAACTGAAATTAATAAAATTTAAATTATTTATATATAGGTGTTCTAAACTTATACTTTAAAGCAATATAATCCATTGGGTGATTAATTTAATTGATTTATTAGGTAAATAATATTTTTTAAATAGGATTTGCTCCATATAGGATTTAAATCAAACAAAAAATTAAGAATTATATTTTAAACATATTCGAATATCAATTATTTTATTTTACTATTATTCAATAAAACATATTATCAATATAACATAGGTAGGTACCTACAGTAAAAGTGTCTTTATGTAAATTGTTACTTTGTGTTGAATAAATATATGACATACACGTGTTTTTGTAAATTTGGTTTGAAAGTTCATGGAATTGTATAGGTACCAGTTGATTGTTTTTACATTTTTGTCATAATATACTTACAATAGTTCTCAATGAATGATTCGTAATTACGACTTTTGTTACTGGTTCATTTAAATACTAAAAACGTACCCGACAACATTTAAAAAGAAAACACCATCGACCGTTATCACTTATAAGATATTAAAATACATTTTTATTCCGATCACAATGTATCTATCTAATTTATAACTATACAAGAAAATCTGTGGAATATAGTCCATGATGTAATGAAACTTAAAATGTACAAATTAATTAAAATTATATTTAAAAATGCTTAACGCTTACAAGCGCGTTGCGAACGGCAAACAGACGAAAAATGTGGCCGTCAAAATACTAATAAAAAAAAGCTCGCTGACTTGGGGCAATACAAAAAAAAGATAAAATAAAACAAAATAAAAATAAACTCCGAGTAAAAAAGCCGGTCTTGTTTTGATAGGTGATTGGCCGACTGGCCGCCGGGGCGCGCTCTACTCGCGGGCTTTTTACCCTGGCCCCGCCCCTCCACGGCCAACTGTCCTGTGTGGAAAAAAATCGCGGTGTCTGGACACGATGTAGTGGATGAAGAGAAGTTAGGGGTAGAGTAAAAAACCCGTCCGGCGCCGGGTCGGGGGGTCGTAGAAAGCGGCGGGACTGTGTTGGTGGCGGAAGGAGGGGGTAAAAAAAAGTGAAAAATAAGCTTCCCGGTGGAATCGATAAAAAAATTCCTGCGCGTTTTTTTTCACCAAATCCAACTGGGGTGGACGGCGAGGGCTGGTGGCGGTGGCAGAAAGCCCAACAGAACTAGGGGATGGCCTCGCACTTGTATATATATACACACGGCGCGTGGATGGGTATATCGTCACGGCGGCGGATTGTATGGGGGGAGGGCACCGGGTGGGTACCAGTTAATTCGAAACACCCCTGCGTGCTACCCCCTCTCGACACTGACGGTTGCCACGGACGGCAGAAGTGGTTAAAATGCAACCTACCCCTCACCTTACCCCGGCCATGCATCACTACCTTCACTGCTGCAGCACAGCGACGGTCCTGCAGCAGCACCATCGTCGCATCGTCCTGAACCGTTCCACGTAGGTACCTATACTCACGGAACTGCAGCAACACAGGATACCGATGTGTCTGGTCTTCTAATCATAACATGGAGCAAAGTGGTCTGCAGTAGGAGGATTGTGTTAGGTACCGTGTATACATTTTCCCAATATTATAGTATAATAAGTAAATATAGTTTAATGTCAATTTGATTTTTTTTACATACCCATACTTGAAAATTACGTATTTACTCTGAAGCATCTAGAAATATTGAAATATAATATAATATATTATAATTGCACTGTGCTTAACCGAGACTGTAAGGCGAAGTTCTTACGATTTTGCAAACGATATATACAATATACATATATATATACTTATCGCAAAATTAAAATTACTTAAATCGTTTAAAAAATACATAAACTACAGTACTATATATTGTATATTATCCATAGGTAAGGTATGTATTGTATAACAGTACAAACAATTCATACATATTACATAGGTACCTATTGTATATAATATTATGTACATCAATTTTTTATATGTACGATAAAAAACGTATATTTTTAAATGTGTATTATGCCCTAATGTAGTAATATACGTCTCATAGGGTATAATGTTTTGTTTGATCGGTAAGAAAATATATATTATAATGTAAACGGTTTTACAATCTACTAAAAGGGGTATAGTAGGTAGGTACACGATATAATAATATATTTTTACTGTCCTGCAGACGTCTTTCCATTCTTAGTGGGGCATTCATCTCATATTTTTTACGAAGAATGATCCATCATCATTATTATAGTAGGTATAGATATGTATCTATAACAGTCTAGGAAAAAGTTATGATTTTATGTACGGTTAAAATAATATTAGATACTAAGTATTTTGATATTATTAGGTCTATGTAATTAGATTCAACAACCTGGAACAAGTAAATCATTAATTCAACAAATTACATGAGTTTGTTAAATAATATCAATTTAAATATTCAAATCCGTGGGAAAAGTTTGTAGAAAGTAACTTGATTATTAAGTATATCTGTTATTCGACCAATTTGGTATAACCAGTTTCCTAATGGGTTACTACCTATGTAAAGAAAAAACATTTATTTATTTAATATTTATTAAATTAATCATGAGGGACTCACATTAGTTAGAAATTAAGGAAATGTATGATTATTATTTATTCAATTTATATTATTCTATTATATGTAATATACTTATTATATTAAGTACCTACATTTATTTTCACACGATATTTTTTAAAATTACATAAACATAAATCAATTGATTAAAATAAAAATATGGTCCAATTATTTTATTAGCAAGAAAAATGTGCATGTTTAATTCACAATTGAAGACAATTTCAGAAGGCCGCAATTTTAAAGTAAAAATAATAATACTCAACTAACGAATAGTAAATCCATTTTAAAAGTTTAAAAAGCCGGATAGGATACAGACATCTACATTCATCTAGATTAGTTTTTGATATTAAATTTGAAAATAAAAGATTTAGAATTCAAAAAATAATTTTAAGCTAAGCAATACGCGTAATGCTCGTTAAAAATTGTTAAAAAAAATTAACGTGACTGCGTTGGTAGTTTTTCCTTAGGTTAAGAGAAACAGCTGAGAAACTCATGAAAATGACCTTTTAAAACTATTATCAAGATTTTAGAGAGAACCCTTAATTTTTTTATGTGCCTCATAAAACTTGTAAATTACAAGTCATGAGTGTCCCAAAAGTATTATAAGTAAATTAAATTATTGTTTAATGCGTCAACTTGTATGAACTTAATACTTGTTTTTTAAACATCCCAGCAAGTACATTTTAGTAAATTATATTTTTTCAAAACTTTATAAATAATTTATAAGTTTATAACCTATGTGATGTTTCTTTGGAAAAATTGGATTTCAATGTTAAACTTTGATATTGTTACATTATAAAAACAATTTATATTTTGGAATAAGAACATTTGCTTGTATTTGCAGTCATAGAAAATACGATGTATTCTCAAAGAGTTCACTCATAAAATATATATAAGTACATAAGTATGAATTCAAACATCTTTGAAAAATAAAATAAAAGTGAAAACATAGTTTGATTTTTCAATAAATAAAAGTGAGGAAGATGGTCCAAGCGAAAAGTTGTCTTAAAATTGTATTACATTCAAAAAATATACTGAATCTCTTGCTTCTATTCACTGAAACTAACACACAAACCAAACTAATATTTTGACCTTCCGAATGCACCAATTAAATTCACTTTTCTATTCAAAAATTGAAAATTAAAGCATTTACACTGCCCCAAATGCTGATGTTAGAAAAAAACAAATATCATTCATTGCTATGCTCAGAATCTAAAAAAAAAACAATTTAATGTCTATAACTATTATATATAATTACACTAAAATATAAATTTTTTTTACATTAGAATATATTTCATTAATCATTAAGCAAATTACACTAAGATTAAAGAAACTTAGATGAGTAAATGTTAGCAATAAAAATATCAATAACAAATAATAACAATAAAATACCTCAAACTCCTAATAAATAATAATATGCGACACTTTATGGGTAGGTAATATATTATTGTATTTAATAAATTCATATTTTAGTCAAACTCTAAACTTATATAGTATTTTTATTTTTTGTAAAAATGTTAAGTATTCAATGATTCTTTTTTATTACCTATTCTTAAAGTGATTCTGAAATATATTTTGATTTATTCAATCAACATTATAATATTTATATAGGTGCCTACATAAAAGAAAAAAATCAATATCTTAATTATTGTTCTATTTTAATCATTTTTAATTAAATTTCACACCTAATGCTATAGAATATGCTTAGTAGCAAAGGTATAATATAAATATTGTGATTAAATACATTTATTATGAAATAAACTTTTTGTGTGTAGAGTTCTGCAGACCCGACAACCAGGGAAGATGATATTATATTTCAATGGATGTTCAAGAGATGTTCAATGGATGTGTAGCGCCATCTCGTGGCAGAATTATATACTAGAATTTGGATTTTACTACGTTAGAGGTCAAAATGTGTGTATTATACAAAAATAATATTACAGTGTAAAATGTAAATTATTAAATAACATTAATAATTTTCGCCAATTATAATAATGTTTCATACTTTAATTTGATTCTAATATCTTTTTCCAAAGGTATAATATATATTATCCAAGTGTAGAACTAGAACCTCAAGTTAGGTACTTAAGTACTTTATAAAACTCTACTAATGATATCTTTTTAAACATATTTTTACATTACTTATGTCTTATATTATTGAATAGATTAATTAACTAAATAGGTAGTGTGTTAAATTATCAAGAATAGATACAAATTATGATAGTCTCATGTTACTTCAAAGTTATGGTGATACTAATATACTATTTTAATTATTACTATTATAATATACTCACTATGTATTATATAAGTACCTTGTATAATACCTAGTATACTTGCCTATATTAGTGTTCTACCTTCTACTACCTACGATCTACTTATGATATTAATGTTAATAACAGACTTAGAATTTCAACTTACTTGTATATAAGATAACTGATATTTTACAAAACTACACATTATAATAATAATTAAATATAAGATATAATTATAACTGCTAAACTGCTCAAAATTAAGAACAACCTATTACAGTTATCAATTATGTATATATGTTGACTTCACAAGTTAATTTTTATATTAATATAGTAATATTATATATAATATTATAATACATACTCAATATGCAGTGGAAATGTATCATCCAAGAGCAAAAATATGTTTTATAATTGCGCAATGAATATTTTTGATAGTTTGTTAAAATATATTAAAGTACCTAACTAAAGAGTATAGCTAAAGAATCATTAAAACAAATTCAAGTTTAAACACTGTTATGCTCAATATTTCCTATACCTACCTATATTGTATTAAAAATAAAATTTAGGTAGGTACCCAAGAATTTTCCTAATACAATTAACAAAAAAAAAAAAAAACCGTTGACTCTGACACAAAATTGTCATGGCCGATTCAAAACGTGGAATATAATCCTGTTAAAGTGTCGACTTGGAGAAGTATACGTATAGAGGGTGAATGGACAATGGTTTGACAAGTTCATACATCTTCATCGGGGTAAAACACAAGCACAAAAACCGGCTAATCGTATCTACTGCCAAAGTTAAAAGTCCGAGTGATTAGCCCTGAAACAATGGTGGTGCAAGACGATTAATCATTCGGAACCGAGGACGAAACAAGAGAAAAGGAGGGAAAGATAGAGCGAACGTTAGATATAGACGTGGCGAGGAGGTCAAGTGCGAGACTCATCATCATCATCATCATTGCTGCCTCGGAACGAGACCTGTCCTTAGGGAGTTAATACTCTGTTTACAGTAAGCCCACACATGTACAGTTTTTCTCTTAGAAGTTGCATGTAAACCATTCCACTTGATTCACTTTGTATCGAAAATGTAATAAATTCACTACTGTAGCTACCTACTATGAACGTTTTATGAATTCCAAAAAATAATTTATTAAACATTATAATAACTATATTTCCAATATAGTAAGTTGAACTTTAAACTTTAAATACTTATTGTATTCAGCAGATACACCGCGGTTATAAGAAATCGTAGATACCTATAAATTATTATAGTTTTTTGAATGATAAGATACATGAAATTATAACAAACAATGCTTGCTCAGTAGTGACACTATTACAATATACATTAACAATTCGATACTCCGAATAATCTCAATAATCGACCAACCATCAGAGATCAAGTACCTACCCACTTAAATTACATGAATATCTACTATCCGTGTAAATATTATAGATTAATAATAGAAAAAACGAAGCTATACTAAGCTTCATTAAATTATTATTCCTGTACAGCCAATATACTGTATGTAGTATGTTGTATAATAATAAATCTAAAAACACAATGACATAAACCTATAATAATTCTTCAACAGTCATCTTATAAATCTTAAAATATGTTAACGTATCATTATAAACTTGTACTCAAGAAGTTTAGAAAATGAATTTTAAAAAAAGTCGATTATGAACTTACACTTAATTTAGTAAATTAAGTATAAAAAAAAATATACCTATAAATTAGTAAAAACCTATATAATATTATTTGATTTAAAAATGTTTATGATATGCGTATTAGCTAGGTACCTAATATATCTATATCTCAGTATAAATCTACGTCAACTTGTGACTACTCAATGAGTATTCTATAGGATTGCATTATTGCGTAACAACTAAAGCCGGGTATAATATGAGATCACATGCAGTGAATTACTTTTCATTGATGCCTACCTAGTAATGAATATAGTAATATGCATATTATGGTTTACTGTATCTACTATTAAACATTTTCAAATAAACCTAGCTAAGACTGCTTTATACATAAACCCCTTAAAAATAACACCGATTAACATAACAGGCGATTAATATGTTTTTTAGTTTTATCAGCTGACGGCCAAGAATATAACAATATAACGTGAACACACCGACGATATACCTCTCTTCCTCTTCTTGTATACTCCATTGTAGCACACAAGTGGTGCACCTATATATAATCTTATATTATATATATATATATTTATATAGAATATACACACAGCGTATATATAACAAGCACACGTCGTCGCCACCACTACCGCTCTGCAGATTTTTATGAATGGAATGTCCGTTCGTCTTGGTCACCACTTCCGCCGCCCAGTCTTTGACCGGTCCGGCGGCGCAGCATCAGCCGTCAAATTACTATGATTACCGAAACGGCGGCGTACGAAACCACTTATATCCATCAACCTCGATGACTTTACATATAATAATATTTTCATTGTCGTAAACTCGTACAGTATTTTATACGATATACATACAACATCCATATTACATTATATAATAGAGGTATATGTATGTAAATGTACCTATCATATGTATATATATATATATATATATACAGCCACACGGACGGTCATAGATAATAGGTGTACGACGCGTACGCGCCGTGTCGAAGTGCAATGATGATGATGATGGAGGCTGGTCGGTCGGGGACGTCTTCCGCGGCGTGTAAAAATCGATTCGCGCACGGATCCACGTGCACTCGGCCTTGGTCATACAGTGCGTTTTGTCCGTCGTGTGCGCATTATATTTTCCAACACCTTAGAGCACGTACGTCTCAGGTATAGGTACGTTTATGCTATACGGTTGGAATACTTAACGCGTGTGCTGCACTAGTAGGTATTATAGGTAGACACTGGGTAGTAGTATAGGTAATATTGTAATATATTATGCAACAAAGCGTACCTAATATTTTATGGTAATTCATAGATAGGTAGGCGATTATTATAACACAGAGATTTTCTTTAATATTTATGATCCGTGTATAGATGACCAGCTGCACCGCGATCGATCGAGAAAATAACTAGAAATCACAACGCGTATGACAGGTAAGTATATTACAATATTTTAGAAATTTTTGAAAGTGCGGATACACCGGATTCTGATTTTAAGTGTGCTTAAAATATATACAAAATATGAAATGCATAACTATTAAATTGACATTTGAAAACAATTATCATTATTAACCTCTCAATATGCAGCTAGTATAATAGTATAGATATTAAACATCATCATCTATTTATACGAGTTAAAATTATATATTTCAAACGTCATAATAAAAATATAAACATGTTTACTTTCTATACCGACTTACACATGAAATAAATACTATTCATGGTACATAGGTATTATATTAAAATATCAAATAATAAAAGTGTCTTCACAGTATTATTAAGTATAAACTATAATTATTATAGTTTTTTTAATTGACATGTTATGTGTCTTGAATGGATAGGACGTGTATGAAAAAAGCACATATATAATTAAATATTAAATTCAAAGAAAATTAAAAACAACCCTAATTATTAGTTAACTTCATCAGGTTAATACAGGTGAATAGTGTATAAACTTAAATGGAGTTTAAAAAGTGGGAGGAAAATCCTTTCTGAAGTGTATTGTTTTAAATTTAAGTGTACCTGGGTATACATATAATGTATCCTACATATAATAAAAGTATTTACTATTTACTATTTACTATTTACTATTTATAACTATTAATAATATATTAAATTGAAATGTGTTTATAAAATGTTGTACCCCAATGGACAACGTTAGTATCCTATACCTACCTATACTGTATACAGTAGGTTAGTTTATTTATAAATAAGATGAATTAGTATGTTTCTAATTTCCTATATACATATATATATTTTTTGCAGAAACCAATCATATTTTAACAACATTTTGAAACCAATATGATAGTTTGATATATATCTACTACAAAGCATAGTATGTATAAAGTATAAAAGTTAATAGGTCCCTAGTATAAATAATTAACTTTTTTTTTGTTATGGTATCGAGGACTAGAGGAGGAACTATGGTGCCAGTACTTCTCCTCGAATAAATAATTAACTACCAATATATTAGATATACCTATACGTCACATTATAATCAAATTGCTCTGTATAAATATACATTTAAATGATATAATTGTTGCTTTAGTTTAAAATAAATTAAATACCTTTGAGTTCGTATAATACAATAGAGATTTCAGCAAATTTGTTCCAATAGTAAAATATTAGTTGTTAATAAAACATTCTGTATAATATGTCTGCAGATTTGCAGAAACGTCATGACCAGACCTAATGTAGATTGACAGATCGTATCGGTAGCTACTCTTACATAGCTTATATTTTCGTTATGATTATTATATGTTACACACTTAATAGATAGCGAGGGACACACACAACAAGGAAGAAGTATAAAATATGTTTAATTTCACACTACATTTTCACGCCGACTTAATCGGCTGAAGCTTTGATGAACACCGACAAATAAATAAAATAAACTGAGCGATGATAAAATGATATATTTCAATGGAGTATAGAATATAGAATTTCTATTTTATTGTATTAAAAAAATTAAACGTAGGTTTAGGTATAAATGTATAATTGTTACCTATCTATTGACTAATATCTATAAGGTACCTACTTAATTTCTTAAAATAAAATATGCACCTTCTTAATAATTGTATAGCTCTGTAAAATGCGCACTAAGAAAAATGATTGGAAAATGTTAAAAGATAAACATAAGAAATTAAGAACGCATATTTTCATTTGAACATACGATATTCTAATTTCAAGTTAAAATCATTTTACATGCTTTAGGGTAAATAATTCAGTCATAATATGTCGCTAAAGAGCTACACAGATATTAAAGTATATAACACTAAACACTTATTCATTAAATATTTAAATAGACTTACCATAAGGAATTTGAATTGTAACACAAATAATATATAAACAATAACTCACCTGAAAAACAAAAAAAAAAACACACAATTAGTATAAAAATAAAAATACATAAAATACATTTATATTCGAAATGATATTTTAATGATTTCAATTTGTATAATACCTAATAATTCAATTATATTTTAATATTAAACTACTTGATACAAGTTTATTTTATACCTACTATAATTTTATTTAGTATGTTTTCAAAAATAGGATTTAATTTAATTTTAAAAGAGTATTATTTGTACTATAATTAATTTATATAAATTAACTGAAAACTATTCTATTAATATTTATATCGTAAAAAAGATAATGCATTTATATTATTTTTATTAGTACATCGTATATTATGTCATACATAAAATATATACAATTATCAAAAAATGTTAAAATTTTTTTATGTTACAAAAATTGAGAGATGATCAATGATAATATTGTTCTAGTGTTTGTAATTATTTTTTGTAGTTAGGTAATATTTTTTGATTAATCAAAATCATTAAATAACTAAATTTTCATAACAATTTATAAATATACTAATGTCTAATACGTCATTAAATATAAATAATATATTACAAAAATTAATTTCATACAACTAAAATTATGATATACAAATTAAAAATATTAATGTTTTTATTATTACAGTGTTAATGAATTTGCCTATAAATGTATAAAGACAAGCGTGTATTTGTTTGTAGGTTTAACACATAATATAGAAATGCAAATTAAATACGAGTAAAACATGGTTATTAAAAATTGCGCTTATATGATTTATTGTAAGCATATGATCATTAGCATCTGGTACTTGAAATTATATTCTGTTTTAGCAAAGAAGGGTTGAACACCTCTTTATAACACATGCAATGCAATGCGTGACACGGAATGGAAGAAGATTAAAAAAAAAAACCACAAAGATTATTTAATAACATATTATCATCATAAATGTATGAGAGTTGTCACATAAATGGCAATATAAAATTATGAAACCACTTGTGTTTTTCCTTCCTTTTTTTTCTGAAAATCTCTCCACTTTGCAGCCGTCGAATCGTCTACTGATATTGTTTTTCTCCGAATAGCTATTTTTTTCCTTACAACACTTTTCAGGTGCAGATGAAAATTGCAAAAAGTGAAAAAAAAATGAATAAGAATACACGCACAGGTATGGCCGGTCACGTCCTGACCAAGCTGTCATCACACCTGGCTGGCTAACCAGTGACCGTGGTACAAGTGCGTGTATGTGTGAGCGCTCGCCGCGACATCCCAGTCAATAGACTATTATATGAAATACGCGTAAAAGAGTAGGCGTTGCTAAAACTATACCACTACTGGCAACCAATGGCCGAGTTAGGTTTATATCAGTTTAATACCTATATAATATGATCGAGGCCCAAGGGTGAAATGTTATGATATGCCGTTTTATTCGCTAACCTCAACCTTACAAAATATGTACATCGCAAGACAAGTCTTTTACTGAAATAGAAATATAATACATGGTCAGTATAGAAATTAAATACCTATAATAATAATAATAAAATATACAGCCTACACCTGTACTGGATGTACTGTCTACCCATCAATCTATCTACTATTTGCAGGTATCTTAGAATCTTAGACCATATACAAGTATATGATCTAAGATCGATATCATTGTTCAAAACACAAAATACAAAATCAAATACTTAAAGCATAACATACAGTATATTATAACAGCACTATTAAAACTCGATCAATAAATTATTCTAAAAATGTCTATAACATACAATATGTATAGACAACCGAGATGGATGCATAGTTTCGATTCAATTATTTTGGGCCAAGGTTACGTCATATAGGTGACGATAGCGACAATAAGTGAATTTCACAACTCACGTATATATGGCATATTCCGTAGTAAATATTTATAATTTTTTTTCTTCATTCGTTATAATATTTTTGAAAACAATATAATATAATGTTATTATGTTGCGGGATTGTTAAGACCATATTATGAACACGTATACGTCTCAATCGCTGTATGCCGGCGGCCGAGACTAATGTTTCAAGAAACAACTGTGTAAACCTTGCCGAATGTGTAGCATGAACAAGGAGAATGATTTAATTGTGTCGAATAATAATAAAATAATATTACACGGAGGTAAAATATAATATAGTTAAATAAAAAATAAATGTTTTCTCGCCCGTCATAACACTATACCGTCGTCGTTGACACCGAGGTCGTCTGGCCGGAGCCAAAAACTTTTGCCAGGCAAGGACGTTTCCGATTTTCTTGGCAATATCAAACAATATACTATATTTGTGTTACTCATTCTCTACACAAATATATACGTATATAAAAATGTTCGAATGCATATATTTATTATAATATAATATCGATTTTCACCAAATAGTATCAAATCATATCATTGACCGTTTTTATTGTATTATTTGATATCATAATCAATTTTGGCCGTTTGTCGTTGCCTAATCGAAGGACGAATCATAATGATAAGGTTATCATATTATTTTTCGTTATAGTAATTAGACGAAAAATTCGAAAATATGAATAAACATATCTTTGCAGTTATTTAGTAGGTATCAAAAGTATATTATGAATTTATAACCATAATATAAAAGCATGGAATTAAAATAAAAACGAAACACGATAAAAAAAACAACACGATTTTAATTTGAAGATAGCTGAGGATAGGTAAATGAAGTATTATTTTAAGTTAATTATACCTATAATCATATAACTCCTGTAATTATTAGATGGAAACCAAAGACTAGCCGATCGTTACAGAAATATTTTACATTCATAAACATATGTTAAAATAATAAGTTAAAAGTAGGTAGTGCGAGTTAATTATGGTGAGCTGCTGCAGCAGTCTAAAATATGTCTTAAAGTTTAATAAGTATAGAATAACTAGGTATTTAAATTAAGTATCTATTCGCAACTTACAAAAAAATCCATAGAAAGTAGTAAGTATAATATTTTTATGGAAGACTATTGTATCAATTATTTTAATTTAATTTAAATATAATTTATGTTATACAATAGTAATAATTGCAATTGACGTATTTTGTATCTACATACTATTATAGAGGTTCTTCTAGAAATTCCAATAATTATTTCATTTCATTCAGAATCTAAAGTAAAATTGAACACTCATTTTATAAAACTATGCAATTCTAATATTAACTATGCGATGTCTGAATTTTCTAAAGGTCCATCTCACATGAAAGTAATTTCGTATATTATAGACGTATAGTAATGAGTGGGTACTTATGAATTGAAACATAATAATCTAATTCGAATATCTTACATCGCAATATTTTAGGTCAAGTTCTGTTTAATTAATTGTATTCATTAATTATATTAACTGACGACTACAACCATAAGTAAAAAAGTTTTTAGCTCTAGAATAATTCTATAATAATTTTTCACTTGCATAATTAATCAGAGGGTTAATTTTTATATAGAATTTAAAAACAAACTATGGCGTTATCATCAGTATAAACCATGTGATAATTTGCTCAAACAAAATAGAATAATGTCTACGTAAAAATACCGGACGACCATGTTGCGATAGACAGGTTACGCCGTATGGTGTATATGATATAGGATTATACGAGAATTACAATGTGACATTTATCGTAATAAATGCACTACACATTAAACTTACCTACGTGTACGACAAACACGGTTATGGTTATTCTTCCGAGTGGTTATTTTACTCGATGTACCTATAGTTATTATTATTATTTTTTTTTTTTTGTTTCCTTCCGATTATCCTGCGGCGGCGACCGGACACCGGCAATAAGTCACGGATGACCAAGTCCTGTCCGTGTTTGTGTGTTTTAGTCAATTATCTCACTATATATATTATTATTATTATTATTATTATTATTATTATTATATACGCATTATAATATTATATCGTTGTTTGCTTTTTGGTCATCGCGTCATCTACACGCCGTCGTCGCTCCACCGACAGTTATTATTGTTGTTGTTGTTATTATTATTGTTATGACCATATAACTACCTACACTAAAGCACCATTATAAATATTATTGTATCGATGATGCCCATGCGCGCGCGACGACGACGGTGGCGGTGGAGGCGTAGGTATAAAAAAATAATTATACACGCGTTTTACCGCCACCGTCACGGTCCAGCAGACCGCGTATCGTACGCAGCGCAATTTTCGAAAACAACGTCGCAAGATGGTCAATGAATGCGTATTATAAGTATATTTTGTACGGTATTGCAACTCCGCGGAATTGGCGTTCTATGGAAGCATTGGAAGCACGTGAAAATATTAGACGTTTATATTATTAGGTACATCGTGTGATTTTACACTTGACGTTATAGAATAACTATTATATCCTACGTGTATGCACCTATACCTAACCAATGACGGGTTTAATGGAGCAAATACTCTGGACATTCAGTGACTGAGCCGCCCTTGATACCCGTGTTAGCCCCAGGAATCAGCCTTTCACGATTTTTTATTTAACCATATTATCAAAAACAGAACTGAAAAATACTTAACCTAATTATTTCAGGAATGATGTGTCACGGTTCATCGACTTTGGAGTTTGGACTGTATAGATAACTACAACTTCTACACCTCTCAAACACGTATCAGGTATATTAATCGGTTCTTATGCGCATCCCCGAAAGATACTCAGATGGCCTGAAACGTCGATCTGACTCGGGCCAGTTTCGGCGGCGCAAAGGGTCACTCGGGGATGCGCAGAATCGGCCCGTTTTATCGTTAAACATAATATAAACATGTATTTATATATTTTGTTTTATATTATAATAACTTCCACGGTTGTAAATATTACAAATGACAAATAGTTTACAAAAACTAACAAGAACCGAAAGCGGAGTTACAAGCTACGCCATGTTGTATTTAATCATTTATTAGTTTGAAATTGTAATTTAACTTAAAAACTGTCATAGATGTACCTAATATCTACTTGGTCTTATACTCCCAAAAATCAATATGGTAAATGCACCATCCTCAATAAATTGTTAACATTATCAAATTCATAATCGTCACACAACTACAAACCCAAATTAAAAATATTTTTTTTTTTGCTGATTGTAAGTACTTATAGATATGCATTAAAATTGTTATATGGCAATATTAATCACGTAATGGCCCTTGCGCTGAGCGTTTAAAATAATAAAGTAATATACATATTATAATATTATGTAGCTAGTTACACTATAACACGCACATAACGTTTAATATTTTGTCTTGAAAACTCAATAGTAAATAATACAGCAATTAACAAATTACATCGCGATTTCAATGCAGTGATGGTAGCAGACTCGTCGAAGTGTAACATTTGATTTCAACGTCATTAGTGCTGATGATGAAGCGTAAACATTATTATTAATTCACTTGTGTATATAAGATAGTGTTGAACAAACACTCCGATATTTTGCCTTCAAGGGTAGGCATACACCTGTTTACTGATCTATCATAACCATGCTCCAAACAATTAAACTATATGACTAGAATGTAGAATGTTATCTACATTCATACTTAATACAATACGCTCAAACACTCGTAGCTGCAAACGTTCAAAAGTTTAGTAAATACGGCGTAATAAATTCGGCATATAAATAAAATTTAAATTGATGTGCAAAATTAATCAAAAGTGCTTGATCAATAATTCACCTATTGCCAATACTATATATTATTTTACCAAATAGACATTTTTTTTTGAAGTTCGTATTGTCCAAGATATTATAAATATGAATAGTTAGAGAGTTAAAGAATTAAAAACGTTTTATCATTAAGTATAATTTTCTTTTCTATTTCGTTATACTCTATGGTTAAATGTCTAAGTATAAATACTAAGTACCTACGTCATAATCATAAATATTACTTGATCTTATAAATTCATAATTATTACATAATTGAAGTATGTATCTATAATATATATATCCACCTATAGATTTGAAGTTTTGTTAAAATATTTTAGAAAATAAATGAATCTTTCATAGATATATAAAAGTACTTATACTAAAAGTATTGATTTTACACTTAGCATAATCGTATAAAAATCAATTCCATATCAATATTCAATCTATTTCTCATAAAAATACAAGAATGCATTATATTTCCATCCATATATGTCGTCCATTTAACAATGACAAAAAAATACCCACATTGCAAACATTTTTCGAGTTCTAAAATATAAGTAATCTGGTGATCATTATATCTAACTTGTCCCTTGATAGGATTGATGAAAAAAATTAAATTTAAATGGGTTGAAATTTTGATTCGAGAATTATTGTGCGACTATACTAACGTCTGACATTTTATTTGGTAGGGGGCTGGATGAATGCTCTTTATCACACACCTTCCAACCAGCCAATACAAATATCTATTTAATATATTTAGGTATTACAAAATATATTTTTTTTTGTTTTTTTCCATAATATAATTTGGTCGTTCTTTTTCTATTTCTATTCTCTCTCACCATCTCTCGTTATTCTCTCGTGCGAGTTCCGGCTCGCCGCGGGCCATTGATCACACGCACACACATACACTCCAATGCAGGGCGACTTCAACGACGACGGCGACGAAGACAACGGTTCCTATCCTGCGCGGTCACTCGTTTTATTCATCGCCCCATAACTCGCACGCTCTGATTTCTTTTTTTTTGTACCTTCAGTTTAGCTGTTTTACTATACATATATATTGTATACTTGTACACGGGTTCCGTATTTTCTGACTTTATATCCGTCGTCCGCGGTCGGGCACCCACGCCCAGTACACCTACAGTGCCCATGGTTTAATCCGGAACCGCCGCCGCCAGGTGAGCCGCTATATGCACGCCGTCGCGGGTGTTATTTGTGTGATGTCACCGTCGGGGGGTCACTAACCCAATCAACAGAGAAAAATGAGTGTTTTGTATAATATGCTTACTATATGCACATTGCATCGAATTCGAAGGAGAGGACGCGCTGGTGATTTTGCTGACAATTATTAATTGTTAATATTTTTTTTTTTTTTTAATATTTTTTTTTTTTATATTTTTTTTGTTTGGTCATAACTTATAGCTTATAATTAGAGCTAACATTTATATTTTATATCATACATGTTATACTAAGCATTTAAAACCTCAAAATGTGTAATAAAGTATTAATTATTAATTAATTATTATACACTCAAAAAATTCAAAGTTAAGTTTTAGTTAAAAATTATAAAAATAATTTAAAAAAATATAAAATAAATAAAAAAATGGAAAAAAATGGAAAAAAATTAATTAATTAATTAATTAATGAAAAAATTGGAAACAACATAATTATAATTATTGTATTGTTATATCTTATAGTCATAAACATATCGCTATATGGTACATCCTTAGTATATCAAAAATTCACGACACACAACATTTAAGTATTTAACTCTTACCAATCTCCACAAAAAATCACATGAAATTAAACAGCAACATTTGTATCGGTGCATTCACATACGAATAAATAACTTTACGTTTTGGTGTTTTTGAACAAAAATAAGATATATTTACATACAAATATGGAAAAATATTAAAGAATAATATAAACATCTAATAATTACGAAATTATTAAGTAACATATCAAATATAAAACTTAAATTATTTTATTCCTGAATCATTTGAAAAATATTGATCACTTGTTTAAGTTGTTAAATTTTAGATCATATAAAATATATATTTACACAGCCCTTGTTATAATAATAATATTATTAGATACACTAAGCGTTAACACGTGCATCTCTTGCACATGGTTTTAGTCACAATAATTTCTCCTCCCCCTCCACAACTATTGTCTATCGAGTGAATAACTCCTTCATTTACTACTATGAACGAAACCACACACAATAGAAGAAGAACAATTGATTTTACTTGGTTTCCGTGAAATCGTGAAAATAATAGTATCAAAAATGCCTCTATATCTGACAATACTATTGGCCACAATTCTTAAGATATCAAGCAATACATAAACAAGTTACTTGATTATTTCGTATTTATCTTACAAGTGGAAGAATCTACTGGTATAGGTGGAAAGCCGCGGCTTTTGATTTCCTTACAAAAAAAGTGGGCTTAGCGTTTCGGAGTAACGACGGTGACGAGTCAATTAGGACATCAGACAATAATATAAGTATATAACCATAGCCATCGCAATTTCAGGGGATTATAATATGTACCATTATCTCAGGTAAATTACGACAATATCTAGAGATGTTTACTCGATTGTCGTGTTTTACGGTAACATATACACATAATAAATGGTAATTGATTATGATATTAGCAAAAAGTAGTTTTGTTGTAAATCAATATCCAAAATAATGAAAGGTGAAGGTAGTCTACACTTCTACAGTGTTAAAAAAAACTATTGAAATTAGTTAAATTATCACTTGGCAATAACTTCAGTCTTTACGATTTAAAAGAAAAGTTACGCCTTGTATTTCTAACTATGAAAGAATCTGAATTTGACTTTCTTAGAGATGAAGAGTGGTGGACGTTTTTATTGACTAATTTATATGACTATTTTAGCATCTTAATAAATTAAATTAAAAAACCTATACAAAGTAGCAATGTAAATGTCGAAGACAAAATTATGGTTTTCGTCGAAAAATGTAATCTATGGTGTAATATAATTCATTTAGAAAATCTATATTAATATTCCACTAACTGCTGAGCGAGTAATGAATGGATATTTTTTCTGTCCTTAATAATTGATTCTATCACAATGATTAAATTTTGAAGTTAAGACCAATAAATATTACCTCATGTATTGGTATTAAAAATTATGACTGGATAGGTAAGTATTTGGACCTTTACTATGCCCATTTCTATTGGTGACTTGATCACAGAAATTAAATTTATTTTTTATGTTACTTAATTATAGTGAAATATAAATTAATTGATAAAAATAACACCCATACGAATATTTTATACAATATCCCTTAAACTACGCGCACCACTAAAATATATTTTATTAAATGATCAAAAAAAAAAAAATTAAAATAGTCTTCGTTTATTCCGTAAACATTTTATGCTACATTTTATGGACAGCAGAACATACTGTAATAATTAGAAAAAGGTTGACAACTAAAGGTAGTGATACAATATGTCAGTTCCGATAGGAATAATATATATAACTACAAGTCGTTCACATTAAGGACGATGATTTACATGACAAGAAAAAAAACAAGTAAATTAACGTATTTTATGCATTACTAGTAATACATGAAACGTAATATTAAAACAATTAATTGGAACACTTTAAAGCGTTATGGGTAATTGATGATCGATGGAATAGATTTTATTGCAAATTTGACTATATTATATTTATGAACTATGAACCAGAGATTATAATTTACTTACTGATGTAAGTTAATTATGATGATATTTCAATATTCAACTCTATTTTTACATTTAGATATAAAGATTTATGTTTTAACATAATATATAAGTACTTAGTATTGAACAAATTATGGTTTATCATTTGCATCAACCAATTAAAATATAAATAAAAAAGAAAATGTAACATTTTTTATTATTTTGTATCCTATTTATTCATATTCAAGTTGTCTATAATTAGTAAAATGCTTCAAAGAATTTAATTAACTAAGTATTACTAACAATTTTGCCAATTTCCATCATTAGTGCAACATGCAGACTAGTAAAGCTTATAGACTACTCATTAATGATTGTGTTATATAATAATGTTTTCTTCAATTAAAAGCATATTTGAATTTTTTCATTCAAATTTTAATAAAAAACATAATAACTGTTGTATTGCACGAATCGAATATATTATAAATTGTAAATATTTATTAAATGTTATTGAAAAAAATAAAGAAATGCTTTTGTGCATACATCATTATAAATTACTTGTTAATCAAGGCTATACACCATTACAATATATTGATAATAAATAATCTGTATATAGTATATTGTATTATGTGAAATATCCTTATTTCACTATTTGTTTGACTTATTATTTCATCGTAAGTACTTGGTTACTTGGTATAATAATGATGAGTAAATTTTGATGTTAAATTAAATCACCTACCCTAAGTTATATATATAAATTTATAAAAGTCATGTTTTCTCTACCAAGTATTTCTTAAATCGATGAACTTACAATAATTTGAACATATTTTATCAGATTGGTTTAATAACATTGGAAGTAGAATAACAAGATTTTTCTACTTCCGTTATTCAAATAAATTTTTTGAAATATAAATACATGAGGCACTAAAAAAAAATTTTTTATATAGCATCAAACGTTAAAACTATTGTACGAGTAGAAAGTACGTATATTATTGTATTTTTTTAAATTTTAAATTTGATTTAGTTAGTTATTTGTAAATTATATTTAGATTTCCATGTTGTATTATTATGATAAAAGTAAAACAAAATAATACACAAAATAATATTTGAGTTGTAAAATAATAATATTTATATATAATATTGGAATATATTTAACAAAAAATTGAACTTGTTTTTTGTAAAAACAATTTAAAATTATAGGTGTATTATATTAATTTCACAACTTTTAATAAATTATGTATATAAAACTGAATATAAATTCGGTTGTTTGTGTCTCTAATCATGCACAACTAGTCAAATAATTGCGATTTCCTGTCTATTTGAATTTGAATATATGCTCAATAACTGAGAAATTGTTTCTGCTTCTTTTAAAACAGCATTAGGTTTTATTACTAGAAAAAATTGATAAGTAAACTAACAAGTTGTGGTAGCATACAACGTAAAATATTAGAGTAGAGCATATTATCTTATTCGCAAAATACATCTAAGAAATAATTTGCCTACATTGTGGACCCGTAGAGAAAACTTACAAAAATAATTCAGTTATTAATTTTATTCCAATGTTTTTTATACATTTTTTTTCTATCTAGCCATTTATTCATCGTTAATCATACATGAAATATGATGTACTTATAGTAAATTATACAATAATATGGTATATTACTCACGTTAGTCCAGTCATCAAAAAACGTATCCATGCCGAAAAAGCAGAATTATTTTTAAAATTACAAAAAAACATATACGAGCGCACACTCTATACTATCCAGTATAATGAAAAACAAATGACAATTTTTTCACTCATATTTTGTAGTCGCATGCAATAACAGAAAAATTGTCAAGGAGTAGGAGAGCGATATAGACAAAAAAAAAAGACCTGTTACGTTATCAAAATATAACGACATTGACTGTGTATTACATGATTTACACGAGCTACATAAAGGTTTAAAAGGTTATTTAAACGTAATCGCGATTTTCATTTAAAACCTGTCGTTCTGCGTGATGCACTGATGCGCATATAAACTTGCCAACAAAAAGGTTATCAAAGTCTGTAACAACGTATATTAGAAAACAATTTTATGTGGTCCTGCAGAGAAGCTTGAACATTCACTACTATGTATAGGTACCTACTGATACATTAATGCCGTGTATTGATTTTCCAAATGTCGCACTCTTTAAGGTTAGTCACATATGCCAATGACCGATAATATTGATAATATTGGAAATAATGATCTTAAACTATAAATATTCATAAGAAAAAAATCACAGATAATTTTGTTGTGAAAAAAAATTAACTTAAATTGACTTTAACCAAATATATATGATAGATAATGTGTAAAAAAAAACATTTTAAATTACAACTAAATTAATAATAATTGATTGTTTTTTATCTACGGTTAAAAGGTTTATGTTTATTGAAATATACAACTTTAATTTAAATGTGCGACGAAAAGCGTATAGAATACTTATTACAGTTAATAATTGTTATATTTTTTTTAATATTGTATGTTCCATTTCTAATTTATATAAATACATATTCAATTTAATATAGGTGTTTAATACATACATACATTTTTGCAATGAAAAAATAAGTATTGTTAGAATAAAAATAAAAATACAATTTTATCTCTCATGAAATGAATATGACTTTATATTTTATATACATATCCTTCAATATTGGTCCTATTGAAATCAATATTGAATAATAATAATAATAAGGATACAAATATTATATTATAATACCATAAATACGTACTCACTGCTTATACTATTTAATGATTATTAATTATTATACATACATTCCAACATATTATTAATGGATAAGAAAATATCACTTAAATTTTCAAGCTTATTGACTTATACAAAATTTCCAATTTTTTTTTATTATTTTGGTATAACAAATGAGTGCCTACTAAGACATTTTTTACTGTTGATGTCCCAAAACCACCCTCAAAGTTGAAAATTGAATCTTTTTACTTCTCCCTCTGAATATTATGTGAGATACACAAGAAAACCACCCATCATCTATCCAATCAGTATCTAAAATAAACTTTGTTAGAAATACTTTTTAAATTGATTTAAAATCCAAACAGTATACAATTTAATATAGAATAGAACAGTTTAAATAAACAATTTGCAGATTTCTTAAATTAATAAATACACTAACTCCGGTTACAATAAAAACCATCAGCATTTATTTTAACCTGGTAAAATATCTAAGTTGTAATATATAAATGGATTTTTGATTAAATTACCGGGTACTATTTCCAACAAAAGTAAATAAATTGTAATGTACTAAATATAACGCAATCAATCAATCTTTTTTTTAAAATTATATTTACAATCGTTTATTTATTTTATTATTTACAGTGATAATAACAGTTTATAGTTAAAAACTCTGTAACGGAAATACGCAACTACATATCATTCATTGAAATCCATAGGAATGTTAGCACCTATTGTTCCAATTTCTGGAATCCGAATGGCGACGTACACCAAATAACAAATTCAGATACACCAAAAATATTACCACATAGGTACTGGCCTAAGCCCATTCATTCAATTGCAAAGATGAAGTAATCATTAATGGATTTCATATAGGTCACTCAAATATGTCCTATAGATATATAATGCGCAGAAAAGGACCTACACTGTGACAAGTCTACAGATAGCCTCCCACTTCCTTGTCTAATTTCGAAATCATATGAAAACTAGAAAAAGCCTAGAAATGTTTGACACGTCTTCGAAAGACTCAGTCGAAGACAACATCAACAAAATATTCTATATTTCTAAAACTTATTGAAATGTATACAATTGAATCTAAGAAAACCATTGTGTTATTTTATATGCGACTAATATTTATTTTTTTGTAAGCTATACTCTATAATACTCTAAGCAGTTAATAATGTACCAAAAATAAAAATAAACAAATAAATTATATGAAAAATACAATAAGTAGGTACGCATGTTTACAACTTTATAAGTATATTAATAACTAGGGCTAGGGACTTCATGCGACTTCATGCCCTCAAAAACTTTAAAATATGCATGCATTTATGACCTAAAGGAACAATAAATATACATTAAAAAAATTATATTCTTTTACAAAATCGTTAAGCCGATCATAAGGTTTTGGTTTAGGCCTAGACATTTTTTAATTATTTTATTAAAGGCTCACTCGAAAGAAAAAACACTTCACGAAACCAAAATACGAGGAACGCACAACACCAACTGTCAACTTTTACTATTCACGGGACCGTCTGGCCTCTATCAACAACTAGTCATACTCTATAAAATGTTTTTTTTGCATCAATATCGGCTTATCGGGAATCACGAGTGTGGTATACCTACCCATAAGTAACAATACAATTATAATGATAGGCAAGAAAAACGCAAACATTAATTTTTAAATATTTATATCCGATCCAGGAAATCTATTAAAAATTAACTTTTTTTTTTTAAATTAAAAAACTTACTCCTTGTAAAAATAATATTGTCAAATATGCACTAATAAAATGAAAAATGGTCAAATATGCACTTATAAATGAAATATGGTCAAATATGCAAAATATGCAACGATAAATTTTAAATATAAACTTGTATTGCTATGAAACAAATTTCCATGTTACTTAGATAAGGTTTTAATGATTATTTAAAAACATGCAAACTCCTAGAAGTCCCGAACCCTATAATAATAACAATACATTTACCTGTGTGAATAATAAAAAAATAATTCTAATTTAATACTTTTTAAACGCTTACACAGTCACACATCTTAGAATACAAAATTATAATAATTGAGGTACCTAATTTAAGTTGCACATATAGGTACCTACAATAATTCACTTGGCATAAGTGTTGTTTATACATACAACTATATAGGTATACTTCTATGTTTATTCGTCTTCCGTGCCAGACATACTTGTGTTTTTATAATTTATTGTGTTTGTAATTACATAATTATAGCCTTATAGCAACAAACAAATAGCTATATTAATTAATGGTGTGGAAAATCCGTTTAAATAAAATCTGGTGTGTTTTAGTCTATATAAATCATTATATGATACAATCTATAATCATTTAAAAATCAATACCCAATTGGAGTAAGTGGCGTGTTGATGTTATTTGTATTTAGTGTTACCATGTTAAGTTTGAATAGTTTTACGTTCATTGACTTTGTTGTGATTTCCAATAGAATTATCGATAAGCTATATTTTAATTCTAGTGTATTGGTAATTTCATTTGTTTGTCACCACTTAACATTATTATACCTAAATAACGTGTCACAGATTTGTGGTCCTATTTACAGTTTAAAGTTGTCAAGTTAAAATGTTATAATAAGGGTGGCTGAATCGATGGGTTTTTAAGCTTATTTATAAAATCTCAATACGCCACCGATACAAAAAAAAATACAGCATCTAGTCGACAGCAATAAGCCTAAAAGGCATTTAGACGAGATCAAAATCGGAATTAAAAAAAAAATACGTTTTTCTCATTTTGTAATTAACTGGTTTTTGTTAACGGTCTTGAGTAAACGTTTCTTGGTTACGTATTTTAAAACGCCCAAAGCTCAATAGCATACGAAGTATGACGATCATTCGACATATAGAAAAGGTCTATAAAACGATTTACAGATAATATCAATATATGTACAATACAATTTGCCGGTTATGATCAGTTTATGAACAGACATTATATTGGTGTTAATGATCATCCGGCAGGTCAACTCTGGGGTAATAATCATTTTCATTATCTCTATATAATATTTGTTATTATAATAAATTATTATTACTGTGCTTAGACAAGTTAATATGTCAACAGTATCAACAGTGATTACGTATAATATGTAACTGAATTCTATTAATTGATATTGATATAATTTAAGTTAACAATAATAGCGAACAATGACTAAATTATAAATGCATTTTAATTTTTAACTAAAATATGTTTGTCCTTAGTTTAAAGAAAAATTCTATCTTAAAATAATTATTAAAATTTCAAAAATATGTAAAAGTATAAGTTATATAACCTAAATGTATAACTCATGAGGAAAATTGTATTACAAACTATACTTATATGCATATACCAAGTTTTGTCTTCGTCCGTCGGGGGTTTCATTACAAGTGAGGCAATTAGAAATTAGAATAACCAATTTAAAAAAATTTAAGTAAGGCACTTTAAGTGTCTGGTGGGAGGCAATTCAACTATTCAAGTATGTCCATTTTTTCTTATTGCAAATAAACAATAATAAAATTGAAAATGATCTAATTCATCAAAGCTTGAATATATTATATTACGTCCTGGACGTTGTTTGGAATTATTGGCTTAATACTTTTAACGGTAATTGATATTAAAAACATTACTAAACTTAACAAAAGTTATTGAACGCAAACTGCCCAAAGTTCAAGTTATCTAGAGAATATTTACTAATACAATTATACATAAGAGGTATTACATATTTTTCCATTTTTTTACACTGAAATATTATAGTTAATTATATAAATAGAAAATAATATATGTTCTATTTAATAACTTATATATATATATTATAGTTAATATCATCAATACAATTCTTGATTAATCTTTAAAATATTATAAATCAACATAAACAAAACTGATAGTAAAATAACATGATACCCAGATGATAAATTTGTACACAATATACCCTAATATTTCATTATTATATAGTAATGTATTGTTTCAAAATTATTTTCATTTTGACGTAACAAAACATATAATTTTATGTATAATAAGTACGCATTATTACTAATGTAAAAAAAGCTCGGTGGTGGTTATTAGCGATTTAATAGAATCTTGTTAATGGATACATTACTGCAATATAAAGCTTTTAAAGTTATTTTTATATACAATTATTTGCGTGTAGCTCACTAATTAGTTAAATCTGAATGCCTACCTACTTATATTTTAGAATATACCGTGTTAATCAATGTACTGAATCACTCGTTTTTATGTTAATTAAAATTATTTTTTTGTTGTGTATTGTAATATTGAACTACGATAATATTCTAAATTACATTGTCTAAAAAAATAATATTCATACGATTTAAGATCTTTAGAGATTTGTATGCATATAAAAATGCGTTGCATACCAAAAGGCAATAACATTATTGATCATATTATGTTACTCACTATTAGAACCATTTTGAAATATAGTTCCTACATGAATCAGGCACCTATATAAAGACGTATATATACATTAGTTTAAGTTCCTACACGGCAACAAAAAGTAGGTACCTTTATTGATGTCTACACAATACCTGCTGGAGAATTGAGATTATTTAAAAATTACTTGAGCACGTCAAATTATAACCAATCCCAAAAATCTGAAGAAAACAAAATTTTATTAAAAAAAAAAAACATGTCTAAATATAAATCAAAAAATAAAATATGACTGTAAAATAATTCATTTTTAGGCTTCACAAATAATCCACAAAAACTGTTTCATAAATTTTTGTACATAAATATAATACCAATTACCCACCTACTTATAGTTGTATTTTGGGTATTGGCATTTTGACAAAATACGTATATGTAATATATATCATATAGATTAGTATATTTTTAATTTAAAGGTATATCGATATTAAATTTAAATATAATTTTTACAGAAACCAACAGATGATTTTAAATATATCAACTACACAGAATATTATGTGGCTAGTCTCAAGACTGAATAATATATTTTTACTATGCAACATTTAAATTTTACCAAATTATTGAACTTTTATTGAACATCTCAAAAATACTCAAGTAGAAAAAAGGAATAAACATACTATGACTTCGTTTAACCTGCTAATCAAACTGCATACCTAAGAACTTACATTCACCCTTAGAATTAAACACCTTACTTGGACTAATAACTATAAATCCTTACGAAATATGTTATAAAAATGTGAAATAGATATATATTGTGTACAGAACTTATGAAATACAATATAATATTGTATGATGAAGAGAGTGATCGATGTGCGCTCATCTCCTCTTATTACCTATATTATAATAAGATATTTTAATGAACGATAATATGAGTAATGAGTATATGAACATAATGAATTATAGGGATTTTTTGTTAGCCTTTATAAAAAATTTAGCTCAATAATTAAAGTCTTACATGTATAAATAAAATAAAAGAATTATAGGGATATTATATATATTTTCATACTACAATCAGTATTCTATAAGTCTCTCGTTAGTCGTTAAAGTTTCTGTAACTTTTATATAAAATAACATGCGATTATTTAACTTCCATCGTATAAGTAATAGATAACAGACGAAGAAACCACATATTACAAAATACATACTACCTAAACATATAGTTTATACAATACACATTACACCTGCATCACACACCGTATGAAAAAAAAAATTTCATTCAGCTACTATTATAAATTGTGATGTATTGAATCATATAATATTTTAATGAGTATGTAAAAACAACGACGGAGCGTTTATAATAACAATAATAGATATAATATTTTAGCTGTGTAATATCCAACACAATAATATAGTCAATAGATATGGCAGTCGTACCTCTTGCACCGATTTCAAGCAATACGTACATAATAAATAATAATATATATATTATATATAGTAGGGTGAAACTATTTAGTATAAGTGTGAGATATTAATAAGCACCTCATCCTATACAGGGTATGGAAATATACAAAGTACATAAATTAAGGTGTTAAAATCACTTGTTTTATTGTTCGACAAGCGAAAACTACTCGATATTGTTGTTGTCGGGATGAAAATCGGCCGTGACATCAGACCCATGTAATACTCGTATTTAAATTTTGGCCAATATAATTATTTGTTTTTGCAAAATAAAAACATAAGTTTACAAAGTTGTCTTTCAATACCCACTGTCTATTAACAATAAAAACATAATTAGTTAAGTTTTATAAGATTTTTTTATTATATAAGAATGAAATTGTAATTAGTGGTTGAGGTTTGCCACAATAGGGGCCATTGCATTCCCTAAACGTGGTCCTACATGACAAATTACATAAATGGCTCCCGGTTAAAATACATGATTGTTGTTTTCATATTAAAATATTTAGTTTATGTCTAAATAGATGATAGAGAGAACCTGAAATTAGTGTCCCTGCTCAACATCAACCACAGTCGTGTGGGGTCGGCCTCGAGGGAGGGTTAAATCGATCGATGATATTAGTTACAGAAACATCATATTATGTTATTTATTCTAGATCATAATAAATGAGGAGATAGCTAAGTATGTATGGGTATAGATATAAACATCGGACTCCTCGCTAGAGGGGTTGAAGGCTGCATTCGAATCATCAATAATCCTAACAAAAGTCCGTTCTGTGATGTATGATGAAGCAAGGTAAAGTGTGATATGTTATATTTTTCACTGAAAATTTGGAGCTAACGGAGTTAGCATATATTTTATTTATAAGTATATAATATATACTCTGCATGGACTAGTGATATAACTACCAAATATAGACCATGAAATTTAGGATTACACTGTATCAATTATTACTCTTCTTATATTACTACCAGTATATATACCAATCGCATTTTTGATATTGAACGGTCAGTAAACCAATATATGGCTTACCTTTTAGTTTTACTTTCGGACATACAGAAAAATATGTTTTTTTTTAATGTTAATCCATCAACATTGAATTCGTATACGTTATAATATATAGGCATAAACTATGTAGATTGTAGGTATATAAAAATAATTTAAAATTCAAAAATTACATTGTATATTGATCAATTGATTATTGAGTGACTGATTAAATTTTTTTGTTTTCAAAAAAAAAAACAATGTTATTGTATGCTATATGTGTTTAGATTAATAGTGGTATTTGCAGCATCGGGACTTCTATGAAACTTCATTAAAAATACCCAACATACACAATTATTAATTTGAGCGATACCTATAATACAGACGGGAATCAAATTTTCATTATCTCCAGCTATAAAATATATATTTATCGGTCTAATCGGATCGTTACATTGCGGCAATACTGTTTGAGATAATACGAGGTTACACAAATTATGATACAATTATACTAGTATTTTATTTTTATCATATATTTATAAAAAGTGAATAGTTCATATCATTGTACGTTTTTATTTTATTTGAGAAAGATAAAAATAGTATATTAAATTGTTATGAATATAATAAATATTATTCATACATATTTTTTAATTGAAATGACTAACTAGTATTATTTATTGTAATATTAGTCTATCACTCATAAAAGGGACCGAGCGTAATTATTGGCATATCAACACCAAAAACGACCGAATGCAACTGACCTTACATTTTCTGAGTAAAATTGATGTATTAAAGGGTCATTTGAGGCGCTATTGCGGTAAAGTCCCTTAAATATAGTCTTACACGTATCTGCATTGCGAATTTGCACCCAGATATATTGAATTGAGTCCCACAAATACTTTTGCCTTTATTTTCGTGTCATCAGAATGAAGTCTCCCACACTTCCCTTTAGCAAACTATTAAGAATCCTTTCTACAAACTATTCGAGATATTTCAAAAAAATGTTCAAAAGTTTGATTTATGTACAATTCCACTGTTTGACTTGGTATCGTTGAACATTTTAAGTAGAAACTAATAAACAGGTTTGTTGTTTTTTTTTACACTCTACATAAGTTCATTCAGGGTGATTTCGCGCTAGTAAACGTGTGGTCACAAAGTATATACCTAGGTATATTCGGCAAAACTGGTGGTTTTGTACGTCAACATGAATACGATCGTAGGTACACCACCTATAGCCGATGGTATTGCGGTTACGTGACAAGTACACATGGGTAAGACTGACCTTTAACTTTAGAAAAGGACGTCGCTTACCTTTGCATGCAATGCGTAATCCATGCAGTCGCCGTACGCCGAACCGCTTTCGCTTTTGATGGCCGGCGACGTGGCGGACTGCGGGCTGCCGGACGACTGCGGTCCTGTGGCGCACACCTGCACTTCGGCCGAATCTCTCGGATACCACGGATACATTAAACAAACGACTCGTCTAGAGCACGGCGCGGGCCCGGCAAACGCGCTTGGAGACGGACACGCGAAACGACGTGAACGGGCGACGGACGAGACGCGTGGTCGACACGGTTACGCGGGCGTAGAGAAGATGATTTATAATTAATAACGACAATATCTTACGATTATAGCGATTATTATAGAATACTGTTAAAATAATAACATTTGACGATCGATAGTGTTGCCGGGTACCTATACAATTATTTGTTGATTCGCGTTTCGCGCCGGGTTCGATAATCGCGCGCCAAAATCACGTGGGGTTGAAGCTGCAAACGGCGGCGGCAGCGGCGGCGACCGGCGATAACAACTCACTACCGTGTGTTATACGGGAGCGCTGCGCGGTGTACACGGACCGCCGTTATGGTTAGACGGAGAGAGACAGACCGCGGTCGGAGTAGCAGTCACTGGTCGTGGTAGTTGGTCGTCGTATTCCGCGGCGGCGTCGGCGGCGGCGGCGGCGTCGTCGTCGGCGGGTTGAGCGCCGGCCCGGCCCGCAGCAGATACACCCAACACTTGGTTGGCGGGGGGCGGGCGGGGGCGTCTTCGGGACGTCGTGTCGTATCGTACCCACTCGGTCGCCGGCGCACGCACTCTGCACTCAGCCAGGATATGGACACGATACGCGCGTTATATTATATATTATTAAAAGATGTATAAGAGGTACCTACTTGCACGACAACGCAGTGATTATTTTTATTATTATTACTATTATCGTGTGATACGCGCGCCAAGGTTAAGGGCATCATTCTCATATGTATTATATAGTCGCCGCCACGAACTTATGGAGTTAGGTATATAATATGTCGTATAGTATATATAATATATATATATATGTATGTAATATGTATATAGGTACAACTATATACACAGTGGTGGCGACAGCCATTTTTTGCACATATTTTATATATATATATGATATTGTTTTTTTTGTTTGTTTATTTTGTTATTATTATTACTATTTTTTTTTATTACACTTGATACGTATTATAAACCTACCTCGCCGAGACCAGACTTGAAAGAATCTTTTAATTAATTTACGATCCCAACACCCGTCTAATCTGCTGTTCTGCCTGCTCCCGTAGTTGCTGGTTGCAGTCGATGATAGTGTGATGCTAAGCTTCTTACTTTTTTTTCTACCATCCATGGGAATAAATGTTTACATTCTTTTTTACGCGAGCCGTTTATTATCATCACCTAAATTGTATATATATTTACACCTATTCATATCATTTATTACTGAACTACGTTGTACCTATACGGCTATTTAAGCCTATACTCGATAAAAAGAACAACTCCGCTGATGGTCGAGCAATGTTGATACATTAGAACAGAGCAGCCTATGTGTGATTTGTGCCGTTGACGAAAAAAATTTGTCTTACAACCCGAGTATAATATTATACTACAATATACTCCTGACGCCTATTACATAATATAGTATCTCGAAAAACCTCATATCACAACCGTATATATTTTACCTAAGCTATATTATGTATATTATTAAATTCCTATAAGCTCATTTTTCTTCTCACACTCAGACCAATCACGTGTATTACAAATATGTATGCAATTTTGTGTTGATAGCGTTGATACATAGTAAAATCAAAGGACAATACATACTATCATTAATATTATACAGATACATTCATCATACGAATGTGCGTGATTAGGAATTGTTGTAGTGAATAATAAACTTGTTCCGGGATGCTTAAAGTGCGACTCATCGTGTTTACTGAGTGTTCATGAATAAATAATCATAATACTAATATAATAATATAACGCTTTGCAAGAAATGTAACTATTAAACAGCGTTTAGATTTTGTAATTTAATAAAATACTTGGATTCTGGGGCTTTTTAATAAATAAAGTATACCTGTATAAAATATAAAAATAAGATACATTTAAAATTTTAAAATGGTTACGGTGATACTTTTATCTATTCATTTAATTTGTAATTTATTGTATATATATTACTCGGACTTAGTCCATATTTAAAAGATAGTTTAACAATAAGTGCAAGTGATAGATTTAATATTTATATAGGTACCTAATAAGTGGTGCTGAGCGTATAAGAGCATTTAACTGAATTATGCCCTTCCCAGATCATCGCGTTATAAATACTTTCGGCCTGATATTATATTATATTAAATAATATATAGCTCACTTTTGTCAAACAGTAAGCTCGTTAGGATATGGCTGAAGTTTATATGAGAACAGACATTCTGTTTATTTATTCATATTTTATAATAGGTATGTAATCAAATGATATAGTACATAGTGCAGGTGTATGCGGTCTAGATAATCTCTGATTATTATCAATAATTTTAGTTGTTTTGTGTGGTAAAATAATCTATTATAGGTAGGTAAACTGTTGTTTATTATCAACACAATAAAATAAATGTTAGTTTAATTTCTAAAATACAATATTAATTATTATAAAGAAAGTACTTACTGATACTTGAGTTATAAATTATAATAATATGAAATGTCAACAATGATGTGGACCTCAAACATTGATTAGTTTTGTGAGCAACAGTAAAAGTGAACTATTATCAAAACCACAGATTCGAGAATAGTATATAATATTGTAGTTATTAGTTAATAATTGATTAGTCGTCAAATTTAAAGATGATATAGTTTTATCTATGTCCGTCTGGTATTTGTATGTTTTAATTTTAAACTGAGACGTGTATGTATATTTAAAACATAATTTAGTTACATATGTGTGTATTATCATCCTTTAAATTAAAAACCAGACGTCAAAACACAGATAATATAAATTTGATAATTATTAGTCAATTTACTTTAATGCTATAGACAGTTTTGATTATGCGGAACGTAAATTGTTATTCTGAAACGCCAAATTGGTATTATATCTGTATGTGAACTTTATGACGAATAAGTAAAATATTATAATTTATTAAAATAATTATGCTTTGATTGATAATTGCAAAAATTGATGGGTTATAATTATCAATTAACAAGCGTAAAAACGATTAATTTTTATTGTATAGGTACCTTTTTGTCATCTGATATTGTATATTTTATCAGTTAATACAATAGGTATTACACTTTACACTTCACGTATGCGCATAATACTATTCAAATTCGATTAATTTTGATGTAATTAAACTAAGGTTAAATTATTATTTGTAGGTTATAGGTAATAAAAGTCTACTATGAAACCATTGTATCATCTCAAAGGAAAAAATTATAGATGTGTTTGTAAATATATTATATTTACACGTGTTTAATATTTTACCTATTCAATCGTGTAATCAGAAACGTTTTAAGAATTGCGGGAGGGCGAGAGGGGCAACTTTTCTACATGGACATATCACTGGACTTTTTTTTAACAAAGCTTTACTTGCATTTTGAAAATTTATCTAGGTTCTAGGTGTACACGTCAGTTATAATATATTGATATATTTAATATATAACTACAATCATTTAAATTTAATGGTCGTGGAATTGTATGTGTAACGATACTAACGACGACAAAAGATCGTTTCATCCACGCCGTGACGTAAGATTGACAATTCTCTAACAAATAATTTTCAATGGTAGTTCGCAAACGTAAAGTTTATCACATTTGTGTTAATCATTTTTTTGTAATAAAAATTATATAATCTTGTTTCATGAATTTGTTTTATTTATTAATTTCTTCGTTATAATAAAGTAACTAGGCAATCATCTTTCGAGACTGTGATCCTAATTGATATAAAAATATGAGTTAATATTTTCCTTTGTTGTATTTATTAATAAGGTACAATATAATTATTTAGAATAATTATTTTAGTTAACACTATATTACAGTTTGGTTACATATATATGTTTGTACATAATATATAAACTCTAAATCAGCGCATTATTATGTAGTATAGTTAATTTATACAACACTACTATAATTTTATTGATAGTATTTTTATTTTTTGCTAACATTAGTATCAAATGGCAGATCATCATTAAGTAGGTATAATATTAATTATTGTAATAAAATATAATATTTTTAGCAATAATATTTTTTAACATCCTTCTGCCAGTACGTTTCAAAATTATTAATTAAAAAACGCTGTTATAGGTTATAACTTAAAGTACTAAGTAGGTAAGTACCTAGTACGTAACATTATAACGTAGCCCGTAGGTAATTCACGAGAACGTGAACGTTTGCTGAAACGTTAAGCTATATATTATATTAGTAAGACATTATTTATCAACTAAAATAAATATTGGGTGTAACAATAAAAAGAAGTATAATAATACCAATAATATAATAATCGTTTAACATGTGCAGGTACCTATTCAAATCGTTTATACCCGTTCATCATAAATACACTTATTTTCATAGAAGGATTATGATGGGACCAACAAAATATTATAATGTATAGGATTAGACTTTAACTCTGTGGCATTGTCTTTATACAAACACTATAATATTATACAATTGTATTTTTAAATGAAGAACTTCAAGAGTTAATGTAGATACCTATATTATTATCTTCATATACAAACTGACTAGTTTCCACTCAATAACCTACCATTATTTATAATTATAAAATAGAAACAAATACCAATGCCCAATAATATTTTCCAGTGGCATATATTTTGAAAAAACTTTATTTTCGTTCATATAATATTATTTATTAATAATACCTATTGTTATCCTTACTAGTTCAAGGAATTATATAATAGTCCATACGATTATACCGTACCTACCATTCAAAAAAATATTAATATGTTACCTATATGTTGTATACTATATACATTAATATATTTTTGTATTTTAATAAATATACTAATAAATTATATGCAATATAAAGGTATAGATTGTATGCATATAATATTAATTTGTGTTGAATAAGTAGGTATAGGTTGCAATAATATAAGACAGCATTATATTGTTCAATCGCCTTTTTTTCTCAAATTGATACGCTGAAAACTGTTTGATTTCACGTAAATGATTTAAGGTTTTTGTTGCATGAACCAATAAGCCAGTGAAAATGTATAGGAATATTATCCGTAATTCATTGTACAATTTATGGGTTTACGATCAAATGTAGTTCTATAGTCCAATGATAAGTATAAGTCGTATAATTCGATTCAAAACATAACCGAGGGGTAAAAATACACGTCAAAAATAATTGTAATAGTTTATTAAATATAATTGCTGCATTTTATTATATAGTTTGGTTTCATAAGTATAATAAAACAATAATTTAAGTAAATAACGTAACGCGCAGTCTTATAGTGGGGTACTTAAAATATTTGAGAGTGCTTATAAACACAACATTACAAAATCGCAAAGTAGTTGAACAAATTCTTTGTTTTGTAATTTACCTATACCTATTTACCACTTTAAAGTTTAAATAGATTGTATCTATACCTCAGGTATACTTAATAATTAATTAATGGTTATTATTATTAGCAACTCTATAACTATACTTTGTGGTTTTTTTTATTCAACATTCTTCTTTCAGGCGCAGTATTTGAAACAATAGTACATATACCTAATGACGAATATCATATATTTTACTACCAAAGCATGTATGTGTTTTATTCTCATCAAACTATTGTTTTAGAAAAATTATTTTTAAAAATAAAATGTATTTTGTAACAGTTTTTAACTTTATAAACAAACTATTACCTTGTAATTATTATTATTACTATGATAATTGTCCTTTCTTGAGGTCAAAAAAAGGAACAATTATTTATTACGCTGCAGCTATACAGCTGATTCTGACCAATGATTTATTTATCAAAAACCGGATGGGAAGTATATTAAAATGCATAAAACATGTATATTATATAGGTACCTATAACAATAATGATTGACTCGCATGACGTAATTCGTTACTGTGACGTTTTTTTTTTGTTACGACGTGTTTCTGGTCAAAATCAAAAATTTGGAAAATCTTAATAATTAGTTTTGAGGTCCTTGTCGTTTATCGTCCGCCGCGGTCATATTGCCAAAACGTATTTAACTTATTCGAGAGACCAAGAAGACAAGAACAATGACCTATTAAAGAAGACGGTATTCGCTGAGTCATGATTGAATCGGAAATTTTAGGAACAAAAATAATATATATATATGTGTAACAACAATGTCTCCGAATCGGATAACATCCTATAGATATATTGTATTCGCGGCAGAAGGTCGTTCGACTATAAAAGTGACGAGCGGAAATTATCACATACTTTCGCCTAAACGTTATTCGAAGATTTTATTTGTGATTGGACACCAGGTTTTAAAATTGTTTCGTTACTATGCGGTGCAGTCGCAATGTTATATGTTGTAGTATCCACGAGGCAGGCGAACAAATACAGACGAAAATAAATTATCTTTCAGACGTTATTATAATAAATATCTGCTCTTTTTTCCATTGGACCACAAATTCAACATTCTAACCGATTCGTTAGAAGTTATGTTGAATATTGTTCAAAGAAGTACGGGTTAATAGGAGCCAGGAGGGCGCGGCCCCGCACTCCGCAGTCAATTAATTTTGGGAACCCGTAGTCTCTTTTTACAAAATATTATTGAATGCGAGAATTCAAAATAGATGTAAAAGACTAAAATAAAAAAATGTTCATATTCCGAAAAAGTTAAATAAAAATGATTAATAATAAATTGATATTTGTTGGGAAACAATAAATGTTTAATAGCTTGTTAATAAGTGAAAATGGGAGTTGTGAACAATGTAATTATACCTATGTTTAGGTGGTCTATATAGGTGCTTGGTATAACAGCGTTATCATTGTATCATACTTAATAAAATTTACTAGGACACAATTGTTTATTTCTAATAAAAATAATAATACAAAAATATGTATTCCTGCGATAATAAATAATATTAACATAATATTCGATTATGAATTAACACTTATTTAGTACTGTTGACATATTCAGGTGATGTAACAATATTTTATTCTATGGTGTCCAATGCTTAAAATAGAATTTGTTACTGTGAAGTGGTTATAACTTGTGGCAACTATACAGTATGTCTGGCTAAATAATTTATAATATAATATAATTATTCTGTGGTCCATCCCTTTTTCCCGTATTGAAATTGCAACGTTAAAAATGTTTGCATCCCATATACATTTACAATTTATTCTAATAAAAAATGATTTATATTAAAGACTAAATAATATTATAAGGTTTAAGTATTATAGAAGATTAACGTGGTCCGCAATAAGTAGTAAGTGTCAAAATACAAGCACTTCGTCTTACCTAACCTAACGTATCAACAGCCACTTTTGGACACAATTAGAGCGACTTGGTCGACCTCCCACATCTTACTTCACGGGAGCCAGCTGTACCCACAGACCGGTGAAAAAGGTGGAAGGCCTCGACTTCTCTTGATAACGTCCAACGAATAACCTGCAAGTTCGTGACGATACGATCACTGACCGGGTGCCGCGTTAAGTCTGTCAATCAGATTGAGTGTGACTCGTATTACTGTATTTCATTCTAAAAAAGACTTATGGTTACATTATTTATACATACAATTTTTAAACTTAGTACCTATTCGCTGTGTAGCACTTTTAACAATTATTATTTTTAGTAGGTATAAATACCTGACAAATTAACAAAACATTATTTTAATAATTTTCTCAAATATTAGGTACCTGCTGTATCTACTATTTACTAAATAACCTGATATTTATTACATAATATAATTGCTAGCTTATTTTCACCAACAATCCCACATAAATTATATTTATAATAATAGTCTGTTAGTTAATAAATTATAATAATTGTATGTGGAGACCAAATAAATAAAATTAATTAGCTAGTATCGAACACCCCTCCCTCTCAAACAAATGCATGAGTCGCACTTCTGACTTTATGTTTATCCTATAGTACTATTTAGATTCAAGAATAATATATAATGAGTTTCTTTAAATATGTTTTTTTTCGAATACCTATATCGGTATATTTATTTTGCTTTCAGTTGACACCATGGTCGTTGTGACTTGTTAATGCTTACTAAGTGACATCAATTACAGGTAATAAATATATGTTTATTTTTTAAAAATAGATAATTTAACGATCTGTTCAATTGCAGGTAGATTCATATACTTTAGAAAAAGTATTAATGTTTAATATACCTATAATTTAAAGAAAGTAAATATTTTAATACTAACAATTAATTATTGAGCGTATTTATATACTATCTGTCCTAAACCCTTTCGTCATATATTTTTGCATTAAATAATTTAGAGATATATCATACCTATCATCTACGTTTAATATGAATGACATTGATATTTTACTTAAATTTAAAAATATTGAAGATTTTAATATATTCTATTATAGCTAACTCATAAATCATATAATAGTAAATAATAATATAGTCATAAATATAATACATGATATGTTCAGCTTGGATTTTCTCCCACCATTTCACAACTATCATGCAGGACATAATAAATAGTATCACTTAGACTCTATGTCTTGGAGAATATGCCACTGGAAACTAATAAAATGAAAAAATAAGCTATTCAAAAAACCATATAATTTACACTCGATTTTCATGCTACATAAAACTTTGTTAGGACTTCTTCTATACATACTCAGAAACTACGTTCATAGATTGAAATAAAACATCATTGTATAATACCAAAATCAATATATACATTCCTTTCTTCGTTCAGAGTTTAAAATATAATAATTTACGTAACAGTTTAAAAACATCTTCCAATCTTCTATGTAAATATAGACATATACTATTATAGGTTTACACATAACTCTTAAAAAGTTACAACAGTAGTTATGTTTGTATGCGTGTATGGCTATCTCATTATAGTGCTCTCCGACACGCCAACATAAAACAAAGTCTTTAAGATAAATGATTCATCGCGTGCAAAGTTTCAAAACGTTTATGATTTCGTGTAAGAATTCTAATTATTGATTAAAATATATTGGTAAGCAATACACAACGCGTATTATCCTGAGAAACGCAATAAACTCACTTGGAACATTATATAATATGTCTTACTATGTAAAGTAAACCTCCAAAAAAAATCACATAGGTATCAAATATAATAGGTAATGCTACTGTATGCTGCTGTGATGTGGTCGTTTGTATTTTTACCAACCTAAATAATTAAAGAGAAATGTTATAATCTCCTTATTTTACCTATGTTTATGAAAATTTACCTAATATAGTTATTGGTTAACAAACAAAGTTAGGTAGGTATAAACTATAATATAATAAAATATAATATCAATTATATATATTATCAATATTTATGTATTTAATTTCAAGCCTAACATAATATAGTATAATACCTATAAGTGCAAGGAAATTATCACATTCTGCAGACATTCCCCATAAACGTATTGTTTTTTTCTGGTTGGTATACTTAAAATCTATTATACAATTTACATAATACTTATATACAGGTAAAGTCTCAACAAAAACATAAAGGTAGCACCAAAATTAAAAACATTATTGCATAGTTGTAGAACTCGGACCGTCATAATTAATTTCTATTATGATTTTAGGAGCAAACACAAACCATAAGTCTGATCTATATGTCTGTACAGAATATACAGATGTAAAATAAATACAAAATATACAAATAATAGGTGTATAAAAATAACGAATATTATTTTTATATATAGGCAAGATAGATATAACCCATCTGACTATGCAACTAGATACCATAGAAATATTTTTTTTTCTTTTTTTTTCTTTTATTTGACTTTAATTTGAACAATTACAATCTATAGCTTGTATAGGTACATTTTGTACAATAAATACTTAGTATGATTAATTTACAGGCAGTTGAGAGATTTAATCATACAAATATATAAACATGCATATTTTTATGTCAGATAAACGTTCTTTAAATAACTATACTTAATTGTAGATTATGTATAATAATATATATTATTATCTAGACTGAGTATTGTAAGTTAATTCACCAAGTATTTTCACCCATTTTTTAAAAATTAAAATTTTTGATTTTCTTATGTACCTATATAGGTTCAAAGAACTATTCAAATAAGTACTTAAATTTTTTTTTTGTACCATTTATAAGGAGTATCCCGTGGACCATGGTGACACAAACTTTTTTTTAATGATAACAATCTTATTTTGCTGTAAATTGTTGAACACATGATTTTTTTGAAAATGTGCATGCGTTTAAATCAAAATGTTAAATTGTTAACGAGTAGTTTTTGAGTAATCAAACTGTAACCTTTATATAATATGTATATAGTATAGAGTATATACCTATTACCTATACTTCCCATATAGCTTATATAGGGATAATAACAATAAGGTTACCTAGGTAGGTCCAATAATGTTTTTACATACAAATTTAAAATGTATGTGATATGTATGGTCTAGTATAGTTATACTTATTTATTAAATTCATTTGAAAAATTATTGAATATTAATACATTTCAACAACAATTTTCAAAATCATCAACATATATCTTTTAAATCTATCCCATGCAAGAAGCAAGTATTTGAAAATATATGGTCTAAGTCAGTAGGTATACCCAAAAATTCTAAAAAACAGAATTTAAACAAGTTCATAAATCATAATTGAATATAGAAGTGAGTATTCTAGGTGAATCATCCTATGGCCTATATATATATTTGTATACATGCTTGTATTATATAGTAATTTTTGGTTTTGTATACCAACACCATAAATTTGTTCTTAACAGAACCGAAATCAATAAAATCATATTATAGAGGTTCCTGCAGTCCCCTGTTATGTATAATATAGGCACTGCAACAGTTGCGCACTTAAGAAAACCTAAGTGGTTTCATATTTTAAATGATCTCAAAATGTACTTATACATGGCCTTTGCATATTATGAGTAAAATAAAAACTACTAATAATTCTACTATCAATACCTTAAGTTTCAAACACAAATCGTCCTAGACAGTTAACAATTAAGTATAAATGCATTATTTCGAGTTTGCAAGAAGGTATACGGTTACACTATCAATGCTATGTATTTGCTAACCGGTCTAAATGTGTTGGTGGCGTGTAATATAGACACAAGGTAGGTTTGGCTGCAAGCCCGAACCATTTTTCAATAGGGGTGATAGGGGTGAGTATAGTTTGGTCATCTTCCATGGCCATGCAGAGATGCAAGAAACGACGCATTAATACACAATGTAGGTGCCTATACCATCCATGGGTCAGTACAGATTTTTCTTCTATTATAGATTTCTATTAGTTGTACATCAATTTTAAACGAATATTAATTTTAGTAGGTGCAAACAAATATTATAACTATGTATTTTAAATTTACATATTGTAGCACAACAAGAACAAATTATAGGTACACAAAAAGCTAGTCCCTGTAAAGGAATAATTGTGCAAAATTGTGAGCACTGTTTTATGGACGGATATATGCGTTCTGGGTAGTCTTAAAGACGGAACCAACGATTTTTTCTAAATGTATCTATTTGTTATTTAACGAAATGACGCCTGTCTGTAAATTAGGTAATTATAATATATTGCAATATAGGTAGTTCAATATCATAATGAATGGCAGCGCGGTGACCTATACAATGTTTCGCATAACAATATTATAACAATATATTATATTATAATATAATACAGACAATATAGAGATATAACGCGCTCCCGTCAAAGAAAAACGGCGGCGCCTCGTCTTCGCGGGTCTTGCGATCTGATAATAATATTAATAACGATAATGATAATAATTAATTATATTCTACCGGTGCTCGACGACGCGGACAGGTATACAAGCGCGCGGGCCGACCGCGACGGTGGCGGCCGGGCGTGGTCCGACCGCCCACAAAACGGTCGCATTGGTCCGGGCGCGGCCTCGGCGCGCACCTGTTCCGCGCGGCGCACGGCAATATCCGACGCTAAAATCTACACGTACCCCGTCGTCTTGTAGGGCTCCCGAGGTCCGGCGGTCCGGAAGTCGTTTGTTCCGGCAGCCCGCCCGACGCGATTATACGCGTTTGGCAAGGAAATAGTTCGCTATATTATTCGTGAACAACGTATTATTTTTCGAAGACTGTTATGCATATAATTTTTAATATATATTATATATATTATTGTTGTTCGTTTTTATACAACAGCTATCACAAATGTATATAAATATATATAATATATATGCATAGGTATTTGTTAATATGTATGTGTATAGGTAGGTACATCGTTATAAACCGTGGTATACATAACATAATATAAACTATATACGTGTGTCGTGTATACTGTGTACAAGTATCGTATTATAGGTATACAAGGAAGCACATTCGCAAAAAAATATAGTATATTATAATTTGTATTATACAGTGCACCCATTTTACGGCCACTACAATAAATTTTAATTTAGACTATATGATTAAAACGCTATATACATACATAAAGTGAATAAAGTGAGTATTATGTTCGTACGATGTACAGTGGAAAATATGTGAAACCCGATATAATTCCGCAGTTTAATATATATGTATACAGTGCCGGCGCTAGGGTAGGACAAATGGGACATATGTCCAGGGCCCCGCACTTGTCAAAGGGCCCCGCGATTTAAAAATAATAATAATATTATTATTATTTTTTATGTTTAAAATTTGAAGAAAAACAATATTTTTTTTTTTTAAATCCTGATTATTTTTGCATTATCGATATTTGAAATGCACTAACCGATTATATAATACACAATACATATAATAATAATGTATTACGTTTATATAGTTTGATAACTGGTAAGTACTAAGTAATATGTGTACGGTGTACCTACCTTTAAATAAAATGTACGTAAATATCTAAATACATTTATTTTGAGTAAAAATAAACTGGAAATTTAAACCTAGCCTAGCTATGGCTTATAATAGATACTTAATTATTATTTTTATAACAATTTATTGTCAGTTGAAAGTACGCGCATAATCCATACTATAAAGTATTTTATAAACTATATTATATGCATTATGCATAAATGTGACTGCTGTAGATGATTGTGTTCATCATAAAATAATAAATTCAATATGTAAATAATAAATGTATATTTTTTACATAAGTGAACTTATAATCTACTTCTGACATAGGTATTAGGTTCCTCGAATACATATTTGCTGGTACCTTTAAACTTTTAAGTAATATTTTACCCACCCATCACGAAAGTTCACTATTTACCTAAGCACCAGGCTATATATTATGGACTAAAAAGTTAAAATTGATCAAAATACAATGATTGTAATTCGCATCCAAATAAAAAATAATTACATGTTATTTACCTATATTATTATTTTTATGTTATACTTTTAGGTACTTTCGATAATTTTGATAGTTACTTTTACATAAATATTATAAGCGATTCCCTATAAGTACCTATTTCCCAATGTCTTATAAGGTATTTAATAAGAATTTTAAAAATAAAATGTAATGACTATAATATGATATAACCCTGCAGCTATTATATATCCTTTGTTATTCCAGAACAATATCGTGTGTCTGAAACTTAACAAATGAATATTACTTATACAATGTATAATATACCTACAGTTAATATTTATAACTAATAAATTGTACAATGTACTATAAAATGATTTTGTGAAGTAAATACCTGTATAAAATATATAGTTATATACATCACCTATGCATAATTATTATTTTAAATTGTACAAAATACATTAGATAATATGTATTTTAATTTTCAATCATTTTATATTATATTACATATAATACAAAAAATTATAGATAAATCCTTTAAAATTCCGTAAGATTTAAAAATACCTTATAAATAAAAAAAAATAATTATATTTTAAATAAATATAATATTGTACACGTAGGTATATATATATATAGGTACTACTATAATGTAGAGGTTTTGTATTAAGTGCACAATACCAATTAAGCACCTATACATGTATATTATGTTATAGTATTAAAAAATTGTTGTACCTGTTCTGCTGTTCCAAATATATTATTAAGTATACGAAATTATAGTTAACACTTTTAATGAAGCTAACGTGATAATATTTTAAATACAGCGTAGATATTTAGGATTTATATATACCTACCACACATAGGCGGGTTAAAAACATTTAAATAAATAACAATGCTTAAAAAAAGAGTTATCGCCATTTGCGTCTCTATAGCCCGGGCCAAAAATGCCACAGTCTTATAATATATTAATAGTTATAATATCATTACATTACGATAATAATATTATTGTGTTATCATTTCGACCACGTTTATAGCGTATAGGTATTATACATGTTACATATTATGTAATAGTCTTTTCGCCAACGACGGAGGACTGCTGCAGCAGATAATAGTCACACGGCCTATTAACCGGACCCGCGGTCACGGTGACCCCTCTCCCCTGTACGAGGCGACCACTCTTTTACGCTATAAACCTTTTACACGAACACAACATTAATATTATTATAATCATATTGAGTATCTTTCCGGAGTTGATGTTATTACGGTATAGGTTTTTTCTTTCACCACTGCTTGCAGCGGTTTGTTTGTTCTTATATATTCGCGCGCGTCGTCGCGCGTCGTTGTCATTTCTCCAATATAAGTACAATATCATCTTGTCGTGTTGTATCCATAAATCGCGTAAATAATGTACCAATAGCGCACGTATAGCTACATAGGCACCCATTATATTATATTCATTGATGATCGACGACGCAGATCAAATCGTAATCCGATTTTTAACGCAGCTCAGGTTTAGCGTCCTCCGTTCCTACTCGCCAAGCAGTCTTGCGACGCTGTCCGTGAATAATTTATTCTCTATGTAGGTATCTACATGTATAAACCTAATACATAGGTACATGTATACCGTTGTAGTGTTATCGGTCACCCAATAATTCTGAGTATAGCGATGTCCGTGTTCTTTTTTCGTTTTTTTTTTCTTTTATCCGCGATTTCCCGCGCATTATTCGACGTGCACCACCACCGCCGCGGCGGATATTATCGGCAAACGCATTTTTTTTTTGTATTTATACAATTTATTTATTTGTCATTAACCCCGCTCTCGTCGCCTCTACGTTTAGATCCCACAACAAATGATATTGCACGGGAGATTTTCGAATCACCGCCGTCACCGGAAAAACGGACATTACATTATAAACTTATAACCGACGCTTTTTTTTCCCCTTTTTTTGTCTGCCTTCGCACCGAATTATGACAATTTTTCAGATTATAGGTATTACGCACCTATATATATATAATGCTATGTATAATGTATGTATGTATATATATATATATATATATATATATGACCATTGATTCAGTTCATTATATCAATCGGTATCATGACCCGACGATTATTGTGACGCAAATTATATGATGTTTTTTTTTTATACACCATTTATACATAATTTTATATTTGTTCAACGTCCCGCGCGCGATATAACCGAGTGGAACGAATAAGTAGATATAAGATGTAGTGGTACCTACTTATATTTCGATTTTAGATGTACTTACAATGTAATAGACGCACAACGCACAGTAAAATTATGCTAGTATATTGCATTATTACTGCTCAAGCTGCATAACTAGGTACGTCATTATAATTTTATAAGTTTTTTTTTTTTATGAAAACTTGAAATGGTTGCTTCTATAAATAATACTGTGGCTACCATGAGTACCTGCCTACACGTTGTTTTTGGTCCAACACAATAATATTAATGTGCCTATACATGCACTTTGTACCAACAATTAACTACCTATATTATAGCACGTAGGTATATTCGTGTCCTAGATAATATAGTAATACATTAGGTATTTACTATTAAAATAAACCTATACCCATTATAATTATATTAAATTAGATTGAAATATACATTCAACTACCCTATATTAAGCACTTCTCGTTAGGTACGCATTTTTAATCAACACAACAATAACTGCAACTCAATAACGTATTAACTCTAAATATTTATGACTATATAATATAATATTATGACCTTTAATATTGAAAGTTATTTCTTTGTCGTTATACTCTGCACTATGCGCTGGATACCCGATCCATGGCGCAATATGATACTAAGTTAATCTTATAATATTTAGCTACCCAATATATGATATGGTCGACCGACATTGCAGATAATATGAACGAAAAAAAAACTATTTCAAAAATTACGTTTAGTTATGAACTGAAGTGTACCTATGTGCACCTAATTATAGCGCAAGGTCTAATTGTAATTATACCCGAATAAATTAAACTACATAAAACTGAATAAAATACGTCGTACATTTTGCTCGCTGCCCGTGGTACCTATTCATACAGGTATAAAATACCTCTATACGCAATACCGCCAATACCTGTAATATGGCTGTATACGTATGTATGTATTGCGTATATATACACGACGACGACTTATTAATTAATGACGTCGTAAATATTTTTCCATTGTCGTTTCGCCCGACAGCTTACAAATATAATACTATATAGGTATATCGGATAATGGGCTACCTGGCTTACGCATTTTATTATTTTAACCGTGTGTACATAATATTATATATACTATATAGTGTATAGGACTTATATATATATATATATATATATATATATATATATATATATATATATTGTTCGATATTAACAGTATAACTATTCGTTTTTATTTTATTTTTTAATACGGTGGAATTTTTTTTTTTTTTACCGCATTCGTTCTTTGGAGACGAGCAAGGCGCCGCGAAAATTCCCTTTCCCGAAACGGCATAACACAATATACACACACACACACACACATATATATATACATATATATGTAGGTAGGTAGGTATATGTTGTATATATATATATATATATTGGATAGGTACCTGTACGCATTGCACTGCCCGAGTCAAAATCTTGAACGTTAACCGCCGCCGCCGTTGTCAATCATCGTATATATAATATGCGCGTATATATTATATACAAACATTGGGAGACATTTTTTTTGGCGGCACTGCAAGGTCGACCGCTCGAGGGGGTTCTATATACAGGGTGATTCGTGTGACCCACACCGTTTCGCCGTATGTAATATGTATTTATATAATATGGTAAATAAGTATATTGATTTTGATTACGAATCGTATACCGAGGTTCGTTTTGCATTCAACATAAAAATATAAAGTTAGGTGATTTATTGTTTATACACCCATACATAGATATTATACATATTTTAATTATATATATTATACATATTTTAATTATATATATTATATATAAATTAATTATATAATTTAATTATATAAATTTATTATATATATGCTGGCACAATTGAATTTATTTAATATTTTGTCATTTTTTTACAATTTATTCTGTAAAAAGACAAAACATGTATCGGTGTCTTAACATTTTTATCCCAATCACTATATAATGGGTTTTTTTTATTTATTTTTCTCGGAAACATTTTCTAGAAGACTGCAGACACGGCTTAACTGTATAATAGTCTATACAAAGCCGCGCCAGTATAAACACTATAAAATGTTTGATATTGCATTATAAATGTATTATACATGGGTTAGTAGTAAAGCAAAAGCTATGCGTGGGAGTGCGGAATCAAAAGTTTACCTGAAGGCGGCGTCAGGAATACCATGGGAGGGGGCGTAAACGAAAAGGTTGTAATAAAATACCGATTTTCGGCGAATACAGTTTACGCTCTCGCGGGCCGATCGAGCAACCGGAATATTAAACACAACTGTATTATACAGGTGGTATATGTATATAACAATAGTTACACTATAGTTACAGATGTATTTTATATAGTTATAATATTTACAAGGTTTATAGCCTTATAAGCATATGTATACTGCTTAGGCATTATCCAAATAGACTCAATAGGTTATGAATATGGCATGTTCTAAAAACAAATGTTGTGTTACAATGTTACTAATAAATATTTAATTTTGTTATCACAATATTTTGATTTTTTTGATTTAGGCTTCAACTAGGTCATTATGCCGCATTATAATATCCCATAACTTTTAACTTGATAACAGTCACTTTTTCGTCATACATGTGGATGTAATTTTAACGTATATAGCCAGCTAGGTAGGTATCTATAATGTTAATTTCGTACATTTTTCAATTATTATCCGAACAAAGTAAAATATACTTTTGATATAAGGCATACGTTTATTTTCGACATAAAAATATAACATGTGATTCTCTCAATACATTTCCTTTTACGACTACTCATCTTCGGCTCGAAGCATAAAACGACATCATTTGTTTTCATATAGGTATTTTATCATTGATTTTCTCCTTAACGAGTTTCAAAAATCGACGAACTTGCCCATCCTTGAGTACCGCTGCACAGACGTACAGAGCGTGTAGGTATGATATCAATTTTTATGAGACTCCGGTTCGAAAACACACAGCATAATGTGTACCCCACCTGCAGTTATAGACTCGTAGCCAAATAAACTCAAGGCTGCATACAGGTAACACACGATAATATGACGACGATTTAAAAATTAAAGTCGTGTTAAAATGTGAGTAATGAATAGTTACTTATAGGTACAATTGTAGTGTACACCGAGTTACTTTTTTTATCATGGGCCCACATAAATGCAAGCACCTTTAATGTTAAATTCATGTTGATTTCGTACAGTAGGTACCTATATATAATACTGGCTATATACTTGTGCCTTAATATACCCGTCCCTATCATAAAAAAGTACGTTCAGTACTGAGACGTATAGGTATGTACTTTCGTCGATAATCATAATGGTATTATATTGTGTATATTTTATTAAGTTTGTAAATTATCATAACATCGTTCTACTACCTGGCTAATACTTTCCTCGGCGAGTCTCAAAAATCGGCGGCAAACTCGCCCGTCCTCAGCCACCGCGAACCACGATGGTACCGCGGTATACGGCTGCTGCAGCAATGTGCAGTCTTCACAGCGACCGTGGCTTTCGCGAAAAAATAAATATTAATATGTTCATGCGACTGCGGCTCGAAAACACGCCCTGTACACCCGGTATGATATTATGCGCGTCGCCCGACGACGAAAGCGTTTGATTTATCGGACCGGTGTACGACGACGTATTATTATCATCAACTGTATATAATATTATGAGCGGAGCCAAACGATAGTGCGTCGACGCGCTCGAGTTCGGAGAATCGTTTCTGGGAACCGCACAAAGTCGGTAGGTATTCGTACAATACAATAATATAATATAATTCATTATTATTATTATTATTATTATTATTATTATTATCATTATTATTAATGTGTAGGTACGTGCGGCGTGTAACAGTGGCGGTGCAGGCATTATAATTATTGTATACAGGTGTATTGTATATCATGTTATCATAAATTTAATGGTAGGTAGGTATCTGGCAAATTATATCGTACGCTGTTTTAAGAATTATTTAATTGTAATCCAGCCTTTCGATTATTACTGTTATTATTGATCGGTACATAAAACCTATCGTTATAGCTTAATATTATATCATCTTATTGACTTTAAGTATTTAGATTTTAAACAAGACAAGTGTTAAAATTCGAACTTGTAATTAACGGCTATTTGGAATTAGGTAATAGTTCCGAAACACTTTGTTTTTTGCAAGTATTAATATCAATGACATATTGACATGACGTATCTTAAATATACATGCATATTTAATAAGCGTCTATTATAATATTGTTATCGCATTGAGCTCATAATTTTTATGTAAATTAGGTACCTACAAATATTACAGGCATTAGTATTCGTATTTCAAATAAAATCAACTTTTAATATGCAACAAAAAAATGTGATAACAACATAACATCACAGCCCTCCCTGAAATTTTTAATCCTTATAAAAATGAATAGTTACAATACATATATTATATAAGTAGGTATTATTTAAGCGCATTTGAACATTATATTCTCTTACATTACGCTCGAATCTGATATGCAAATCATCACCATTCGTTGTGTCATGTACCTATTTAGTTTTTTAATGTTTAAAAGTTTTACTTTTTAATTTCGTACGTCATAAGTAGATATACAATTGGTTTAATAATACTAGCGTAGACATAACAATATAATATTATTTTTTCACGCAGACATCTAAATAAGGTAGGACAAGTCGATCACAGCGACTATGGTGCTGCAATGCCAAGGATAACGTTTTTCGTATTGGACGTCAATATTTCAAATATGTCGGTCTCTGCAGACGGTAGTTATTATATTATTGATATAATATAAACTTGCTATTCTTTCTGGCGCTGTAATTCTCCACATATAAATATTATATAATATATTAAACATAAATATTTCACTCGTATAATTGTATAAACGAATTATTTTATAAAAAAAAATGTTTATGTATACGTATAATATAATATATTATTAAATTGCTTATGAATAGTTATGAATATAAATAATATAATATTTCCGCCTCTTACTTTTGAGCATAATTTCACAATACAATTTTGAGTGTAGGGATTTATCTAATTATTGATGTATAAGTAGGTAACTTTATGTGGTATAAAAACAGTTAAATAAATATGAAGCAATTAATTGTATGCAGTCTCATTAAATACGCTGTAAACGCATAATATGACACACTCGCGAATTATTATGCCTAGATAAAATACCGTGTTTAATTCTCAACAGTATTATTAGAAGCTCTTTGAGTCCTATTTCGATGTAAACAAACTTTCGTTTGCAATTTGTTTTTGTCGAAAGAAAGGAGAGGCGCCCGTCTGGCAGTTCATACGACGTGATGAAATTCTTCGTTTCTTTTATAATCGGCTCCATGTAAGGAGCGGGGTTTTTTATGAATTCTAAAAATTGTATTTGACATAACAACTGCAGCAGTTAATCCTTCCCAAATCGCAACTAATGAATCCATTTTTTTATACAAGCGAGAAAATAATAAATGTACATTGAACACGCATTACATATATGTTAACACTAATTAGTATATTCATAATAAATCAAACGATAAAAATAGAAGATAACATAAATCGTAAAAACACAACAAATTAAGTAGACATTTTCAAATGTCTAAGAAAAGCACAAAAGGAAATATTATACCTATGATTTATATTGTATTTAGAATATTGTGCTGATATATAATATAATATATTTGGTAAATATTAAAAGTGTGTATACAGTTGTTATTTTTCAAATTACAATAAAATAACAGGATTGTTTGTTATGTCAATAACTGGTGTTGCATGATGAATATTACAGTTTTCCAGAAATTTTGTTTTTCGTGATTAGGAAACTACTATGTCAAAACTGGGAGGTTTTAACTTTCCAAAGACCCCTCTGTAACAACTATAGAGCCAATTCCCTTCCAAAAACCACCCTTAAAGTTTAAGCATTTTACTTCTCCAAAAAGTTAGACTAAAAAAAACTCCAGTGTAAAAAATAAAAGACAAGTATATTCATAAACTAAAATTGTTTGTGCGATGCACTGAATAAACTTCTAAATAGTTTAATCATTATAGTTTTAAATATTTTATTTAATGACTATAAATTAAAATTATTGTAGATTTTTCTTCAACGAAAAGTTATCACTATAATTAAATCACAATGTACAGCACTTGATGTTTATATACCATTTGCGGTATTATAAAAAAAGCCTATCTATTAGTTCATATAAATCATTGACATAAAAAAAGAAACTTGAAAATAATAATCAAATAATTGCATAATAATTATTTGTGTTGATCGTTACGGTTTATTTTTTTTTAATCAAAATTATTAAAACATATGTGGGGCCATATAGAATAACAAGGTTTTTTTTTTGCTACAACTATAATATAACGTTTCATACATCCATAGAGCTAGCTTTAAACATTATTATTTCGTTGCAACTCTTTTCTGATTTTTTCTTAATTTTATTTTTAAATGTTACATTTGTTTAAATTGCATTGCAGCTAATTATTTTATCCTTTTTTTTTAAATTGATTGTTACATATTTATTTAACAGTGTATTAGTACTATGTATTGTGTTGTTCTCATAATATTATATTTCAACGGATATCAACGAAATTATTATCGTTTTATGGTGTGGCGATAATTATTGTACTCATATTATGTAACGTATAGCATTGAGTGTTGTAAACCTATACACTGCCGTTAAGCCACAATGAAACGTGCCTTCTCCGAATCAAAATCCTGTTGTAAAACCGTATTAATTTCAGGACCGAAAAAAAAATACCTCTTAAATATATTTCGCCGTACAAATAAATAATAATAATAATATCTGTGTACCTAGGTATTACTCTCGCATCGGTGCGGAGGACTAAACCGTTTCGTTTTGGTTCGTTTGTTCCATTTTAAACAAGAGCGATTATTAAACTATACTTAGTTATTTAACCATAGGTAAATGTTAAGCTATACCTATATATAATATCGTCTATTTAACGAGATGGTCCGATGGTTTTTGTATTCGTTGTTTTCGCGTATAAGATTACTGTGCAGTCGTGTCTAAGTACACTAAATCGAATAATATCTACTAATGCATACAATATAATGTATTATGTGCGTATATAATATACGGTTTTATTTTTTTTAATTTAAATACGCGTGTTTATATAATATTATTACGTTCGTTTGTATTTTTAAATTATCCGCCGAATATGTACATAATACTCGCGCGTAGTTATCGCGGTTGACCTATGTGATGGAAATTGGTTCGCTGTTGCGATTCGCACGCTCCGCCGCCGTAGGTATTTGAATTTTGTTTTTATTTTTATGGATAACATTATTAAAATAAAATCGTTCGGTTGTATCCAAATAAGCACCGACGCGTCGCGGAATAGCGTGAAAATCGATCTTCTCGTGCGTTCTGTGTTCGGCGCTTGTGCACATGTATTGTTATGTGTATATTATTATTATACAATAGGTATATTTTTTCGTCATATTATGCACGCGATAATGGCCTTCTCGCGTACACACAATTATAACATAATATTAAAAGATTTGTCTATATTGTAGCTACACTCTACAGTAGCATCTAAGTCGATATTATTGTCGTGTTTTTGAAAAAAACTAAAAATGTTTTTATACATTCGTACTGTTTGAGCTTTGAGTATCTGCACGAGTCATATTCTGACAATTGTTGTTTATCATATTAGTGATTTTTACTTTTAGTTAATAAATCGTTTAATGACATCCTATGCAATTTCACGATCAGAAGCAAATATTTTATTTTTTCATGTTGATTTTGTAAACATTGAATACTGTAAATATTTTTTTTTTATAAATAACCACTTCGAGGTTAGACGATTGGTACGATATGGTAATGGATTCATCGCGTGCCTTCAAAACTTGTGGACCATTACATCCGTGTTAATCTGCATTTTTAAATTGGAAATTATATAAGTTGTCATTAAACTAGTACTATAGTACTGGTAAATGTAACTATTAAACCAATAACTTACAAAAGTTTTTGCAAAAACGAAGTTCTATGAACACCTATAATAAACTATGCCTGTACGGCTGTAGTTTGATACAACAATTAAAATTTTGTATCCATAATCAAAAATTATTTCAGACACTTAGTGTAAACAGTAGCCATGTATAAATGAATCGGTGCTTCCACAAATTATAAGATCACAATTATGCTGTGCCTATGTAGTACTTAAATAAGTTTAAATAATGTGTGTACACTGTAACATGTAATATAATAAATATTTATATGGGAGCGTATAGTACGGTATGCGATGTATGGTATATACTGTATTGTTTGAAAATTTGTGTCAAATCGCACATCGCGGTATATTATTATTATATATTATTATGTTCTAGGAAAGAATAAAATATGAGAAAAACTGTCGCAGTAATTGCGTATAATTCTAAACAGTTTTTTTTTACGTCTGCTTTTTTACGTGCAACCGGCCGATGTGACCGATGATCGCCGTACACACATTTGATGGACACGTGGTTATTCTCATCTCATTGCATATTGAATTACAATCAGAATAAAAAAAAAATAATAATAATAATAAAAATGGTAGTAGTAGGTACCAACGTCGAATCTATTATGTATATATATAATATATAAATACAATATACATGTACCGATATATATATATGTGTGTGTAATGTATATAGTTCCATAACCACCGAAGGAAACTCGTTTTGTGACGGCGACGAAAAAAAAAATAAAACAATAATTATATCAAATAACAAACGAAGTACGAACCTCGTCGTAATTGACATACCCAACGTAGGTACCTATTAACTATACTTTCACGCAAAATTTGACTCTCTGAGCACGCGGGTCAATCAGAATAATAGGTAATTAATCAGTAAAATATAAATACGTCTATGATTGCAAAACGCGGTAGGAGTCTAGAAAAAATATTAATCTCGCCATTCACGAGTATTATAGACACTATGCTAAGGCAGTTTTTCCATAGTCATGTGTTAACATTTACATCTGTATTGCAATATTATTATTCTCATAAAGTCATAATATAATTGATTAATATGAAATTATCTATCAACACGCCGTTTAATTATTATTATTAAAAACTCCGAGGATAAAAAAACGGCAGTCGTGAGAAGAAAAAAAATAGATACACGGAGCGACGAGGTGATAATAAACGAAACGAGTAACGACTGGCCTAGTCCAGATGACAAAAAAAAAAACCACAATAAACACCCCTATATTGAAGCTTATAAAAACGAGCTAACCCCATTTGGTTTATGTATTTAACGGGATTCCACTTATGAACTACCACCAATATTTAAGGTGTGAAAAGATTGACAAAACAATTCCTCAAAAACGTTGAGGCACCGCCCTCCTATCACCGTCATTCGTCACACACTCGTGCCAAATATACCTACACAACGAGCAAACAAATTTTAGATTGAAATGTACATCGCATAAGAAGCTTGTAACTCATAATACACAATCAAATTTGCAATCTGACCTAACCGTTACTTGACGTATAAAATCAACTATCACTAACCTAACAAAGCGACATGGAATAATATTATTATTGTTAATTGGGCGTCTTTGAATGGGTGAAATTTACATATTTATAAGGTTTGAAAATTTAAAAATTTGTACAGAAAATGAATCGTAAAAATACAAATAAAACAGATAACAAATATAATGAATAAATAAACATAATTGTTCAATGCTTATAAAATATAATTAAATTTATATTTTGTTTTCTTTAGTCATTTCTAACCGTTAGTTAACCGGTTAAATCTGTGCACTTGTATTTTTATAATATTATGCTGTTTACACAAAAATGGAGCTATTTTGTTTCGATGATTATAAAATTTGAAAATAATATAATGCTAAAATATCAAATAAACGTAATCAAAGTTTTATTTAACGCATTTTTTTATTGACACTACATTGGTACTTTAGTACTTAGATATTGTTTTGCTACATAATTATTGGATAATGATAAATTAATTATAACTCATAACATGTCTATATTATTTGTAAATAATTCATATGGGATCATGAAAATGAAAAAATAATAATAACTGTATTTCAGAAGTATTATAATTTATAACACGTTTAGTTGTGTAACGTTAATCAGTACTAATATAATTAAAAAGCAAACCTAAGAGTACCATATCTATTTTCAAAAAAAAATGTTTTCGAAGGTTAAACTAATATCAACATTCAACTTATTATTATTATTTAAACAGAGTCGGCTGACTTTGTCTACAACAATAATTAGATTATAATACACATACATCATTCGTCTCTGTTAAACATGAGGTTTCAATGTGATTCATTTCCGGTTTAAATAATTCATGTGGTTTCATTCCCGGTGTAATAATTTATATTTTGTATGAATATAGTATATATATAGGTATAGGTAACTATATTTGCTATACGCTGAAGGCACATCGAAACAGCTATGAAATTACAGCTAATATAACAGATATAACAGATATGATTATATTATTTAAAAACAAGTGAAAGATTTCCCGGAGTTCTGATGAAATAATATTTTTTATTTTGATAAGCTTTTTCAAGCTTTTTTCAACCGAAAAATATTTAAATTCTTGAAAGATTTTCTTTATCCCATTTCTTTACACAGTTTTGAAGTTTTTGTACTTCTACAGAGCAACTATTCTGGATCTATTTTATTGTCCCGATCTCAAAAGTGGTATACTGTAAAGTCTAAGAATCCGAAGAAAAATCATCGTCGTCGCATCAATAGAATTCGCAGTTTGTCAACAAAAGCGGAACAATGTTAGAAATGAAAGAAACCAAGCACCCGATAATATATATGATTTATTGCATTAAAGTTAAGAGTTGTTTACCAAAACGGTCATATTCAATGCTAGTGTAAATATGTAATAAAAAAAATAACCGGCTAAATGAGTGGATAATGATGGTAATTGTCACGTCGTCGCTCCGCTCAAAATCACAACCAAGATCGGAGATAAATAAGTATGTATAAACTTTAGAATACTTAATGTTATTTCAAAACATTTACTTTAGACATTTTTACAATTTAAATGGGTTAGTTAAAAAAACGATTAAAATTATGTCACATTCGGATTTTTATATTCTCGAGTGCAAACAATGCAGCAGACACTGCATATGACAATATTATTAAAATCAATATGGAAAAAAAACAAAAACAATTTTTTTACGGTTATTACATAAAGCTACACGGTCACGAAAATCAGGCTGACAGACTAAATAAGTAACACAAGGTGTTATAATACATAATATATAATAATATAATCACGACTGGGCCGATTTTTTTCCGTCAATTGCACCATCGCCGCACGTCGTCTGCAGCAAGTCAACATACAAAACGCGTAATACATTATAATAAATACGGTGAAGACGATAAGCTTTATCACAGACTGCACCTACAAAAATAGGACAAGAGGACCATTGAGAATCTAACGGGGGTGGCCTCTGATATAATACGTACCTAAAGTCACTCCGTCTGAGTCGTACGTGGTACGCACGGGTGCAGCAGAATGTTCATGATGTGGTGCATCTGATGCAATATTTTTCGGGTCGATTGGTTGGCCCGTGGGCCGAGATGGTGCAAGTTATGTAGCCGCTCATATTCATAGTCGAAGGTTGGAGAAATTAATTTTTTGATATAATGTAGTATAGATGAAATGGATCCGATCCAACTTTTCCATTAGATAATTGACATTTCGCAAAATAATTGTAAGTACCCTGAAGTTTAAAAAAAATAAGCATACAAAAATTACTTTTTATGAAAATATACAATTTTGAGTGAGAGTTGTTTTGAGTTGTACACTTATGTACAGAGGACGTAGTGCAGCTAAACGTATATAATAATAATTAATAATTATACAATTCAAATATAATATACGGCGGCAGTGCATTCAAATAAGATTCGGAACTCATCGGCCAGATCGTCGTCATCGATCGGTCCTCGATGATGATGAGCCGATAATTGACACTAAAAAAAAAATTAATAATAGACGCCCCGTCGCGAAAACCTTGTCAAACTCGACTCTGCAAATTTTTCCGTATACGCTGCTTGAATATTATACGCACCGCAAAAGGCAATAACGGACCCCTGGCCGGGTTTTAATGTCGTTAATTATTACGTCTCTCTAACATGATAATATTATGTACAATATATTTTACGTAAAAACACACGTGCACCGGTTGTCATTAGTATTTGTGTATGCGTGTGTGTGTGTGTGTGCAGTGCGCGCGACGCAAACGTGGCTGTGGTATGTGCATTGGACGCAAAATAAAATGTATGTGTGTGTGTGTGAGCCGGGAGCCCTGGAAAAAAGGGGCAAACCGCATCTGATGGTAATTAATCGTCAACCGTCCGATGTCTTAAAATATATGTCCATATGATAGTATATACGATAATATATTATGATATATGAACATTATGGTATTAAAATATTATAATACGATGTAGCTTATATATATAGTGTATGACAACTGCTGCAGCAGTGTTAAAATATTGTACACATTATTAAATAATTATTGACCTATGGTGTTGTTTCTGCAGCCAAAACAACTGCAAGAATACCATTAACTGAAATATTAATGTATTATAATATTATGTATTACATTTTTTTAGTTATTTAACAATTATGAATATGGATATTTTATTTTTAAAGTTTTGGTCCAAAATTTAAATCCCGAGGTTCAGCCTATGGGACTTTAATAAACATTAATATAGGGTGGTCAGTGGAAAACGGATGTTTTTGAAATTAGTATAACTGGGAAGGGCATGGTCTCCCAAGGTTGCTGGCACTGTTATCTTGTAACTTGGGAATGTAATTTTAGTAGTCATGGACAAGTTTTGCTTTTTTGCAAACAATATTCCCCGGGTGCGTTATTTCCCGACATGGTGACGTTCCCTGGCCTCCGCGCTCCCCCGATATCACTCCCTGTGACTTTTTCCTTTGGGGCTACGTAAAGTCAAAAGTGTATGTGAACAAACCAAGAAACAGTTGAAGGAGTCAATTAAATGTGAAATTGTCGAAATTCCGGACGATATGGTGAAGAAAGTGATGGGCAACTTCAGGGACCGTCTTGAGCAGTGCATCGCCGAAGAGGGTCGTCATTTAAATGAAATAATTTTACACTTAAACATTTTTTATTTTTTTCATTTTTTTTATTTTGTAAATAAAAATTACCATGTTCCTCTACACATTATTTTTACTTTCAACCCAATATGACCAAATTTAACAATTCGACAGAGTTTTTAAATGTATCCGCCTTTTCTTGACCATCCTGTATAATATATACAATTTAAAATATGAGCAATAAATGAATATTTAGAAAACACTATACTGTTCAGGTATTAAATATATTATGCCTTCGATTTGTATAGCTATAAATATCGCTCTAACACTTATTAATAATCTTATTAAAAACTGGGTCCAGAGACATGGCTGTGAGGGGAGGAGAGTGCTATGTAATAGTTTTCAAAAAACTTTTTATAATATATGTTTTTTTTTGTAATTTTGATCTAACAGTTAGTAAACGTTTTTTTAAATAAGGTTTGGGGAGGTTCGCTACCCCTAGCCTCCACTCCTCTTGGAACCACCCTTGATTGAAAACACTGACAAGACAATAAATAAAATCAACAGAATCAAATTTACTTTTCTACCAGAAAACATGAAAATAATCTGTGGTTGTAGTAGACAATTGAAGCATTTTTGATTTAGCAAAGGTTGATTATGGCAAAAAGAGAACTGTAATATTAATGACATCGATTATAAATAATTGTAGCCTTGAAAGTGTTTGAAATTAATGACAATATTCTATTATTATCTATAGTTGAATGGGTTATGAGTGTTCAAATATGTTCAAAATATATTTAAATACGATGTACAACAAATATGAATGCAATTTTTTAAGTATATGTTGAGTTGTGTTATGTAGCCGGTGATGCTCATCTCGGGAAATTGACAACGATGAGATCGTCGAAATCATTAATTACCGATTTATTAAAAAAAAAAAACAGCCAAATGGACGATGAAGATTATTATCATACAATATTACAGTATACAGTGAATTATTATTATTGTTGTTGTTCATATTATATAGTGAATTGGACGACTTCTCGCGGACAATCGATGATTTACCGACGACTGACGATGACGTTCTATCCCCGCGAATATACAGTATAGGTATTATTATAATACTTCCTGCGTCACTCACCGCGCGTGGATCAAGGCAACAGGAGGTCGAAGATTTATGGTCGTCAAACGTAAACCGCGTGCGCGTTGTCTGCCGCAGCTTACTTATACGGCGGCGGACACAGAAATAAATAATAATATTTACTTATAATAATAATAATAAAAAAAACGTGTGTGCTCCCGTCTACCGACAATATTATTATAGTTAATTAATGTACACACCGCAACCGGGTGGACGGCAAGGGGTTTCGATGGAGTAAAAATAATAAATATATTCTCATAAATTATAATATATAGTATATAGCGCTATCGTAGCAAATCAGTCACACTAAATTAATCTAACACGACGAGTAAACCATATTAAGACGGTTTATATTATAATAATGTATGGAAATATGCAAAAATAAAATGTAGACATGCTAATTCATTATAAGAATGAAAAAAGTTGCACCGACCAATATGAGCGTGAGAATGTTGGATAAAAATAAAATTAAAGAATTACATATCAAGTATTACAATATGATACATTAACTTTTCTACATTTTGAAAAAGTTCAACGCACTTTGAAGGGTATTTTCGCAGCAAATCAGTCTCAAGAATTAAATATGCTAACATGACGAGTAAACCATTAACAAGAGTTATAATATTATATTAACATAATGAATGAAGTAATAAAACATGGATATGCTAATACATTAACGATTAACCTAAGCGCGGCCAAAAAAAAATAATTCGATCACAAGTTTATGCGATAGCCGATAGCAGTTCCATCGACTAAACATAAGCGTGAGAAAGTTAGGGAAGTATGACATTTAAGGACTACAGAGTATTAATAAATTAATTTCTAGATTTTGAGAAAAAAAGTTAACATACATTTTGAAAATGGTAGGTATAATCGCAATATTGTCTACTGAAAAAAAAATCGGGGTTGTTTCAGATGGTACCTAATTTTAATTCGAATTAAAAAATAACACAAAGTGCTGTCTCATATATATATATACACAGCAATATACAAGTAGTTTTAATATAGTAATACCGCGATGGAAGTGGCCGTCAGTAAACCTGCTTATTATCGACCAACAGCTATTCCTCATATAATATTTTATATATATCATTTTCATTGTTTTTATCGATGTCGACCATTTATCGATTTCGGATCTCATATATTAATCTATAAATATATATGTATGCACGATAATAAATAGCGTCGTTTTAGACGAGTTCACATAACACTGTTGTTCCCATATATACATACATATTACACACATGTATGTCTTATTAGTTATTACCTTTCTGTCTCTCTCTCCCTCTCTCACGCACACACATAACAAACCCTCTATCTGCACTCGTACACACACACACACACACAAACATTATAATATACACTCCCATTCATTAGGACCATTAAAATCCGACCGAAACTTGGCAATGTACCAACAGGTCACGTACATAATATTATACGCGTAACAATAATGCGTTCTCACACACACAATATTCTCCTCGACGGACAACCGTGGTGTGTGTAATATATATTTTTATTGTACATCGGCTGCAGCAGCAGCTGCTGTTGTTAGTTACTCACTATATAGCCACTACGACTATTATTATTATTATTATTATTATTATTACTATTATGTTATTACACTCTCTATAGGTAGGTACGTACCTATATAATCGATATGACGACGATATTATATGATACATGTACAAACTTCTGCTGCAGTGTTCATATCACGCTTTACGCCCATTATGGCCTGCACGCGCAATGGTGACGGACAAAGTCTTTGCTCGTCTCCGCTGCTCGTGACAAGACACATCTTTTTCGACACACGATGACGCGTGCGTGTGCGTGCCCGGATTTACACCGACGACGGCGAGTCCGCGGCCGATACGCCTCCGTCGGCTTCCTGCACTTCAAACGACATAATATTATATTGTACCTATAGAGGCATACATCAACGTTACCTTTATATTATGCTGGTAAACCGTATTATTATATTCGTCCGATTGACACACAAACGAGCATTATACAGACGTAATCTATAGGTAGTGTTTACCATTGTATATAGTACATGTGATTTTCTTTACCAACCCGTTTTGATGTCCACCGCATTGCCTCGTGGCTATTATATTTGGCTCATCACACACGTTCAAAAAACTGACCTATATTATTATTATTATTATTATACACGAAAACCGTGAACGTACCTATTATACATATATATATATATATAGTGTATACATTATAGAACATATAGGTACGTCTGTGCGTATTGGTTACGCATACTCTTAAATCTAATCAATGACATAATAATAACTACAATTTTTTTTTAAACTTGGATAATAATGTGATAATGTACGTCATGTAAAAATCGTATGTCATGCTTTATATGCGTGTTCTGAAGACTACAATGTGACCTGCAGTGCTGTGATGATATTACACGAGTAATATTAAGTAATTAAACATAGCATAGTTGTGCGCTTGTGTCGCTTGTGATGTTTTTATATTTATGCGTTGATACGCGTGTGTATGCACATTATAATATACACATTATACTGTTCAAGACTTCAATCTGTTTTGATAATGCCTGAAGTTTAGAGAACCAAAAGTGGAAGATGTCTGAATGCGTGTAAGTATTTCTATACATGAGACGTTATTGCAGCAAGTATAAAAAGGAAGTCATACGTCAGTTCTTCCATGAGTATTTTTGAGGTGTGTTTTTTTCCTTTATATATATACATATATATTGCAACAGAGGTAAGATTGAAATTATTTCGGCATTCGGTGGGAAATACTTAAATTGTACGAAACAAATAGCAATTGAAGTTTTCCAAATAAAATTACAAATTTTATAGTTTATTCCTATAACCTAAACATTTTACAATGCCTGATATCAATATATTTTTTTTTTAATATTATATATAATTTTGTTTTTCTTCTGAATTTTTTTGTTAAAATGTTCTGTTTTTGCCTTTTCACAATGAACCCGCGTGTCTAGAAACTAGGAACTAACTTATCATATAAGTATATATAGTATTAGTATCAGAATATAATACATTATAATAAACTATGTATCAAAATTCAAAGTATTGTTTTAACTTAAAAACGCTAATAATGCATGTATTTTATATATTTTATTTTTATATGAGTTACAAATTGAGTACATATGCTGCAAATAATGATGTAAAGCTCTATTTTTTACAATTTTAACACACAGCATTATCAACTATACGTAAATAAGATTATTATAGAATTAATTATCATAGAATAAATTATTATACTTAACTGTATTTCACTTTTTGATAATTTTTGATTTTATACTTTTTTTGTTTTGTTTAAAGCGATTTAAGAGCTTTAATCCACGTGCGATATACTAATATAATTAAATATCAATACAAATTTATATTTATAAAGTTTTGGGTGTTTTGCATTTTAAATTGGATTCAACGTTTAAATATGATATCAATTATAGGTACCTACATGGGTGCAAATAAGGGTGGAGGAAAATAAGAGGTGGCTTACATTTATAACTATTTTTCACTATTTTGCTATTGTAAACTATTTTTCACTATTTTCTATTGTAAACTATATTTCGACATTTCAAAATTGTCAAACAATTAAATGAAAATTTGAATACTTAAATATAGCAACGCATATATTTAAGTTACAAGTTTTTAGTTATCTGGTATAGTTTTTAAGTACATCAATTGATATTTTAAATGAAACGGCCCGGACAGGGTTGAAAAATAATTGGTTGATTCGTTCAAAACTATGAAATTTGAAAACATCAAGCAAATATGAAAGAATATTATTTACATACAAATATTACAATTAACATTAAAATAGGGTATTAGTATAATACACATCTAATATTATGTGTGACGTTTTGTTAAGATTAAGTTGTTTGCTGAAAAGAGTATTATTTGTTCGTTTTGTAAATGCGTGACACATCACACATGGCTAACACCTTTAAGTACATAACATTACAAATTTAAAACACATGGGTCGTGTGTATATAGAACGTAACTATCAACTATTCAGACTTATGTACGTATATATTATTCCTTGTTTATTTTGAATAATGACAATGATCTGTTTGTTTGCTTGTAGGTACATACAAATATATAATACGAGTATGCTACTTAATTATACGGTATCATGGGGGATAGGTAGTAGGTAAATATTGTGTTTCCAGTAACAGAGTAATTTATTGCAAACTGCCAACTTCAATGATTGAGAAAATTGTGATGTTACGCATTTTTCATATAAAGAAAAACAAGAAATGATAAAGATGGCTATTCAATTAGTAACATCTATAATAAGATTCTGATTGATATTAAAATTAAAAATTTTTTTTATATAATAAAAGGACTATTGGTTTTTTGTTTTGTTCCTTAAATTGTCTGATTTTCAATTTGTTCTCCATTTCCAATTCTATTCAAAATTTAAATTATTGAATTATAATAAATTAATATGTACATATTATTAGTACACAATAAAATAAAACAAAGTCGATTTACCTAATATTTATTAATATTATGATGGTATACTGCAGCAGATTAAAAATATCACTTTTATGAATGACTCAGCTATAGCAGCCTGTCCCCGCGCGGGATTCATTCCAAAAACTAAAAAAATACATTTGCCTTACTTAGGAGTCAGAATGAAATTCGGGTTGACTGTGTTGGAGTGTGAAATAAAAGGGGAAACGTTAATGCGAACCAACGGACAAAAGAAAATAGTTAGCAAGTAGATCTTCCCTAAATAACGTTCGTCGAATATCCATATAGAGACCACAGGGTATTATACACAAACCCCATTATACCTACATAGTATATATAGGCTACATGCGAGTAGTAATCATTCACAATTATTTGCTTATTAGTTATTTTATATTTACCCAATTTTTTAACTAATTCCTACATACATCGATCTTAAAAATTAATGAGTTTTTGAACTATCCGTGATGACATAATCATAGCGCCAGATGAATCGATAATGGTATTAAAACCAGGTGTGCCTGCGAGTATTGCTGAATAACAGATATATAATTTACGAGTACCTAGAGTTATTTAAATTCTATCATAGTTTTTTTTTTTGCACCATTATAATATAGGTAGAACACTGTAGTACAAGACGTGTACAACAATAATATAATGAAATATATTATGAATGGGTTAAAAAAAACAGCTTCCGAGCTACAATAGAGAAATTTAAAAAAAAAAAAAAATACAGCAAATCCGATCTTATAATAATAATACAATGGATCCCACATATCCATTCCTCAACAGACACTTCTCGACTCTTGGGTTTTGTCATCGTCACACATGGGTGGAGTTTGAAGTTCCAAAAACGCTGTTTCACGTCTGTCGAGAAGAAAACATTCCTTAAAAGCTCAAAGTTAGGGTTAACCACCCCTCGGAGATACGCGCCGATGTAAACTATTCCGCATTGAGTCACACATTTTACCCCAACTACACATACCTATAACACCACATTATTATTTTCATTCAGGCAAATTTATTAATAATATATACTTACACAATTCGTCTTCTCGTCTACAGTGGGTGGAATGGCCTGCACATGGCGAATTCTATTTTCGCAATTTGAAACATATTCAGTTTTGACGCCATCGCTATGCATATTATAAGTAGATTGCAGCTCAGCTATCTGCGTGCTGGCGTGCTCATAAATCATATAAATTTATGATTTGGTATTTTTTTTTTTTGAGAAATAGATATGAAATATAAAAAATTATATTTACAAAAATGAGTATTGTCATTTACATCATTTTGGCTGATGTGCCTGTTGTCCAATGTTATATAATTCATGTAATATTTTAAAATATAGGTAAGCAATTATAAACATTAATGATATTATATTAAATACTTTATGTTTGTTTATAGAGAGAGAGGGAGGGAGAGAGAGAGACACACACTCAGCGTTGACAGTCGAAAAGTAAAAATATTTGAGAATTGAAGTACAATAATTTTCGTATTTATTGAATGTTTCAACTCTACAGGGATATTTCGTAACTCGTCATCATCAAATGTATTTAACGTCCAGTATAGGTTACATGATGAATTTGTACACAATATATTTATTTACAACGAAACAGGCCGAAACCAAATGAAACAATAAGATGTGTATATCAAAGTAGATCAATAGGTAAACTCTCTAAAGTTATATTTTTTTCATTAATTATTATTATAATACATTTGTACATGTATTTCACTCTTTTAAATTTGTAAGTTCGCATTATATAAAATTAATTTAGATGTATATTTGATCAAACAAATTATTTTTTTTGATTTTATAGTACCTATCTCGACTATAATCATATATCCAGCTGAAGAAATCAGGCGCGGATACAAGGGGGGGCATGGGAGCAATGCCCCTTCCCAAAATTTAAAAAAAAAAGAGGCTTGCGAAAAAAATTATATGATTTATTATAGAATAAATCCATTCTATAATTAATGAAAATACTATATTATTTCACATTAAATTATTCTTAGGCTCTAGTAATATTTAGCTCAAATGTAGAAAAAGTAATGTAATTAAATATTTTATAAGCAATAAAATGAGATGTAAGATTGAATAACCTAAATATTAAAAAAAAAAATGTTGTTTAATTATTTTTTAGTTTATTTAAAGGTAACCTAATCAGTAATCATCATTATCCTGATGTCGAAAAATATGATCATTATAAACCCTGATAATCTCTATTCATGATATTTGATGGATCAGCGCCTGGAAGAAATGTATTTATTTATTAATTGTTGTTATTTATAAATTTGTTTTTTTTTTTTTTTAATTTGTATGTTTGGTACATTATATTTCTATGTAACGATACAATTATGATAGACAAATCAAATTATTACAGACTTGGGAGAGTTCACAAAATATACCCTTCAGGTAGTACCGAAAGTACCGAAGTAGACCCTGGAGAATTTATCATACATCGGGCGAGCTTACAACCACCCCAATAGTAAACAACATGATATTATTATCATTGATTAAACATTGATCAATAGACAATATTATAATAACATCATGTATCTAGAATTCTAGAATCTATATTGTACAGGCTACAACTGCAGTAGATCATGTCAGACCCATCATCAGCGTTGTATGAGTTATTCACTATTCGCTCGTATACCGTATACGAAAACGTTGAGCAGTTATACGTACTTAGATAACGATCTCACCATACTGATCCGCATAAAATCACAAATGGACATAAAATTATGTACAGTGCGATGATAGGTATATATTATTACATACCACAATACCAGTAAACTACTCTTACCTACATGTACATACATTTTATATAGTATAAATGAGCCGGTTTATTTGTATATAATATAATAAAATAGAATAGTCATAATCGTACTTACATAATATTATAAGCTAATACTAATATAATGATTTATTAGACCACCCACCCACGAGGAGGCGGTGACAACTCGGCTTTATGGTACATAATATATACTATACAGATATATACCTGCTGCAGGACCACCTGTTGTTTCTATTTATTATACATACAATATATATATATATATAACAATAGGTAATGTATATAATGTATAATATTGTGCATGAACGTGTGTGTGTGTGTGTGTGTGTGTGTGTGTGGTATACCGCGTAGAGATTAGGAGCAGGACACATTGCGCAGTATAAATCGTTGTTGTCGTGTCGTTCAACTCTATCTTTTATCGTCCTCTACGAATCGTTTTTGCTCCTTGTCACCGCGGCCAGCGCCGCACTCGACCGGACAAGCTAATTCAGAGGCTCCTAGTACAAAGCGCACAATATAGGTATATATATATATACATATATACCATACGCTTGTATAATAGCAGTTATAATAGTAATAATAATAATAATAATCATAATATAATCGTAATCAAACCGCAATCACCGCCACCGCCGTCGGTGTACGACAGATATTATACGTCATACCTGTGTGTATAATATTATGATTATCGTTGTTAGGAGCGCAGTGTATACATATAGACTGTGTGTGTGTGTGTGTGTGTGTGTGTGTGTGTGTGTGTGTGTGTGTGTGTGTGTAATTGATGTTCTAACTGTCGGCTCGCGTGTTTCACGTGCACTCTCGGTCACCGCGGAAATATTATATTATACTCGCTGCTTCCTGCGAGTGTTCGTAAATCGATTTTGAAAACCGTTTGGGTACTTATTCTACCCCGGCACCGGAATATCGTATTGTTGCTCAATATATTTTGTTTTTGTTCGACCGATTTCTCAGCGGTATTTATTAGCATTAATTTCATTCGGTCGACCTCGAAATCTCAAACTGCACACGCCTATGTTTATTTCATGTAATTATTACTCTAAACTAAAACCATCTGTGTTGAGTACAACCCAACACACGTGGAAAGTGCAAGTCTGCAGTGAATGCATCTTCTACAGTGCAATATTTGCGAACCAGAGTTGGGCATCGGCTAACGATGATTACGTTTTCTCCAAACGTATTATTATCAGCTCTGCTGCAGGTGCAGATGGGAATTTATATTTTTTGTACCTACATGAAAAATAATCAAGCAAATTTACAATATTCCAAATTTGTAAAGATATAGTAATGCGCAAAAGCAAATATCTACAATATTTACTATATATGCCGCGTGGAAACGAGAATAATCATATTTATGCTGTTTATTAATGGGCTGCATTCTGAAACCGGCATACATAGTTTGAATTAAAACACTGTTTATATAGTTATTATTTGGGTACCCAATTAATAATCATCTACAACCTGTATAGTATTTTATTAGGGATGTTAGTCATATTACAATAAAATACATAGTTTTTTGTCATATTGTGAAGTTTAGCAGGGCTCTATATCATTATAAATGTAGCACGACTAGATAATTTCGTAAAATTCATTTTTTTCTTTAATGATTATCAACTAGATGGATTGGGAAAATTACTCGTGTTTAAAAAAAAATACACAATATACATGTTACAGCGTGACTAAAATAAGTTTCTTAATTTGTTTGATAAATTGAACAATATTTGCATTAAAAATGTCTCTCAAGTTGTAAATAAAGTTGTAATATGACTCACATGCGTAGTAAAAAATACCTTAATCCAAAATATTGACCTTTAAACCATGACACCCATCCAACAAAATAAATTCTAAAAAATATAACGGTTTTTTTCTACATCAGTCAGCAGAAAAATACATTGCGGCGTTTATTATGATTTTTCTTAGGAAATTGAAACGCGGTCGTTTCTTTCAAACGTTGCTACGTTGCAAACCGGCTACGTTTTGCATAATATTATGATATATTGTTGTGGTTAGTCATACTCAAAAGTCGATGATAAAATTCGGATCTCCTCGATAATAACGAACACTGCAGCAGTGTGCAGTATAATATGCAGCATAGACGTTATCGGGGCCACGTGTCACAAAATAATATAATAGGTATATATACCTAATAATATACTATACATACAGCAACATTATTATACGACCGGTGTGCAATAAATAATAATAATATATTATATAAAATGTCGGTTTGAGACGGAAAAATGTTTCGTGCAAATTTCGACGGTTGGAATTTGCCGAATAATAATCTGTTGTCCGCAACAGAGAGCGTCGAGTAGTCCTCTCTTTGCAGTGGGTTTTTAGATGGTTTATTATATAATATATATATAGGCGTACGTGCAACGATGCAACATGCGAGAAGTATTGTATAGCTCTATGTTGCTATCATTTATACATATACACATATATATATATATATACTCGCGTAGTCATAACGGTGGCGGTGTGCAAAAAATGTATCCTCTCTATATATATTATACATTATATACTGCAGTATATACACATACGACGGCGTCCAATAATTATATATATATACGCGTCATATATTGAATTGAATTAAAGCGAAAAACATTTTTCGGTGCTCGACCGGATTCTTGGATGCGAGTGGCAAAAAAAAATAAATGTATAAACTAAAGCGACATTAAACGGACGTTATATACAGGTATATTATATAGAAGCACGGCCGAAAATTTTTCTCTTTCGGCATCCCGGTGGAAATTAAAAAATAAATAAATAAAATAAAAACCGGCCACGACCGAGGGAGTGGTAACAATAGTCGGCGGCGGCATTTATATATAGGTACGTGTCCGTTTACAGCGGTCGTTTCGGTTTGATTAATGGCAGTCGGTCGCAGTTTTGGTACGTATATAATATACACGCACACATATGCGGACTATGACGACGTCACGGACATAAAAGGATCAGAAGAGCGAAAACGACGGAGAAGACGAAAAATAAATAGTAGAAGAAAAAAAATCGAATTCTCGTAACGATTAAAAAAAAAATAATAATAATAATAATAAACCGGTAGCCGTCGTGTCTTTAAGCCCCGTCGTGTCCTCTCTAAACGTCTAATAATATTATTATTGTATGCGACACGAAAAACTGAATACGTCCGCGAGTTGGGACCGTTGATTAAGATTGCATATACAATGTAGTTGTGGTTTTGGGACTTTAAAAAGTAAATATATAATACTAAGTGATATATGCTGAATAACTGATAGATGGATGAAAATAATACAAAAACGCACTGTCTTTACATTTCCAGAAACTTTTTGGTATCAAAGTTTAAAGATTATGTATGTACCTATATATACTAGCTGATCCCGTGCACTTTGCTGCGCGTTAAAAATGCCAACTCTATACGAGACTCGATGGTGATAATGCGAGCAGTATATTATGCCCACCTGCTGTGTAATATTGAAATAATAAGTTTTATATTTATTTTGATTGCGGACACGCCGATGAGCGGCTATAATAAGTGCAACTCAGCCACCTTGATAGGCAATGTGCGAAAATTCAATTGTGTGTATGCTTATACCTGATCTGCTCGATGAACCACTGCAGGCAACCAATGAACCAATAAACAAAAAAAAGAATAACCATTTCTACTAAATATATTTATATTTCTCCTACAACCAATAGCAACCGTATATAAACGAATATTTTCTTCGTAAATCTTAAAATCTCTGTTTGAGCAACTCCCCGGGTCGGACCTGTCGAGTCCAATTGTGAATCTAAACCATCCAGGATTGTGTCTTGTGCTAAGTTCACGCTTTGAAAAGTAATAAAATAAACAGATGTGTACATTCAATTGTGTGTGTTTGTGTATTTTTTAAACTGGAAAACATAGTAAAAAACCATTTACCTATTTAAAAAAAAAAATGTTTAATTTTCAAAAAAAAAATGTTTAAGATCATTGAAGTCTGTGTTGAGTAAAAATTTAAGCCACATAAATTGATATTGAGTTAGTAAAAAGTTAAAAATTAATTTGAAAATGCATTGAATAAAACCACATGTGACGTCTTAGCTGGGTAGTTACTATAGTTAATAATATTCAAGTACTCTTACTCGTCCATTGCTGGCATTACTCAGACAAATAGACTATTATATTAAACTGTTTTATATGTTCGAAAATAATTATCTCAAGGACTTAGGTGAAATTATGGTTGAAAATATTGTATCTTCTACAGGTAAGTATTTTTTTCAAATTAACTGAATCATATTATGAATTAGTTATTAGATAGGTATTTATAAATATAGCTACAAAGTTACCAATTAATTTGATAGACATTCAGATGTTGAGATTTTAAAATCAGTTTAACTAATTAAACTAATGAATACATTATAATATATATTCAATATTCATAAATAATAAATACGTAGACCCTTAAATTCGGATTATGGACTATTTAGGAGTGTGAGGAAAACAGTCTAGACTACCTTGGCCGACGCAAAGGTGCATATAATGGAGGGTGGGGGGGCTAACGGGGCTTAGCCCACGTATAAATTGATCACGCTAAGCCTATAGCCCAGCGCATCGAAACACTTACAGTCCAAACCCGTTTCTGTACGGGCACCTTTACACTTCATGATGGTACGATGGGGGAGGGAGGGGGAGATGAGGGTGTCATATCCTCCCACCCATTGGTATTATTATTTTGCTATGAAATACATGATAAAGCAATGAAAGTATATTTACAGCTATAGATGATTTGGTCTGAATAGTCAAAAACTCATATCTCCCCTTTCAAAATAGCTGATCACGCGCCACTGATGGCACAGTATACAATAATATATAAAATGCTTACGCCTACTCTTAAATGGGACAGTGTAAGTTTTAATAAAATATTTGCTGTTCCATACGAACGTGAGAGCGTGTGGGGGTGGGATGTCGTAACGCAGGAGAGTGTCAGGTATAATATATATAGGTTCATGGTCGTTTAAACGGTCGACCGATTTAAGCGTTTATCATCGTATTTATATATATTATAATAACATATATAATATACATATTGTAATACCTGTACCGGGCTGTACATCAAAATATCGTTTTGTGATATAATGTAACATTATGTATATATCGGGGTCCATTGTTCCGGTACATCCATCGGCGGCGGCGGAGTCAGCTATGATGGGGAAACATCTATAAAACTATAAAAATGTATATATATTATGGAGGCCTTTTCTTGGTCGGTAGGACCCACGCGTGTGCCGGACGACGGCAACGCATATACACATAGGCAGCTGCAATGGGCGACGGCGACGACGACGACGACGACGACGACGGTAGCAATGCGATGACCAAACACTTTTTCCGTCGTCATCGTGTAATTTTTTTGTTTTTTTTTTTCCATACTGCTTTAAATATTCCCATTCATCTATATCAGAAAAATATAGCGATCGAAGAGAGAGAGAGAGAGAGAGAGAGGGGGGGGGGGAAAGAAAAGGCTGCGCCGTGTATATAATCTACAGTATATAGGTACCTGTATAACGTACAGGAAAAACAACGCTATGAAATATTCCAATCAACCGTGAATGTCGTCTACACTCGCCAAGTATAATAATAATAGGCACCTCTTATCTATACATACATACAATAATAGTATAATGTCTGTGCGTGTGGACGCGAGTCGCATTATAATATGTACAAGTGTGTATATACACAGACATATAAACAACACGTAATAACAACGCAGTATAATAATATATAGGTTTATATATATATATATGTATAATGTATATGCTCAAAGTATATAATATAATAAATATATATATATCATCGACACAGTAGAACGGTTCCGCGGAACGGACGTCATCCGTGCACGGCGAACGCAAACAAAAGAGACCCGAAAAACTTTTCCTCCGTCTACATGCAATATTATATTATAAACCATAATAATAATAATATGATGTGATAAGCCTATATAACGGCAATACATATATATATATATCATATATGTATCCGAGGTACGCGCGATTACGACAAAATAATAAAGTTGGGTTTAATGATGTTTTCACCGTTAAATTCTGTGCGTCACCGGTTGTCGGCCTCTGCCCCCGACGAGTAGTGCAAGAGTTTGAATTTCACTGAATTTATACTTTACTCAAAAATTAAGAAAAAAATATTTCATGTGAAAATAATGATTGTTAAAAAAATGGGAAAGTACGTAGGTATAACCACCCTGATATGCAACGCATGTATCGAGTGTACCTCGTTATTGCAGATGACTAAGTCACTGTAATGTACCTTTGTGATAGATTTGAATTCAATCATAGAGCATAATAATATATCGCATATAGTACGACAAGTGTTTCCGGGCAAGACGATCTTTCAGCTTATATGTGTATTGTTTATTAATTATTACCGAGTATATTTTTTATGATTTACATTTTTATATCATACTTAACCTATACTTGGTAATAAACATATAAATTAAATTGTATATTGTTATTAAAGTAATTTATTTTATTAAACGATAGGTTGATTACATTTGTCATTTGTGCCGTGTTAAAAATATATTGAAATAAATTTAAAGTTCAAATACTCAAGAATAGTATTTTAAAATTACAAAAAATGTTATCCTTTGTTTAAGTATCTAATTTCGTATAATTTTGAACTTAAAATTTCTATAAAAAAATACTGTGTTCAAAATATATTTTTTAGATTTGTTGGTTACATTAGTACTTATTACATTTTCAATCTTTTCAATAAAAATTGAATATTTTGTACATTTTCACTACAAAATTATTTTCAAAATGTTGTAATGTTTACAACGTTTGTTAAAACGTTAACTTCAATTAATGCTTTAAAAAAAAAATTTGCCTATGTACCTTTATTATTTCTAAATAGCATTAAGTAATATAAGCTCATGACTCATGAGGTGGTCACGAGGAATCTTGTATTATATTTTCAATCTTTTTAACACAGAGAAAATATTTTTATCAACACCTATAAATATATATGCTTTAGTGAAAATTGATTTGTTCAAAAACTGGGTTGAGTGAAAATTCCTGCTTTCCGAATTTTGTTTTATTGTGCCTGTTTTTCCAAACACTATAGGTATTTGAGTATACCGATTGATATAAACGTTGTAAACTATTTTTTTTCTGTCATATTTTACTTTTTTAGATATTTTATATTTTCAATATTACGTCAATATATGACGTAATATACTCTCATGTCCAACGAACAAACCAATCCATAAATATAATTTACATTACACACGCGTTTAGTATCTTAATAAAAGTCGATTAGTCGGGAGTTAACGAATTTCCGCGAAATAAACACTTGTATCAATACAATTAACATTTTCAATGAATATAATATATTTTAATAGAGCTATATACTTTTAGGCATAATTATTATAACAATAAATGACGATATAAAATGTTCAGCGTTTGTTGGAGCGACTTAAAGTACATTGCCATAGTAATAAATTGAAACAGAATACAAATATTATAAATTATAACATAGGTAGCTAATATTGTGTTGGAGGTGGCGAAAGGAGTTAATCGTATAACAATCGATACGCAATGAATAGTACGTCTTATGTAATAATAATAAATACAAAAACAAAAAATAGTTTTGTTTTATTTCCGTTACACGATTTTTATACACCTACCTATCTCTTACTTGATTTCACATCAGACATGGCCACATAGGTAAATATATATATTATCATTATACTATTGTAGGTCTTTGTACGCGGAATTAAATATGTCGTCACGATCGTTGATTGCTCCATTATCGATGTATATAATATAATAGATAAATATATACAGGTACCTCACACAGTCACACCTATGCCAAATCGTCCGAAGACGGCAGACCCGGCTGACAATTGTCGAGTAATTCGTTTTGATGAAGTGTGCGCGCGCGCGTCTCCGGGACACTCTTGTAGCGCGACCGCGCCGTCCCGTGACCGTCGGTCGTCGGCTCGTCTCGGTCCACCGACCGTGGTTGTAGTTGGTCGCGTCCAAGTGTGAAAATAATAAATATCGTACGCGGGAGTAGAAAAAAGAAATCTATACTCATAATGATTTATGTCTTACCGGGAATTATTACAAATAATTAAAATAATAATCCGATTATTAGCGACGCGTTAACCGTATAAAAGTGAAATATAGCTCGGAACTTTCGTAAGAAAAATATAAATAAACCCTTTCCGGCAGAATTGGCGACGGTCCAACCCCCGTGGTTCTCCAACAGAACGACCTCGGGGTGAGTGCATTAACGGTGTGAAAGGCAGGGGGCGAATGCGAAATGGTGCGAAATAATATAATAATAATAATAATAATAATAATAATAATAGTAATAATAATACTGTTGTTTTGGACTTGAACGGTTTCTTATTCGACGTACTCATTATAATAATGTGTAGGTATGGTAAGCACCTATATATAGTAGTATAATATACTCGTGATATTATATGCATAGACAAATAAAATTTGTTACAGTAAAACTCTATACAGCAATTTTATTGGTAGAGCATTCCTAGATGGATAGGTCGGTGTCTACATAGTTAATGTCATAAATTAATATAATATTATGATAAGGGTGTATCTGGGGTGTTCAATAGTAAATCGATCTTTTAAATTTTCTAGAATTAGAAGTATAAATTGATCAATGAAAACAAAAACTATACTTGGTTTTGTTAACATTTAAAAGATATTTTAGACAATTAAAATACCTATTATTTTACCTACCAATTTTTTTTTTTTACAAATTTCTGATATACCTATCAATTTCATTTACCACTAAGCTGATAAGCCTATATAACTAATAAGTTATTAGTAGGTATTTACTATTTAGTAATAACTAAATATGAAAATAAATTTAAAGACTTACTAAAGTACTAAATTCATACATTTACATATAACTTTTAACCACTTATTTTATAAAAAAAAACGTTATAAAAAGCTATATGACAAATCATTACACTATCCACCCAACTTCGATTTGCTCTTAGCAATCCTCCATTTAAATATTAAATACTTTCCTAATATAAAATATATGAGGTGGTATAATTAGGTGTCCTCTACCTTATCATTGAGTTTGAGAAAGTCACTGTAATGGATGAAAAAATCATGGTACGAATATAATATGATAAAAAAAGGTACTGCAGGGCGGAGATCGTCTGTCAGCCAATATAATTATGTCTACAAGATAATTCACGATTTTGACGATTTTGAAAAGTATTTTCGATATACTTTAAATGCCACCAGAAAAAATTGTGAAGAAATTTGTGTTATTTTGTTACTCACAAACAAAAATATTATTATATGTATAAGTTCTTAGGTTTTGTAGGAGACTTAAGACTACCCCTCCCTCCTCCAAAATGTTGTGGCATTGGAGAATTGTAATGTCTTTTTCTTTTATTATTTTTATCTGTTAACTCTAATTTTTCCTATAAATAAACTAGTCAAAGGCGTCGCCTTACATATAGGCGGCTACACATAATAATATAATAAAATTATTAACAAATGTCAAAAAAAATCTAAACATAATTGAATAAAAAAAAACTTACACATAATATTATACCTTTTTTTTTTTACTTTGGTATCGAGGACCGGAGGATCAACTGCAGTTGGCATTACTTCTCCTCATTACTATTATACCTATTTAGTTTATATATCTTTAATAGTTGAAAGTGAACTTTCAAATTTTTAATTCATATCACGGTGACGTCTTGCTTAGCAAAAAATAATAGTAATAACACATCAATAATATACTTACATTATTTACAACTTATATTGGTACCAATGTTTTGTCAATAAAAGTAAAATGTAAAAAAATAGTGGGATCCATGAATTATCAGAGTTGAAAAATTGAAGTTCTAGGTTTAAAAAAACCGTAAAACTATTGTTTTTTTTTCAGTGTTTATATCATTTTTGTAAAACCACAGGGAAGATGTTTTAAATACAATTTGAAAATATTGTATGCATAATAATATGTATAATAATTACATACCTATCGTATTAACAAATGATACTAAATAAGTCAATTACCGAAATAATATACAGACATACAGTATGACATGTCTTAATGTAATAAATTTAAATCACCTTAAGAAAAATTAACACGTCCATATCTGCTGACATAAATAATGGTTGGCTATATAAAAAAAATCAAGATGTTTGTACAACCGAAATAGTTATATTGGCTCCCATAAACTTCTCCAATTCCTAAAATGGCCCTCCAAAAATATTAACTTCAGGTGACCCCTGGTGTATAAATGGTGTATACTGTACTGGTGTATACTTTAGTCCCGGTGTTTAAACTAAATGAAGGCACTCCAAAATATGGAATATACGCGGGCCGGGAGATTGGCATTTTTTACGCCTAGGAAACTGACATCCTACAAATGGCGACGATATTCGTAAATATTTTGACGTTTAAAAAAACAAAAACAAAATCCCAAAAGAACGGAAAAACTCGCTCGCTCGCACACCTGGGTGGTCGTCGGTAGATACGTCCCGGTAAAACGTCGGACGTACATTTATAGAGCGATTACCAAAATAACAGTTTTTGAGGAGAAAAAAAATCTGAGCGCGAGCGCATTTGTTATAATTACATAATAATATACACAAACCGTATTATACCTGCCTACCTACATGAATAAAAGGTACGAGTGCGTAGGCGTGCAGCAAGAAATGGCACGGGACTATTGTTTTCATATATAGGATAAACATAATATAATATATTATAATGCTTTATGGCCTACCTACATTATATAGTGAGCACATATCTACTTATCTACTTATATATAACCATCGAGTCGACGGATTTCGGCGATACGGACTTATATGATACAGCCATACACAGGTATTAATAGAGATCCATAGAACATTTAATAATATATGCGTTTATGATATAGTAAAAATTATAATGCACTTTGCTGCGTTGTAATCGAGTCGTGAAATCACAACATGAAGCAAGTTCAATATTTAACGTTATTATGAAAACGAGTATTTTTATTTTTTTTTGGTATATGCGAACGGCGTAATGGCAACAACTATACTATGCCACCGTACCACTGTACCAATGGGCACTGTACCAGCATTATGATAGCACTTGATGTTATAAATTGAATACATAGCATTCATTATTTTATCATCGCTTATCAAGTATTCTCAGAGATGTTATTTTTTATAAAAATATGCCTTTAAATTTAAATCCGTTCTTAGTATAGAACAAATTATTTGTTAGTTTGTTTACCATCGCAAAAAAAATTCTCTAACGTGTTGAAAATATTAATATACGTCACTTCATTATACACATTGGTAATAATATTTTTCTTTTCAATTATTTCTCCTTTTGTTTTGATAATTTATATAAAGCGAGGTAAAACAAAATAAATAGGTATAGTTGTATTCCAATTTCGATAAATAAAAACAGTAATGATGATAAAAAAATTATATATATAGGTAATATATTCATCAGGAGCTATAAAAAATAGTGAAAAAGCAATGTTAAACGTTACGGGCGGCGTCATTCGTCATATTATTTTTTCATCGCGTATTATTACCTGCAACTGAGGTAATATGCGAATTTCGAGGCATCGTGTTGCTATAACTATAAGGCCTAAATTTTCTAACGACCCGAACTTTTTTTTCTTCACTCTCCTCCATGACTCATAAACAGTCATCAGATCGACTAGAGATCCAGCAACATTTTTATCATTCAACGAAGCGTCTGAAATCCGTACACTATTATTATGCGACCACATTATAAAATAATTAAATAAGTGATTTTTATTACTGTAGCAAATGCCTTTGACCCCATTCAATATGGTATGTATGTACCTAGAATTAGTTCAACATCTCCGGAAGATCCCATTGATGATTTATATTACATGATAGCATAAAAAATGTTTTCTCCTTTGTAATAATAATTGTCCTATTGAAAACCATAAAACTGTAACTTTAGGGTACAGTTATTTGCAAGACCTGCTGCGAACAGTTGATTAAGCGATGTTATAATTTTGATTATACATACAATACCTGAATGCAATTATTATATCAAGTAACCTATACCCACCTTTGAAACTACTGCGTAAAGTTAGCGGAGGAAAGTAAGCCCCACAAGTAACTTTATACTGGGCATAGCATTAATTTTGAAAATTCTACTGCTGAATAGCACTAAATAATGGTGTTATATAACGGGAATTACTGCTCGAATTTTTATCAATATATAAAACGATGAATGCAATTTTTAATCTCGTACAAATAAAACTTACGAAATTTCGATCGACACCAAGTTACACTAGACACTACATTTTTAGGGGCAGGTTTGACCTATTGATTGGCAATAGGTCCCAGTATATACCACTGCATCAGTTATATAGATTTGCCGACTTATAGAACAATTTCAAATAGGGCAAGATGTAATCTGTATTTGATTGTATATCTTTATAGTCTACAGATACTCGTATTTCTACACATATCGTATAAATAACTTATTTAAATTTGAAACACCTCTACATTTTACTTGACAGTACTAATTTTAATGATTATACATTATAATTACGTATTATATTACTATTTCTTTTTTAAGAGCTTATTAATTATAAACATGCGTATCACATAGAAAACAAAGTATTATAAAAAAAAGATTAGTATCTATTATACACAGGTCGCTATTGGCAGACTTTCTCCTCCTGTGACAACTCAAACGTGAATCAAACATCACACCTTCCTGCATCAACCACTGCTTTACAATTTACATAGTATACTCGACCATCGAACATACGTCATACTCTAACTAGGTGCGTGGACCCGCACTCACACACAATACACAAGGTGCATAGCACATTATTATATAATATAATATGTATTAGCCATTAGGTATACACTTGCACAAATATTGAAAAGTCGTTTTCTCGCGTTTTCGGCAAGTTCCGTGTAAGACGATGCCATGACTCATGTTTCAATATTAAAAATAACGTGTCTCATCCGTGGTATACCTATAGTATAAAATATTGTAAAAAAACAGAAACAATGACGACGACGCCACAAACCGAAGTTTTCACACCCCCATCCCCTCCCACCTAGACAGAAGTGGACGTAGACAGCAAATTACCGGGTTGAAAACCCAGCCATCGGTACCACCACCACCACAACAACAACAACAACAACAACAATATCAGGACGACTTGTATATACTTACGGAGTTTCGAGCGACTTTGCGCCGCCGCTGATGGCACACTATAAATCATTCACCGTCTTGGGGTATGACGACGACAACAATATTACTATAATGAATGGATTTATGTTTACGCCCGCTACTTAAATTTGACTGATTATATTAAATTATATTTTACGCAATGATAACGGGACGGGAGCGCGTTATTATTGGCTAATATACAGTAGCAATTCAAACCACCTCCATACCACGAACTCTAATCGTCGATCGCAAAAACCTACAAAAATAAATAACATTAACAAATATCTTTTTTTTTTTTGGTATCGTTTTGTTCCTGTTCTTTATTATTATAATAAAAATTATTTTTATTTTCACACACAAAGTATATATGTGCGAAAATTTAACATCAAAGCAAGATACAAAAATAGTAAGTAATTCATTATCATATAACACACGCAACACACATAATATCTCATTAAAACTTTTTAGTGTCTTGTTGCTATCAAAAAAAAAATATTTATATACAATACTATAATATGATAATGATAATAATAATAAATTAAAAATTACGATATAACAATAAAAGTTTGAAACGAATTCCTCTCCAGCGGCTTCACAACGATGACGTCAATTGGCGGAGAGATGACAATATTTTAAAATGATCAACACACGCATTTCTTACACAAATATAAATTAACTCGAAGTAAACAAATAAATTTAAATATCCCTGTCTAAAAAAAAGCCTTTAAAAACATTTTTTTAAATAATATAAAAATATAATTGTTTTAACGATTTAGCCTGAAATAAATACTAACATAAACACTAATATTATGTATACATAAGTGTTCAAAAAAACTATTTAGTAATATTCGCCTACTTTAAAACTCAATACAATATTGTTATATACATACGTAGATGTGTGTGTATATATATATATATAAATAAAAGTAATAAATTATCTAGCCATATGGATTTTTTCAATTTATGTTATATATAATATATAATATATATATTATTTATATATTAATATTATTAATATATATATAGTATATTTCTTTATTGTACAAATTTCAATTCGGATCTTTCAACTCATGAGCTCAGTACCTGAAAAAAAAATATTAAATTATATTATTACTTACAATTTCAGCGTTTTATTTACATTTTAAATGAGGAAAGGGTAAACTGCAGGGGTTAATTATCAAATTAATTTATTAGGCTATTTCAATAGATTTGTTAGGTTCTTGGAATTATGAAATATATGTAAACAAATCTACTAAAAACAAATGTTTATCGTTTCCGATTTGTCATGCTCGATATTTTTAATGATAATTTGAAAGAAAAAAATCCAAAGGGCAATTTTTAACGGTGACGGTGTATCCTTAACACGGCAGCTGGCCGCGATTGGCTTACAATCGTTAGCTGAGTGTATAACGCAGGGGGGGGGGGACTCGCCAAGTGATTGAGGTGAAAATAATCTACACGGGCCGGACAGGGGACTTTAGCGCAGTGGTCTTTCGCGGTATACGACGCCAATCGTAACTATTACTATATACATCACGTGTCAGGGCAATAATAATCATAATAATAATAATGAATTAAATTGTTAACGATGTCGGAGAGAAAATAAAACGCACCGAAGGAACAGCAGTAGAAGAAGGGACAAAAAAAATAATAACTACAAACGGCCAAGTGCATCATGCATCGTCGTCGGGTCCCACGTGAATTGCACGTATGTAATATAATAATATAGTGGTGCGAATATGTTCGCGCAGCAGCGCACGTCATATTATTAATATCATGATTATTATCGTTGCAGATTTACGGTCGCTAAACACATATTATATACGTTATGTACATACATCGTGTATACTGTACAGGGTTTCTTAGTTTAATTGACGATAAAAACGGGTATACAAGAGTCTAGGATAGCCCGAGTACGGTACGGTGTACACGACGCGATTACTGTATGTGTGCGTGTGTCGGAGGAAAAAAATAAATATTACTTTACACGATACGCACATACAATACGGAGAGATCTGAATTCGAATGGCGCTAATTGGGCGGCTATATAGAGTATAATATATTATAGAATATAGATGACTGTATAGTGTATACTGTATACGGACACCGGTGACAAGACTCAAATCCTGTTGGCATAACATTAATATAATATAATAAACTCTCGATATTATAAATTATAATATTACAGCTTAAATTATTTGTCGTTCTGTAAGATTCGTTATGCGGTCTTAGGCAAGAGTTTTAGTATAGAATACTATAGAGTATAGATGATCCCAAATCTCAATTAGATTCTACATTTGAATCAAAATTATTATTTTACAAACACAATGTTTAGTGTTTCTTTTAACTGTGGATATATTTTGTATTAAAATAGATCTCAAATATGGTAAACTTATTTTTATCACTAACATTTCTACTTAAGCATACCCCATCGCGTTCACACTTAATATTAGTTTAATTTGGTGTGTATCCATAATTTCATAACTCACATCCTACTAAAAACTTCAATTGTTAATTAAAAGAAGATAGGTCAAAATTAAATAGTAAAATATAATAACTAACTGCTAGCCAAAGAAAAAATCAAATTTAAAGTTTCCATAAAAAAATAATTTGAATCGTAAAATTTTAAGTAGGTATTAGTTAGTTCCCAGCTTCGAAATATATACATAGGTATTATAGTGTTGAGCGTTTTAAAGCAACTTTGAGTGACGTGACTCGGGAAAGTTTTTGACGTTATTACCCCGCATGCCGAGACCATAAGATGAGGGGAAGAAGCAGGCCGACAGTAGCGGGGAGTGTGTGTACCGACCGGAAATGACACGGCCGCGACATAATGATGATTACGATGATATTATGCGTTGCGGTAATTGCGGCACCGTCACCGCCTCTTGTCCTCCCGCAAGAATTTCAATAATACAACAACAACCAACGTACGCATATTATAATGTACCTACATATATGCATCATGACTTCCGCCGTCTCGTTTTACGTGATTACGATTTTTCGAATTCGGGTGGTCACCGCGGTCTTGCTTCTCGTAATAATAATAATAATAATAATAATAATAATAATAATAATAAGTCTATAGTGGGTTAAAAGTCAAAACGGAAATAATCAGGTGGAAACGCGATTGCGGCTTTGTATATAATACCCAGAGGCAATATAATAATGCCGTCATCGTCGACGTCGTCGTTGTTGTCCAATGTCAACAGCTCTCCGCAAGAATACGAGCGTGTCCACTGAACTATATATATGTACAGACACACAGACGCACGCACATTCGGAAATTATAAGGGAATTTATTTGTCTACCTATCAAGTTAGGTTTTTTATTTTTTTTAAAGCACTGCAACGAAACTGCCTCATGATTTTTTATTTTTCATACCGTTTTAAGTTAGTGTCAATTTTAATACAATACTCGTTGTTGTGCTGAACCCCGGCGCAATCAGTTACGCATGACTATTAGAATGTGAAATATTCTATTTACGAGAGAAACGAAACATTTAATAGAAGTACAATATTATTATAACGTGGAAGATATATGATAATAAATAATGTGATGATGTGATGAGCATTCGTATGCAGGATAGTACAGCATCAAAAAATTTAATGAAGAGAAAACACTATTTTACCGAAATACTATACGATTCGATTATTTAACTAAGACTATGTTCAGAATAAAAAATTGTTACAGAATTATGTACGATGTGTTAGTTAGTTAAGTAAGTAATGGTAATAAAGACATAGCGTCAGTAATTAATAGTTTTAATTCAATCTCAATGCGTATATAACAATGCGTGTGAAATGAAAAAAAAACGCGTCAAGAAATACAAACACAGGAAGCTGGCACATCCGAACAATAATAGCTCATATAATGTCCCCTTATATTATGCGGTACAAATGAGTGTTAAAGCCACCAAAGTGTTTTCTCACATTCCATCATCGTTCTGTCACACTATATAGTATGATCTAGTTTAAAAACGAATCTTTCTAAGGGACAATCCGTTACGGTTCGATTTTATATTTAAAAAAATTAATGCATGTGAACAACTAACCTTTGAAACCAGCTTCTTCCTCGGCGACGAATTCTGGCAGATCTTCAGTAGGTTCGTCAAACTGTAAAAAAAAAATTTATTTAAAATGGAAAACGGTTTTTAAACATTGAAAATATTGTACAGTAGTATATTTTTATAAGTTCAGTAGAATACCCTAGAGAACGGAATAGGTCTAAAAATTCTGCAAACATTAGATTATTTAAGTAGGTACTATAATTAAACGTACCAACATCATTATAGAATAAAAGTAGTAAATTATTATTGGTAGTAGCCAACTCCCCAAAATGTATTTATTTTGACTTCATATCTATGACTGTTAATTTACTAAATACTCATTGCAAAAATAGCTCTAAGTATATTTAGTAAGGACAATATTTTACGTGTATACCTACAAATTGTTATAAGATTTTTTCGTAGTAGTCATATTAAAAACTTTATTTAAACTAAATTTTACACCACCGTCTTTTTTAAACACGATAATTGACATGATTACGCGATAATATTCAAACACATAAGCTAAATGCTGATAATAATGTGAATATACCGTGTCAGATGAGCAGAGGTAAAGCGCACTTCAGAACAAAAACACGTGATTGGTGTTTCAAAAATGTATGGCGAGATAATACACTTTTGTATTGCTTACACATAAATTTGATATGCTATGGGGAGTGTAACAGCATAATATAAGTATTCTTTTTTATTTTTTCAATACTGAAAATAGAATTTTTCTGTTTTAAAAATATTTAGATATCATATAGTTTATCTTTTTAAATTATTTTAAATCTCAATATGTTTGTTTTAAATTAAGTTGAACTAGTCGTAAAAGAACATTTTGAATTCAAAAATTACCTAGGTTACCTAGGCTAGGTATAGACTTCTTTTAAATGTTTTATGAGCATTTTTAAAAAGGTACTCTTTTAATTCTATTTTTTTTTATAGATACTTTTCAAACGAGTCTTACTTCAAAAAATGGGGTTATTTTAAAAAATCATAAAAATAAGCTAGGTACTCTTGACTTAGATCAATTTTTTAACGATCAAAAAGCGGGTAAGTGGATGTCGCTCTACTGTACATTAGGTGTCTAGGAGGTCGCTGTAATGGATGGTATTAAATTTGATTTCAATGATATCATAATATCATATTGTATACGAAAAATTATTTTGATTTTATATATTCTACAACAAAAAATTTACTGATGGAGATTTTAAAAAGTTATAGGTAGGTACTATTATATTTAAGACTATAGTTTATCCGATTATGTTTTGGTTTGTTCAATTTAAGACATTAAGTTAGGAAATAAGCGAATTTAATTTATGACCTGAAATGACTTCAAATTATTAAATTGAACATAATATATAGATGGGGAAATAGCAATAATAATAATATTTGCACGTTATAATGCACCTATAATATATTTACCTATGAATACCTACATTGTATGGTGACTGATGAGTGTATAAATATCACAACAGTCTAGACCTCATTACATATTATCAATAGTTAAAGTTGACCGATATTTAATATTTAAACAAAACATCCCGTTTGGACACGCATAGTACGTAGGCGGTGGGTGTATAAATAAGTGTAGTTAATATAGTCGTTTCTGTAAGGAAAAAACTTATAAACAATTAATTTTTTTTTCGGCTAACCTATTAGTAAAATAAAGTATTCACACATGGTGACTTATAATTCCAATACTGCATGTACAGTAGACATATTAGGTATTAATATCACGTATGTGTGGTCTTTCTGCTCTGGCGACGTGAGGGATGCGATGATAACATCCTATTATTATGAATAGAAAAAAAAACGGCAATTTAAATAATTTTCAATTAGACACGGCCAATTTAATATTTCGTACAAGCCGGCGAGAGAAACTATATTATTAATATACAGATGGAAAAAAAACGTTTAAGAAGAAACCTCCACGCGAGCACACCTCTAGTGGGCGGCGAAGTCATCGTTTCATTAACCCATTAGACGATTTACTCCGGCAGTCTAAGGGTTGTTGTTAAGTAATTTTTTTATTTATTTTTTTTCCTATATATTATAATTAAATATTATCATTGCTCCTCTCTTTCGGCGAGCAGTATACACACACTCGGAGGGTACATAATATATATACTATATACTATATAATATACTATATATATGCGTGCCGTACACATGGCGCCGATGCGTGAACGGTTTTGTATTCTACACTTCATATATTATCACGACGATGGCACATGTGTACATGCATGTATATATATATATATGGGTGACAAGTCGACGCCGTGGGAACGAGCCTGGAGGTCTGGACGCACATGTACCGTTTTTCGGGATCAAACTGCTGATATATATATAGAGAGAGAGAGAGATAGTTTATTCGGGAGAGCGAAAGCGCCCTACGTGTGCATATGGTGTCAACCCGTTACGCGGTATACGGTAGGTTGATCTGCAGTGCTTTCCGAGCACACACGAGCGCGTATGTATACCTTCTAACAAAAAAAAAAAAGGCCATTGTCCCCTTTACCTCCTCGTCACGTGCACAGTAGAGTCATGGGCTACCGCCGCGTTAGGCTCTCAAGGCGTCCCGGGAGACACGAAATACGTCACGGTATATACAAAGACGTCAAAAATTTTACGAAACTCTCGCAATCAGGTCATTAACGTCGAAATCATAAGCCCCGATAGTTCCAAACACGGTACATATATATGATCGATTTCAATTATTTTATTAAAATTTCAAAACGACTGCACTGTATAATATAATGCTTTTGTTTTTAACCAATAAACTGAAAGCGTAATAACTAGGGCCATCTAGAAGTTAATATGACCAGAAATTAAACAAGAACAATCTGGAATAAGCAAATTAATAAACAACATTAAACTATTTTAGCCTTATAAGTAATATTAACGTTTTTGAGAACGCATTAATCAATATAAAAATGGAAAAATATTAATAACATATATTATATCTCGAGTATCATAGTAATTTCATTTGTAAAAAACGGAACGTTGGCTTGGATAGGTTTTTTTCGTATGTATGGAAAATGTAAAATATCAATTATAATAAGATACTTGTCATCGTCCAACGACGGTGTAAACAAATTAATGCATACATATAATTTGAATACATAAATTTGGTATGAGTGATAAAAAAAAGGGAAGCTATAAATGCCACGAATTATTATTGTTTGTTTAAGGCAGGTGATGGCCGGCCGCCGGTTGGAAGGAAAAAACACATACACACCAAAGTAAATGGAGCACCGGGCAATTATTATACTCGGGGATTCCGGAGACGAACGGAAAAAAAACTAACCTGGTAATTCACGGAGCACGTGTCTCGGGTACCAGACACGATCGCGTTTCAGTAGATACGTACACAGAAAAAATAACGGAAGACGAAAACGCGTTGCCATCGGTGAAAAAAAAACCAAAGTAAATAGTTTATTTCAATCGGAACCCATTCAATTCAGCTGCCGACAGATCAACTCGATCGTTATTATATTATATATAAGTACCCATGGACATATCTACCTTAAGCTTTTTTTTTGTTTTCGAAACAATACACATCATCTGCAATACCCGAACTGTTGAATATTTATTAAAAGATGTAATAGCACTGTGTGCTTTGGGTTGTGCAGGTGAATCGCCGGAGTGTGGTGTTCACGAATCATTTGACGTGCAAGTCATCCATTATAATATAATCGGAGTGCGCGATAAATGGCGGTGGTGTACCGCAACCGATTTTCGATGCATGTAATATGATATGCATTATATACGCGGGTAATCGTATTATGATGGCGGCGTCGAAGAACGCAATTAAAAAAAAACTTATTTCCAGACAAACGATCCAAAAACAACTTAAATATTATTATTTTATATTCTTTTAAATTTCCCATCAAATCAACGGAGCTAGGTTTAATAGTTGTATACAATAAGTTTCAAACATCAGCTGATAATAATACATCAACACGATAAACGTTGACTATCAATATCGACTTTTGTTTCTTCTGCTACCACCATATTCACAAGGGCATAGGGGGGCTCAGCCCCTCTAAAAATTTGTATTGTAATTTAAGTATTAAATCCTATATTAATTATAAAATCTATAAAGTAAACTTTGAAGATATTATTTTCTTAAGTTTAAACAACAATTCATTATTGATATGTTTTTCATAGTAGATACCGCCGATACCGCATCAACACACACGACATAATATAGGTTTAATAATTATATTATTACGAATATAATAGGTATAATGGTAGGTATATTACTGATTATTAGTGTGTTAACTGTTTTTAGAATTGATTTTTGTTAGTGCAATAGCCGCATTACGACGTTAAATACTTCTATTTCAATCCCCGCCTTTGTTATTCATAACTCATAACGCTATTGCTTAACGGTTTATGAATTTAATAATTTGTTTAAAACACAGTCTGCGATCTAAAGGGTCTTCAAGTTTTCAGTTTTGTACTGCTATACTATTTTAATAATAAATATATTATGAAATATTATATCACATAAGGTAATACATTTTGTAGGTATCCAAAACAGGCATGAGGGAGCAAAGCACCACGGGTCGATTTTTATTAAAATATGTATCCCTTCCAAATCAAAAACTGAAATTTCACATATGGCTGATCCACAAGTTGATTTCTTTAACCAAACTTCAAGATGCATTGCACCGATAACAATTTAATTAAACCGCGTTCACACATCTACCATAGCCACACCCGTTACATTTACCTATAATGGTATGTAACAACTTCAAGCTTTTATTTTTATTATTATTACGTTATTGGTAATCTGAGTGCGATAGTGGCTTTCGCTAAATTCTATAGGTTCATCCCGCTCTTAGTTCTTTCTATAAGTATTGAAACTATGCCAATTAGAACATATATTGCGTTTGATATTGTTATGTAAAATCGAAATATTGCACAGAATTATTGGATAAATCATTTTTAACTAATTAATTACGTAGATATAGAAACCACAGGAAGACACATACGATGATGTGAGTATAAAGTGTATTTCCTTACTATGTTTTTTTTATAGATAAACTATAATTTCATATTTTAATTGTCCTAGATAATTATGTGTGATGTGAAAACTCAGGGTATCAAGTAAGCATACATTAAAAGTCGTTACGCATTACAATAAACTTGGTTGGAGATTATTTGATATCTAGTGGGTTTGTTGTATAAAAAAAAATACTTATATTTCAGAGGACAAATAAATCATTGTCAACATTTAAGCAGCAGAAAGGTCAATAAATATAGTAATATTATCCTGATCAGTTCGAGAGCTTAACTCTATCTGTGGCAACCATTCACTTCACCGGGATATCTTTTAAAAAAAATACTTTACAAAATATATTCCAAATATTCTCAAGCCACACACAATACATAGAAACAACTATTTACTTATATTCCAGATACTGTTTGCAATATGGCAATATTTCAGTTCAAATCATAACCATAAGTTCATATTTCACTTTAATTATTTATATTTTATTAATCTGTTTAGTATTTATAATGCAAATATAACTTTAACCACCTCGAAGTAATAAGTACCTATTAAAATGTATAATAACAGCATGTACCGACGTACAACAAAATAAATGAAGAATAAATTAATTTTACAATTATGTTTTTTTTATTATTATTATATTTGTTGTTAACATTCATTCGGATATGGGAGCTCAAATACGTATTGGGTGACACCTTTATCAATAGGTAATTGATTATAGGTGATACTGTAAAGAGGTTATTTAAAGGTATAGCATAATCGTAATAAAAACTACCAATAGAAATTTAAGGTATAAATTATTACTAATAATAAATATTATAAATATAGATATATTTTTTTTTACTTAGTTAAATTTAATTTTCATTAAATTTATCTTAACTATTAAGTTTTAATAAAAATATTTCTGATGATTAGTCAATAAATTCTGCTTACCTTTGCTAGAATTAATGTATCAGGAAGAATTTCTAGGTCAGCCAATGTAGCTTCATTATCATCCAACCTAACACCTTCCGCTGTTTTCAGATGCTGATCATTGGGCATGACGTTGAATGCGCCCATGATCTGCGAACACAAAACGTCAACATTTAAATCACCGTTAATAAACTCGTTTTGCAGTTTATTATAAAATGTAATTTGAAAAATGAATCAATATGCTGTCCAATTATGTTTATCTATTTTTAATTTGACAATCACAGCTGCACAACAAAACAATTATAATGTTATGATACTAAACAAAATGTATTAAAATACATTCAAAAATATTATAATAGAATGAGAAGTAATATAAATATAGTATTTTTTTTTTGTCAATTAACAATTAGTATCTATACAATAACTATCATTATCACGGACACATAATGATCATGACTAAGTAGGGACTCGTAATACATATAATATTATTTTATTACATATAGTAAACATTCTTTGTGTTAAGTAATTAAAGAAAATAAGACATTTGTATATACGTAAAAAAAAATAACAAACAAAACTTACGGTGATCAATACCCTCCCCCCCCCAAATTGACATTTGTTAAGACAGTATGCAGAATTGTTAGTGGATGACACTTGTGCCACGACTAGCCCGGACAAAATGTAATGTTTTTATTGTCGGGTGCAATTAAAATAATCCCGGAGAAGGATTAAAGGCCTGTGGATTTTGATTTTCTATAATCTCAGAATATATCAGTTAATCAATGTCAGCTAGTTAGTTGATTGCAGGTGCTAAGTAAACTCTGGTCAGTCTGTTTTCTCCGTAAGTACATTTTATTGTTACGGATTTATAGTTAAATGATTAAGTCGTAGAAAATTAAGTGTACAACAAGACACATGAATAATAAGCGCACGGCATATAACATAGAAGTAGTAACATACGAAAAATGACATTTGAAAAGTTCACACGGCAACGATTAAAACGTCAAACAAAACGCGATGGTAGAAAAAATCGAATGAATAAGTTTAGTGTGTTGCATCAAGTTTATAAGCGAAAAAAATTAAAAGGGTTCTGAGTTATCCAATGTCCAGCCAATTTAGCTCAGAGGGTGGGAAAGTTCTCTCGGGTAAAGTTCACACTCTAACACACAGTTACAATTTCGCAGAGCAGTTAATCACGTCCGCCCGGTGTCCGATACACTCTCTCGTATATACACAGTGTGTGTAAAACCTTTGAATTATGATTAAAGATATACCGAGTGGAGATTGGATGGAAGAGAGACGAGACGGTGCATTGGTAAGAGCGAGAGGGTGAGATAGAAGGAAAGGGTGACTTCTTCGCAGTAAAAAGCTATTCGGCCTTAGGGGGTTTTGCTGTCGGGGCCAGCACTTACGGTCATTTAACCCTCTCCTAACCTTCATCTGAATGTTCTAGATTAATAATAGAACGGTAAACTGTTTTTTGTCGTCCTTTGGTCCAGCCTGACGTCATTAATATTTCCTCTTCCCTCGCTCCTCCCTCAACAGTCAACTGCTAAGGGTCCGAGCAGTAGCAGCAGCAGTTATGATAACGAATTCGGCGCTTAAATACACATACTACACACCCTCCTAACACTATTACCATTTGCTCACTCGACATTTGCATCCCTCAAACGGATTTGTCTCCGGCGGATTACCCGCTCAGTTGATAACGTTCTTATAAATTATACCAATTAAGACGGTCCGAGTAGAGTAATTACAGTTACGTCTTTATAAATATTAGAAACGATTAAAATAAATTTTAAATTATATTTAGTTGATTTTAAACGAACATAGTCAAGAATAATTCTTAAAAATAGATCTTCGATTTGACTAGACCAAGTTGCACTTACAATACAATTTCTGAACATTAAGTCACTGTAATGTTCAAAAATAGTTCAAAAATATTTCGTTGTTAAGTATATAAGATCATAATCATATACTTCGAATAATTTAAATTGAATTTTTAAATTACAATTTAAAGTTTATATAATTTGAAAAATAAATATAGCGCTCAGTACTATCTTAAAACACGATTGATAATTATGGATATTATCAAAATATTTTTAGAACTACAAATTCAATAAAACAGAAAAAAATCTTTAAAATAGTTGTTATTGTCAATATAAAATATTTTCGTTTAAGAATAGGAATAATATTTTTTTAATATTACAGGCTGCCTGAAAATGTTTATTACAATAAATTATATACTATTATGTTTGATATAAAAAAATACCCGGTTTAATATTTCAAAGTTTAAAAGTTGTTGTTTCACAGCGTTTACATTTCAAATAGTATATATTAAGTGATACTGTAATGTATGTCACATATGGTACCTAGAGGGATTATATTATGATATTACCATTGAGAATTGACATAGTTATCCGTTAGACACAAAAATAGGACCTGAGATTTATTTACCACTTATTCTCATATCGAGTATACAACTGCGTTTTTATTCGAATAAAATTACAACCATATAGCCTCCTATCAACTGACGATTGTGTAGACTGAAAAACATTTCGGAATGCATATTACAATATTTAAATACAATTATTAAACACTCCTAAGTTTGTGGCCAACATTGACGACTGATAATCAAATAATATCATTGCCGGTTCTAGTCGATAATATAATTTAGCGTTTTCTTCGGTACGATAATCACTGCGGTCGCGTTAAAGTGGTTACATTGGTCGAGTTTTCCATTTGCCGTTCTACGCCGCCCATAATAAGTGCGTGTCGTAAAAAACAATTGTTTCAGTCGAGGTGATGTGATGGTGGTGGTGGTAGATGGCAAGAGGAAGGGAAAATCAACATAAAAAACCAAGATTGCGGCGGCGGCAGTTAAACGCCACCAGCGCGTCGCGAAATATTCTGCCCGGGGCGTCCTGTAGCGCTGCTACTTCGACTGCAGTCTGCGCGAGTTCGCCCCGTGTTTTTAATGACTCAATATATAGTATAGAATAACAACACAATAATAATATAAATTTCACCACGACGGCTTTGGCTATTGTGGGTTGTCCAAGCACGCATAAAGAAAATTTATAATATATAAAGCCATCCGCACACGGATCATGTATCTCCCACAATAATAAACGAGTATCATTCTCGTTTCACACCTTTAAATTTCTGAACCCGTAATGATTATAACAACCTCATAGTGGCCAAACATTGAAATCTATTCCGCATTCCAATAAATATTTTTGAGTTTGACGAAATCAGTAACGTATTTGTCACAAAACCATTACTTGAGGGAACCTCAAAAAGTACTTATCTATAACAGAAAATTCAAATTCAAATTCGAACCACACAATTTTATACCACAGTTGGTCGTAGTTGAAAGTACCTACTTTAAACAAAAATATTATTGACTTTAGAATGTCAGCCACATACACACGCGAACAAGTCTCCGACAAGATTCTACAACACAATTGCATTAAGCTTGAAGTTTTGAAATGTTCAAAGCTGTCAAGTTCTAACCAACTGACTTTACTGAGAAAACGAGGAAGATGAAATGGGTTGAAGTGTGTGAATACACGTCTAGTATAATAACCAAGGACTAAGTTTAGCTAACATGTGTCTTTCAAAATGACTTTGCTTGAATATACAATATAGATTATAAGCATTGATACCTGCAGGTGTAATGTACATTTTAGTAGAATTCGAATTTTATATAAACAAACGTTTCATATTATGGTTTATTTATTAAAAGTATTGAAACTCTTGAATATTATTTTGATTCTTTAAAAACTTTCTTAATATGAGTTGTTTTAAGTCTTAACACCAAATATTAATACTTCATTTGATAAATAATGATTAGTGCTATGTGAGGTTTATGGTACCTACACATAGAAAATGTTAATGCGTTGTTTCGATATTGTATGATGTATGTGCAGACGTAATTATATTAATAAAACAAAATAATTATTTCAATTGTTGGAATTTTATAAAAGTATCGTAAAAACTTTAAACCGGTCTAGTTCAATTACTCTTGTCAAATTAAATTGTAATAAATACGACGCACACACACGCACAGATATAATACGATTTCTGTGATGGAGAATCTTAAGTATTCTAACGTTATCACAACTCACAAGTATGCATTTTAGTTTAATGGTAACCGTAATAACTAATAATCAATTATTTTATGACAAAAATCGAGTAGAATGTATCAACATTTTTTCCTATAAAACGTTATACTCGTAGATTAACATTGCATTTAAACTAGTTTTTTAGGCACTTATAAAATAATGTCATAAAACCTTGAACTTTAAGGCCTAATGTTACTACTGTTTATTTGTTTAAGCATTTATTGTCTAATATGATATTTAAGTAAATTCACTGTACCTGGTACACTCGTAAAAATAAATTATAGAATACACAATTCAAATCACATCATATAATTTGAGAGCATATATAGAATCATATTATGGTCACTCAATATTCTTCCTAAAAAATAATATTTATAATATATGTATCACAATATTTTTTATACAGGATACAGATATAAAATATATCTTTTATATTTTATCAAGATACAAAAATATATGATAGATACCTACTAGAGATAATAATAGATTTATGGAAAAATAATTTTAAATGGTCATATTGTCACTGTACTATCGAAAATCGAGGTTTTCTTATAATTTTTATGAGCATTTTTTATTTTTTTTTACAATTGTTTGATCTGTGTACAATTCGTTTAGGTACCTCAGTCAATAATCGCATTCATTCGACGACAGTATATCTATACTATATTTTCGTATAGGTTTAGTTAGCTAGGGTTTTTAACTACTTATCAGCTAATGGTGTAGCCAACAAAATATGCAGATTTAACGATTTTACTCGGATTGTAATTATTAACTCCTACACACATTTTTACATTTTAAACAATATTTTTTTTTACTCCAAGTCACACCAACAATAATCGTATATGACTTAGCTCAATTCAGTAGTGTTATTACTGTGCACACAAGTTTTTCACGGTTTACATAATTGTATAATAACAATCGAACAGTGTGCAACAACAAATACTACGACAGTAGCAAATTATTATAACCGGCTTACCTTCATCTTGAGATCAAGCAACGTGTCGTTGGAAGAAACCACAATCAATTCACCCCTAGGCCTTCGGTTTCGAGCACTTCTTCTGATTCCCAACTCTAATGCGCCGTTGTTGACGTACGTGGGAGCGGCGGCCGTTGCAGAGCCACTAGTGCCGTTCAGGCACGCCGTATCCAGTTTAATTTTCTTCGAACAGTTGCCCCATAACTCATCCTGTGAACCAAACGCACAATTTAGTATTTTAAATATCATTCAGCGACACAAAAACATCTTGCAACTGTTTTCCAAAGCTGCAGTTGGTATGCAAATAATATATCTACATGTATTATATGCGTATGTACCTCATATATACTGGCACGTCACCGGTGCGGCGGCATGACAAAGTTATAGTGGATAATATATGTATACACGGGTCGGTAATAAAGTCATATACAGTCATATTTTACGAGCTGAGATAAAATCACGCCCTATCGGTATATTATACATACACACGACATTCCTAATTATTACGGTCTGTGCCTTTGTATCAGACCCTTTCGATTATTCGCTAGTGCTGGTAAAATGACAGACAATTTATTACACATGGCGCTCGACATACACACACGTGGACAGAAGGCAGCATTAAGATGAAAATCCCGAAAATTATTAACTGGGCGACCGAAACGAACAACAATTGCTTCTGTAACAGTAGTCTACATTAACGTTTAAGAAATCATAGGCAAATATATTTTGTATAATAAACAATGACGCGCATTGCTAAAGCCACCACGGCCGTCGTGAAAATAATATAAAAAGTGCATGCATTATTATTTTATCTTTCATCTACCTAACCAACACTTATTGATAATAAATCAAACACGATGGCAACAGGAATTTCTCGCTTTATTTTTTCCTCCCATAGTGTTTACTTTTTAAATTATATTATACGTGCTTTTGATTTATTCACATGTTACCCTCGAGTCGTGTTAAAACGAAAACAATTTCACACTTACTCAGAAACTGTACAAATGTACAATTATATAAATAGTAATCAATACTACGATAATTATTACGGTCTGTCAATAAATTGTGAGTAATTTGGATCAATGTAACTACTAGTATATTTTAGTGTATTTTTTTTAGTATTTTAAACATATTGTATTTAATTCATATTAATCAGTCATGGTATACAAGGCAAGTAACCTTACAGATAAAATTAAAATTAAATTGTAATGGATGTACCAAGTACCAATACGTGAATTTTTTTTTTGAACTACACCACGCCAATATGTCGTCAATTGTATAGCGGTGTACACACAAGTATAAAAATTAAATTAACTCGAAAACAAGTAGGTATAGCAAAATAAACACAGCAACTGTATCATAGATAGTAAGTTATTTTTAATCACAGAGAGAAAAAAAGATTTCCTGCTTCTGTTCCTGTCGATTATCAGAACTATGTTTAACCGGGGCGTAAAAAAATATTGAAAAAATTATAACGAAGACGACAGGTACGCGCAGAGAAATTATTATCATCATAACATATTATATATTATAAATACAAAATGCATATACACTCATAATTATAAACTATATCCACTTCAGAACTCGGAAGGCGTACACAGCCGCAAGCTGCGACCCGTCCGATATCTAAAAGATACTGCCGATGCTGCTTCTGCCTGGGCAACAACGAGGATTTAAACATTTTATTAGAACGATTATTTTTCAACCAACCTGGCGATTATAACGCATAGAACCCATGGGTTAATTACTATGTTTCGGTAGTATTTATTTTTGTTTAGAGTTCAATTGGGGGAATCAGTATCGATATTTATGGCTGCGCGGCGAGTTAACTGGTCTCAAAGAAAAAAATTAAACACTGAGAGTATAGGTAGAAATCGGTGAAAAGCAACAAATAACACCTTAAATAATAAATGAGCGATGGTTTCATAAATTATTTTAGTATTATACTAAAATAACTTTAACTTTGTACTATAACGTCTATTGGTACACAGACTCTCGTTTCAAGCTTATAATTTTCCGTTTCGACAGTGTGGACCTAACAAGTATATACATCGAATACAAACAATAGGTATCGATGCATTACAGGATAAATTGTTCAAAACTGTCTACATACATAACAACCGTAATATATTTCTTAAGATAAAACAATAGTTTTTATTCCACGTGTATAAAATTTAATTATTTCACTGTGGAAAATAATAATATTTAATGTTTTTGTTTTTAATCCAAAATTCAAATTCATTAACACAAAATATAACACACATATATTGAATCAAGTATAGAAATATCCATAATATTCTATGTATCTTACGTGTAATATGCATAAATACATAATATAATATTTTATGAACAATTTGTATTGTTTATTTTGACATTTAAAAATAAGCTCTAATATGTAGCACGATAAACGAAGTAGCACTGCATAATCACTGAATAAATTTTAAAAAAAAATTATTTCTATACATTTTTAGTAAGAATGAATAATTGAAAAGAGCTCAGTCATCAAAGATTCAAAGCAAATTACTAAAGGCAATAATAATATTATTATTATTTATTACATTTTAAAAATAGAAGTCAGTAGTTGCTGCTGTGTGAACAAAACTTACTAAAACGGATAAGAGATGACTATTTTAAATTGATACCTAAACGAGAGAATCTGATGTTAAAATATTTTGTAATTAAATAATTCAATATTCAATAAAGAATGTCTTAAATAGATAGTGCCCTCAAAAATTTCAATAAACACGCGAGCCATGATAAAATTAATGGTATTATACACCTATATGTACGAAAATATTTCTTATCGGGTACCTAACTACAAAATAGGATATCTTAAGATCTTAAGATTTTAGCCTGCAAATTTACCTGAATAAGCATAACAACACGTTCTTGTTTTATTACATTTTTTATTAATTGGTAAAAATATTTATATACAGTTTTACATAAAAAAGGACAACTAAAAGAACTTTTATCATAAACAATATTAATCATTGAACAGTTATTTTCGAGTAACTACCGATTTTCCACTGACCTAAAATAAATATATTGTTTTAAGGTTAGACTTTAAATGGCATTGAGGTGATAATTAAATGTGTAAATCTTTTTTTAATTTTAAGCCAACGCACCATTACAACAAATTTTCTATTCGAAATTTCTATTAAAGTTTCTATTATTATACCTGGGAGAACCATTATACCCAGTAACCTTTACCCCACGTTATGTCAATAACACTACTATGCGGAGTAGAATTGAGCTTGAGCGAAGTTTAAGATGAGCAACAAACAGATGAGAAAAAATAAAAATATAGAAACGGACCGAACTCAGCGAGTGGAAAACCCTCCAGCCTGTACAGCCTCCGACCTGGGCACGAGGTCGTAAACCACAACAGTAATTATTTTGACGGTCCAGACGAGCACATATACGCCCCGAGGATGTATTTTATATTTATATTTGGTTTTTTTTATTCGTTTTGCCCGTCCTTGTCCCCGGCGCTCCGGCGGGGTTTAACGTCCGACTTTATTGTAGGTACTTGTTCTGATTTGTTTGCCGGGGTTCAGGTAATTATAATGCCACAGTTAAGGTCTTAGTATGTATATGTGTATAAATGGGAAGTTTACGATTTGGCACATGATTACAGGCGCGAGTGGTGCAGCAGCAGTCTCCTCTTACAATATAATAATGCATGCATCTCAGGCGCGATGGCTTTATTACTGGAATATTCACCATCAGTGTCTGCGCCGAGAGAAGAGTCCTATTATTATAATGTCTTTCCGCATGTCTCTCAGTCTTTTTGCCGGCTCTCACGAGAAAATTATCAAGTTTTACGATCGCCAATTACGCTATACAGATAGGGTAGGTACCGACGGCAGTGGTGTTCAGCTCAAGCCTCAATAAACATATATACAATATAAATATAAATATAACTATCTCGTTTTTTAAAACCTTTTTATATGTTTATTTCTCTCGACACACGACTTTATCATTATATTGTGGCAAAGGAAACCAATCGAATTAACTGACACGTGCAAAAAATATCAATCAATTGAATCGACAACCAAACAAGCTTTTCCACGAACAATAATAATATCACAATATCATTATGTTATACATTTATATATGTTCGTATTATATTCTATTACATTGTCAACAGAACTAGACATTACTTATTAAATTATTCTAAAATCGTTTGATAAAAATTATTGATATTATTATTATGCTAATTTCTACAAAAATAATATTTTAGGTATATCATATAACTGCTCAGATTTATAACAGAGAAAACAAATAGTAAAACCAATATCTGTGTCAAATCTATATTTACACAGTTTAATTTCTTTAACAATAATAACTATAAACTTATATTACTTAACTTTAGTTATAATCATATTTTTACCTTGTCATCGATTCCGTTGAATCTATTTTCGTACGATTCTTTTTCAATCACTTTAATAAAAATTTTTGCTTTATTATACTTTAACTGTTCCTTTTTCTCCTCGTCCAATCTTCTCTGGCGGCAAGGTACACATATTTCTATAACAAAACGTTAAATTTTTCATTTAACAAGGTAACGAGTAAGGTTATTAATGATAGTTTCTACACAACCTTAACAAAAAAAAAATTAAATTAAATTCTACATATATTTTCATATATTAATCTTTAAAAACGCGTCATTAGTATTTTTTTCTCCCATTTTAGGGCGATTCAAATTATCGTTGGGTCCCGTCCCAAGATGAGCTATCCCTTTTGCACAGAGTGGGATAAAAGCGCGACAAATGCCTTGTCATTTATTAAACCACGTCGAGACCTCGTTTCAACCTGCTTGTGTCCAGGGGAGAAAAAAGGTTTGTCTGAAAAAAAAACCAATACTTAACGACCGTTTTTAGTGAAGGGGGGGGGGGGTTAAAAGAGGTTTCCTGGATTTCCCAACTGGTCGTTAAACATATTGAACGACTATTAAACTGATGGTCTTTTTATATAGGGTGGAAAAAAAGAAAAGGAAAAACTGGTAAGTCAAGAAATCCAAATTGATTTCTACGCGTTACGTTTGTTTTACATCATTTTCCTAAGGACGGAGTGAGAGGGTTCTCTTTTCTAGTGGATTCTATTTAAACGACTATATCAAATGAACCGAATCGTATTCGGTTATCTGCAATTCGCTGACCACTAACAAAACACGCTTCATTTAACTACTTTATAGGGGGAGTGATATCAACCCTTTTCCGCAAGTACACCGTTTACCTCCGAATAATTTAACGACAATGTTAATTTTTCTTTTATTTAGTCACAAATCTCAACAAAATAAAATTAGCATGAAGAATACCTATTGCTATAGTTACGCAATTTTTAACAGAAAGAAAAATTATTAATCTTATGCATTATGATTATATCTGTCAATTAAATAAATATGTATAGGTATGAGGCGGTATATATTATGAGGTAGTTGTTTTAATAGTTCAGAAATTTGACTAAAAATCAATATTTGTTTCAAAAACGACTATAGTCACATATTTACACGCGCGGATTTATAACACGATGATATTTCAATTCACACACTATTAATAATTAATAATAATAATAATTCGAGTATCATCATAAATGAATATATTCAGAATTTACATTACGCAATGAAAATTATTATAATTAAACACTATAGCTCGTAGAACCCAGAAATACCAATAAATCAAATTAAGTTTTTTTTGTCCACGGGCTCTCATATCCCTTCACCGACAACCACGACATAAATACCATGCACATGTACAGTTCGGAATCGCCACATTACGAATGATTTAACGGCTCCGTGACATGGCTACACGCAAGGGGCAAAGGGTGAAATGGTCCTTGGACCCGATTAATATACAACCCTGTTTGGAACGCAAACTGTGATTTCTTGTTCCATATCTTTAATTGGATTCACCACAAACATGATCAATGCCTTCGGCCCAGATAACAGGGTCCGGTTATAACGTCTACAGAACCCCCTTGGTGCAGCCAAAGGTGACCTTTTAATGATTTACAAGCATTCCCATCACGTTTCTCACACGCGCAATACCATACATACAAACATCCCCACTCCACGTGTCCCTTAAATGAATTAGTTTCTTGCCACTGCGTGTATTATGTTAGTCATGTGTATACTGTGTGTATGTATGTGTGTGTGTAAAGAGAAAGATGACCTCCTCCGATTTGGAATTGAAATTCGAGTCAAGCTGCGGGATTCGGCGGGCGGGACAAAAGCGCGATATTAATTCTGGGGCGCAAAAACAGAGCCAGTCCAATGAGAGTGGTGAGAAAAAAACAGTAGAAGGAAGCGCTCGGACCAAAGTTTCGGGTTCCTCTGGGACCGTTCCAAATGAAAATACATTACCTCGCGCGTTGGGCATCTTGCTTTGGCTGCTATTCTTAATAAATTAGACTAATTTGCTAATGGTGATACATTTAAGAAAAAAAACTGTAAAATTTAAAGTTTTGCCATGCAAACCACCAACACTTTTTTATTATATTTTAGAATGGGTTTGACTAGATTCTTGCAGAGAATAAAAAAGAGCATACACTTTAATGTGTAGAAGAAATAAAAAAAAATTTGATTAGAAATCCACATAATATTATTGTTATATTTTGAAATATATCTACAGATAAATTATTTAAGTCTTAGATCGAGTATAACTTCCATTCGAGTATAATTTAATGTTTCATATTACTCGTATAGGTAAACTGTTACAATTACAAAATACTCATTACTAAACAATAAATACCAATTTTTTTTAATTTATAAAGAAATTATTTTATATATAATTGATTTTAAAACTGTACGATTAATAACACTAATTCAGTAGACTTTATTTATGCCTACACATTTTACCTGTTATAACCAAACTGCAAGCTGATACAAAACAACCTTTCATTTTTAACTTTAGTTGTTGTATAATTATATTTTGAAATAAAATTACTTCAAAAAACAACACTTGCGATATAAAAGACAACCTTATGGGGTGGTATGACGAGTAGGCCGACAATCAGCTTATTCAAACCTCTAGTGTATAATTACATGTTACAAGAAATGAGGGAAAAGACAATAAAAACCAAAACGGTTTTACAACGTCACTTCATTAAAATAAGCAAAACAACATGAGTATTATAAATTTAAGAAATTAAAAAGATATTTTAACGATCAGTGGTATTTCAAAAATAATAATACAATATAAATATTTAAGACATTATTTTAAAGTATAGCTAATTCCAATTTGTTTTATAAAACCTTTTTTAATTATTATTACTCAGTAGGCCAATAATTTGCCTACGAGGATCTAAAGAATATTTTTTTTAAATTAATGTTTAATAATATAATGCATTGAATAAACTATAAACTATAAACTTAAAATAAATTGATATATTTTAACCATGTGTAATATCCAAAATTATGTATTAACCGGATGCCACGTGCGAGTCTGTTGTCTTACAAACGTGCCGTTACATAGATAATATGAGTTCAGCAGTTCCATTTTGTGTGTTAAGTTTTAATAAGAAAGTGAATTGACCTATTATCATACTTATAGGACTAGAGCTAGGATTTTGGTAACTTTTGCATTTTTTTTCTTAAAGTGCTTTGCTGTTCTAACCAAAAGCTAAATTTGTTTCGTGATCCAACAATTTAGAATGTGTAATTTTTATTTTGCATTTTTTTGCATTTTTTACATTTTTTGGATTAAATGCATTTTATTGCATTATTAAGCTCATTTTTAAAAATATTACGTTCGATTTGTGTACTTAAACTAATTCTTGTTTATTAAGTTTTTTTTAACACGTGTTGTATATGTAATCTCAATTAGTACCAATAGTACCTTTATAAAAATAGTACCTTTGAACTTCTATCGACAACACACCATAACATTATCGCTGTTATACCCGTTTTCCATAAAATTATTATCACCTGTCGGCGAATGGGTAAAATTGAAACTATATTAATAAATAACATTAAAAATATTTTAAAACTGGTATATTTGTCGGCAAACTGAGTTGGCGAATTGGGATTCGGCAAAGTGGGTAGGAATCAAAATAGTAATTATAAAATTAATTAAACTCACAAATTAGCTTAAATTTGATTATATTTGTTTAATTTACTTCTTAAAAGAAATTTTTGCCTTTTTTGTGTAATATAAAAATTAATAAATAATAATTAATAGTTAATAATAATATTTATTTTAAAATTAAATTTTTTCGCTCATCTAAGTTCATTTTTTTTAGAGTTTTTAGGTCATTTTTGCATATTTTTTTAGTGCATTAAGTGTATTCTTTAGGTCATTAAAATCGTAGCTCTAGTAAGAGCATTATCTGTGCTTATGATATTTTGACTTGTAAGCATGTTATGAGTAAGTAGTAAAATATTACAATTTTAAATTTTAAAAATTTAAAAATTCTCATAACTAGCTTAAAAATTACCACCATTATCTAAGCTGAATTAATAGATGAAAATAATATAAGCTGAATAATCAAATAGTTTAATTTTAAGCAATTATCAATCAAATATCCATAGCAAAATTGTATCAGAAATGCAATAAATTACCTGGATTTGATGTTGTAAACATTCCAAGTTCACCAAAGTACAAATATACTCCATAATCAGCTGCATAACATCGTGAAAGAATCGTCCATTCTTCTTTAGTTAATAGCGCTATTCTGAAACACATATGTTATTATATTTTATTAGATCTAAGTAAGTAGTAAAATTTATGTTGAACATGTATATTATTACATTGAACGTAATAGTAACGATTATATGAATGAATTCATATGATTTCAAAGTGCCTATAAACTTTTACATTAAAATTCGAACCAACTTATCTATATCAGGCAAACATAGTGATGCTTTAGATACTTATACTATAAACTAAATAAGTACATAGTTATCAAATTTGTTTGTAAAAACGAAGAAAGTAATCTTTTTTTACAAGGCAGGAAAGTAAAAAATAATATATACTGGTAAGAAACAGTAATTGCAGATAAGTAACTAAAAAATCAAAACTAATTTAATTAAAAACAAATTGTACGAATTGGGTAAAAAAATAAAAATACATTTGTTTTTTTAATAAGTTAGTTTGATGTTTGAATTTAAATCTTTTATCGTTCATAATTGATGATAATATTTAACTTATCTTGTCAAAAAATATAATATATCGTAACTAATTTTTAAAAAAAATGAATAATATAGTGTTCTAATAGTCAAAAGAAAGAAAATTGTTTTTAAATAAATACAAAAATCTTAAAGCAGAAACAAAGTAAAAATGTGGTCTGTATAAGGGATTTAAAATGGCCTCAAAGCGAACAATAACCTTTATTCTAATTGTTTACGTAACGCATGTCTATCAGTCATTATCTATTGTTTATACGTAAAAGTGTATCCATTTGTGCAGATAATTTATACTAAAAAAGGTAATATTATGGATTTTAAGTAATTTTCTGCATACAATACGCATTAAAAGTTTAAGGAAACGAATTTAGGCAACGGGTAATTGGTTTTATTTTGCAGTTATATATAGTGAGTATATTTTATTAGTTCATATCTGAGCTAGTCTGATGTATGGTCTATAAAGTATGAGTAGCAACATTCGAATGCAATATATTATATTATTATGTGTTGTGGCCGACATCGTCACAGCACACATCGTCCACGATAGTGTAACCACCAAAACACGGCAACCGCGGTGTTGAGGATATACTCGTCCCACCCCCGCAACAGGAAGGGTGCGGCCGCAGTGGCGACGATAATACTTAATTAATTGGATAATTTGTTAAATACTGACGGCAGCTGACAAAAACACATCTCCTATGGGCACGACCGATTTGCATAGTCGCCACGGCAGGCACTCGGTGTACATTTGCATAATCACCGTCACGTTAAATTCCTCTCCTCCGGACCACGGCGCATCCGCTAGAAACAGCGGCGGAGGCAGCCTCAGCAGCAGCAGAGGCCAATAAGATTATTTAGAGCCCCGTACCCCCTTCTTTTGAGGAATATAGACGCACACGCACGACAACCCGCCCAGCTATTAAAAACCATTTTGAACAGACTGAAAATATTATAATATATAATTTCCCACCCGACGCTCTTATAATAATAATAATAATAATAATATATTACTACTATAATACAACAACGACGATAGTGGCGGCGGGTTCCCGCCCGCCGAAGAACTTGACCCGTTGAGTGAAAACGACGAACGGAATTAATTAATTAAAAACTACAGTTGATCGCATCGGAGACGACAAAAACCTGTGGAACAACTAGGGTGATTTTTGAGTGGAGTGGGATGGTGTAAGAAGTTGACATCACAACACCGCTCTGATGGTTAGAATGTCGTTCAGTCATCGTGACGATGGTGGAAGAGTTACTAAAATGGGAGACGAAATTATACCGCACGCTCGTTCTGACTTTAACACAAAAAGTTTCGTAGTTTTCCACTCGAAAGAACGATGTTGTTGTGTTGTAGCCTTGTAGGTAAATAAATATACATAGGAATTTAAAAAAAAAATATTATCTCAGGGAAAAACAAACAGTTACCTATGTATAGTAAATATCGAAAAATAAACCGAATACTTACTCTGCTGTATAGAAGCTTTTAAGCAGACACATCATTTCAATTTTTAAATTGTTTTATCTAAAACGTTTGAAGACCATTTTAAAATCATTACCAATTCAACATATATGTTATAGCAGTATATTTGTATATACTATAAGAGCACGTGTAATAAGAAAGCGATATGATTTAATATATAAACAACAAAGATTGTAAAATGTATGACTATTTTTTTGATTTTAACATTTTAATGAATATTATACATTTTGGTGATTTCTTATTTACATAACTCACAGTTAGAATATGTACAAAGATAAGATCGTGCTATAATATTTCCATTATGATTTGTTCTTTATACATTCCTTAGTATTTGATTAATATTATTAGTTTTTTATTCATTCGGTTCAAAGCGAAAATGTATATTTGCAAAAAAAAAAAAAATCATAATTCTGGCACAATATCAGATTTAAAACACATATCGGCACAATCATTTAACTTTTGACAGACCAGAGAAAACATCTTACAAAAAGTTGATTCAAGATACACTTTGCTGCCCCAACCTCCAAATTGCAAACGTGGTTTCAAGTGTACCTTGTCATTGAGTAAAAATAGGTCACTGTAAAGATGTGTTAAATTTTAATTCAGAGGTGTCATAGTATGTATATAAAAATACTAGTAGTCATTTATTATCATATTAGTAGCGCAGTAGGTTCAACAATTTTCTCTTAAAATATCGTTTATAATTTTAATCAAAAATTAATTTCCAAATTTCGTAACTTCGACAAAATGTAAACTTCAAAGTTCAGACACATTGATAAATAAAAATTGTGCCTACCTAGTACCTATACTACTATAACAATAAATGAGGAGCACTTAATATTACATTTATGTAATTCCAACAAAATAAAAAATAATTAAATTTGTTTTAGGAAAATTCGTTGTTTTAAGTTTGAATACCAAATGTTGTAAAATATGAACTTCAAACACTGAAACAACTTTTAAAAAATGTTTAATATAGGCGTTTTCAGTATTGTTTTATGACCGAACTTAACATTTTATAAACAATAAATAGACTGCAGCGTGTCGATTTTTGAAAAGTTAAAATCATGGTTCACTTTTCTTTAGAAATTATCAATTCTAACTAAACTTAAAAACTATAAAATGCTTATTTCACAAAAGAAAATTCAAATTAAAACTAAAAATATAGATATCGTTTTAGTTTTATAGCACTATAAGGATAGCAAAGAAAGTGTTACCGCTGGCTACTATATTATCACGTAATTTACATTATTCAATTGTCAGATATTCTTGTTGTACCCTAGGGCAGATTGTACACACCTACTTTCAAAAAAAATTCGTTTAAATTTTAAACTTTTATTCTGATTATTGATTTTTACGATTTCAATATGTACCTATTATAAAGTTAAAACTTCTATGTAAACATTTCTTTTCGTCATTTTTATTTCAATATAGCAAAAGCATTTGATACTATAGATCATAAAATATTACTAAAAAATGTTAACACACTTGGTATCAAGGGAACAGCTCAGAATTTAATAAGTTCATACTTAAAAAATAGAAAAAGACACGTTCAAATAAACAATGAATTAAGCGAAGAAACGTCAATAATATGTGGTGTACCTCAAAGGACAACTTTATTGCCTACACTGTTTAATATACATATTAACCAAATAAATAACTTGAATAAACACGGAAAACTAGTTTGCTACGCAAATGATACAGTACTTTTTGTGGAAGGCCAATCCCGGGATGAAGTATTTGCTAGTGTTCAATCTGACATGAGTAAAATTCAAAAATGGCTATGTGAAAATAATTTATTTCTAAACTTAGAAAAAACCTACATATTACCACACTATATAGTTAATTCAAATCAACCAAATAAAACAAATCTATGTATACATGAGTATGACTGTTTAAATCAAAATATATGTACATGCCAAACCTTTGTAAAAATAGTTAAAAACTGTAAATACTTAGGTATAGAAATGTGTCATAATCTTAAATGGAATGACCACATAAAATGTTTAACAAATAAATTAAGAAAACTTATGTATGCATTTAAAAATTTAACGAATATCTTAGAACTTAAGACAATTAGAGTAGTGTATCAAGCATTAATAGAATCCATAATTAATTATAGTATTACTATATGGGGAGGTACGTATGATACAACTATAAATCCACTAAAAAAATCCAAAACAAAATACTAAAAATTATCCTAAAAAAAGACTCAAGATACCACACAAAGTATTTATACATAAAAGTACTACCAATAAAAAAATTATTTTATAGAGCGTCGGTAATTTACATAATTAAAAATAACCTTACTTTTAAAACTGAACACGGACACAATACTGGGCAAATATCTAATATTAAAGTACCAACTATGCACACAAAATTAACACAATCTACATACTTATATATCGGTCCAAAAATTTTCAATATACTACCAATAGAAATTAAACACAGCAACTCTTTAAAGATTCTTAAAAAAAAATTACACTTTGGCTATTACAAGAACAAAATATAGAAAGACTCATAACAAACGTATAGGATTACTGCATTATTTATCATATTAGTTGTACGACTTAAGTAATTATTGTTAATTTTAGTTTTATAATGCCATATTATATTATATTATTTAACAACACAATGTTTTACATAATACTATATTATATAAACAAAGAGAAAAAACATATATTACTTATATTATAAATATTATAGTTAGATATGTGAGAAATGTATAAATATTGCAAATTGTAAGTATTTAATTTATAAGAACTATTTAACGTATTTATATTTCAAATTGTGAACTCATGCCCCCCCCCCACGAACATGTTCAGTGGGGCCCATTATCTTCTTGAAGAATAAAATTAAAAAAAAAAAAAATATTATAATACAATTTTACATTCTGAAAGAAGGGAACTATCTCCAAAACTGTTTTTTATATTTTTCGAAAAACCTCAGAAAGCTCTATGTATTGCATTTGCTATACAAAGGATGGGTATTTTTTTTTTAGTTTCTTAAATACAAATTGCGAACAAATTAAGATATGAAACTAATGTACACCAGTAAAGCTATAAAAGTATAATAGTATTTTATATCAACTCCTAAAAACAGAATAATAGGGTTTAAAACTCAGAATTTTGTAATTTATCGTTGATAAAATATATTATTACATAATATATAGGTATTTATATGGTTATAGTATTTATTTGTTAAATATGACTATCAATTACCTAGGATTTGTAAAAAGTCAACGTTTTCATACAACAGACAATTAATATTTATAATATCAATATAATATATGGGGGATGAGGTGACCGAGTGGTCTGACGCGTCCGCTGCGACGCAGCCGGTCGCGGTTCGATCCTCGGCTACCGGGCGGCATTTTTCTCCGGACAAGTCGCGGTGACCGGAGAACAAGTGCTGCCATCCCCCACCCCCGGGGCATGGCAGAAACCTACGGGTGCCCCATTCGAAATTCTGCCAAAAAACAAACACACACGTGTTCCCCCCTACCGTTCCAAATATATAATATTATAGTAACTAGGTAATTTATTACTTACGGATTTTGTTCAGTCGAATACAAATTTGAAGGTGGTTCAAATAACAGTCCAGTGTGTTCTTTGCAAAGAAGTGCTTCGTTCACAATCGAATGCGGTCTGGGTTCTTTTGATGAATTTCTATAACAGATATTTGAGTATATTACTAAAAATATAATACTGCAAAGCCCAAAATAAGGTTGAAGGATAAAAATAATAATTTAGAAGTATATTCAAAATACACGGTAAGAAAACATAAACAAGACAAATGTAAGTATATCAATTCGACGAAAAGATACTATGTACCTATTGTACCTCCATAATATTTAGATATAAGTGGAAAGGATAAAGGTGCATGGTTGCACAATCGTATGGTTAGTATAACATGTAGTTCAATACTGGATACCCAAATATCAATTTGTTATCAAACTCAAAGATAAATCTAAAAAATATATTTTTAAATAGTTATCTAATAAAAAAACCCAAACTATCGAGTATATTACGTATAATATAACCATTTATCATCAGCTCGTATAATATTTACTTTATTGAAATATTAAATTAAGTATAAGGAACTACACACTATTTTTGCATTTGCGATTTCATATTTCAATTAATAAATAACCGTTCTTATTCATTGGGGAAAGAATGAAATGTGATGTAATCACGTATGAAGGAACGTTTGCAGTAGTTGGGCGCAAGTAAGACAAAAATCAAATAAATTATTGTACATTTTTTGAGAATTTAAATTTTTGTACGTGATGGTCTATAAATCAAAATGTGCAATGCTGGTTGGATTAGGTCGAATATTATGGCTTAATCTCAAAATTGTAAAAAATATTGAAAAAAGGTAAGACGAGATACACTCGTGGTGGGTATACACGATAAACTTAAGGAAGTATAGGAAAATATAGGGAGGCCACGGCCTCGGTGGTTTGAGAAATGATACGTTTTGTTGGTAGGGTCAGAGCGACGACGGCGTGTGACGTCATTAGCACACACACGCATACAAACACCAAACACACTAGCTATACGACCAGCGGCGAGTCTTGATAGCCGGCAATTCATCTGGATGATCGCCACAAGTCCCCCTCTATACAATTGTTCACCCTATCACGCGAACGCCCTGTATATATACGCATAGTTTCGCTTGTGACCCATCGACAACGACGACGACGACGACGTCTTTCAGAGCTTCGAACACAGCGATAGAGGCGGAGGCCGACGACTGCGACAGAGCAACACATGTCGGAGACGGCCGGCCATCAGTCAACATTATACACTGCACCGCACTCCGCGGGGATATAGAAAGCGCGCAGGCGATGTAATAGCATATACGGCTGTAATATAGTACACACACATTTATATTATATATATTATATATATAAAATATGTTGAAGTATATATAGTGAAGTATAGTGTAGTGTATTGTAGTGTAGAGCGTAGTTTTAGTGTAGAGTAGACTATACGGGTACACTGCCGCGCACCCTCCAAAGATGAGATCGGTACGCTGGGGTCGACATAAGTCCGAAGCGGTATATAAACCCCGTCGCTTAAACCGCCAACGAACGCGGTGTCGGCGAAAACCCATCAAACAAATGCACGTGCAGCTTTACCCGCTCCTGTTTTCCAATAAAGATTTCCGGTCGTTTGCGGGGACACGGACACATGACAATTGCCTATACTTTGCAAGTTGCAACCCTCCAGCCGTTTCACTATTACCTTTGTACAATATTATGTGCACAGATTTGTTTTTACAATCGAGTGTAATAATAATATGCAGAACAATATATTCATAGGTACTAATATGTACATAGAACAATGTTCATTTTCTTATTTTCCTCTGCCGTGGGTTTGTTTATTTCATTATACTATTAATACAGGATCGCTCTTACACAAGTTCAGGCTAGTAAATCCGAAAATATAATTCGATAGTAGACTGCATGTTTTCCAATAAAAACGGGGGTTAAAATGAAATCTGATTTGACGTGATTAAATATTGCAAAATTATAACGTGTTTTTCATCAGTCAAATTATTATATTATACACCCATCGGCCACCACAAATAACGACGCAACGCCTTTTTTTTCTTTCTCTCGTCGCCCGTTGTTGTTATATTGTAATCACGGCCCGATAAAAGATATAGCTGCTTGCTTTCACGCTTAACGTTCGGAAACGGTTTAATCATATCGCCGCCACAACACACACACACACGCTCACTTGCAGGCCAGTGGACAGCCTCCCTTTGTGTATGCGCGGTGATAAAGTAATTTATAAACGATCCTTAACGTCCGAACGAACACACAAAAACTTAGCCACGCACCACGCCGGATTTTGAATAATTATTATACACCGTCTAATAATTTGGGAAAGGCCCTTTTCTCGTCGCCGCTCTTAAAATGAAAAGTCGTCAAGCAGCAGAGAGAAGGCAGCTCGTAATTTCATCAAGTATTGTTCGACGTGTCCCTCCTCTCAATGGTTCTCTGACCACAACCCGAATATCTTCTGACTAATTAAGTGTGAATTATTAATTACACATAACGATGCCTGTATAACAATACACCAAAGGCGTTCCCTCTCCTTTGCGGCATCACATTGTCCTCCAACAACATTTTTGATTAATTATACCGGCTTGAGGTGATGAAAGCTATATACATGCTTGCACATGTGGATGAGGCCGAGGGGTAAAGGGGCGCTAAAGGCGACGCGACATCGTCGTCTCGATAACTATTATATTACGCCGCCAGAAAGTCCGCTTTAATAGTTCTCCGATCACAATACAATGAGTATCAGAGCCGGTGGTATACTCTCAGAAAAGAGAAGCAGAGACTGAGAGACCGTTCGAAAGAATTTTACTTATTCAATGTGAACCAAGTGTAAAGAAAAGCTGGTTAGAAGTTCGAAAGGTTAAAAGCTATTCATGCTTGTTAAATCAGATTTTCCGCACCGGCCCACTGTACCGTGCATTGATTGTTGGCGAGTTTATAAACCAGTAAAACTTTAAAAAAAAAATACAATAAACAAATAAATAGTTTTGTGACACATCAGAAGCCTTCCAGCTTGTCACAAGATTTTTTTTTACAAAGTATGAACTAGAGTTTAAAATAATAAAGAATCGTGCAACACGATTTGTAAATTACGTTACATACAATAAATAAAATACATCAAAATAAGTCGTACACTATATTATACAGATTTTAACAAATAATAAGTTATTAAAATTAAACTATCATGATATCTAAAAACGCATTTAACCCACAATATAATATTATAAAAAACATACAACCATATTGAGTTATATTGACTTGTTAAGTACGCAGTATTTTTTAATAACACAGGCTAGCACTCTTTCTCTACATACAACCCAACAATGCGAATTGTGTCGATAAAGTACGTATAAAAATGGAAGAATTGTGTTACTACACAGTACATAATATGTGTGATAATTGATACTATTACAATAAAGTCATGTAATTATTATAAAACGACGGGCGTTTGTAAAATTAGACTCGTTATGCTAGATGAATATAGAGAATGTCATTTTGACAAGTAGAATCCAGGGGCAGACGTCACATGTTCCAGGGGTGGCAATGGACCCTCGTAAAAATAAATCCTTTGAATTTAAAGGATTTAACGGGTTAGAACAGGGACATGGGGAAGAGGGCATGTCAGGTCTAGACAAGTGCCATGCGAATATCAAATTTTTACGGGTCCTGGTCAACGGAATTACAAGCGAAAAAAGGCAGATAACCCTTTTAGTAAGCTAATTAAAAATAAGAACATAATATTTTCATTCTATCCAATTCATTCAAATGTGATGTTCCGTGAGCGCACCAGAAACCGGAAAATTATGGAGCAATTAAGTCGGCACATATAATATACGTATAAATAGCATAAAAAATACATTTAATGTTGGATCAGGTTTAAGTAGCTATAATATAGATAGTATTAAATTGAAGTATAGACGGAAATATTCAGCAAAAAAAATACTATGCAGAATATAGCTGGGAGTACCTAGATTTTAAATAACTTTTTTATCTCAAATATCAGTGTGCGAATAAGTAACGGGGAAAAAATAAAAATATGTATAGTTCTTAGGAGTATATTATAATATCACATAATATAATAATAACGCTATTTAATAGAAACTCAACGTAGCATTTGGATAAAAAATATGTTTTGTTTATTTTAACTTTTTTATTTTTTATTCTGCAGTTGTCCACGTTCACAATTTGCCGAATGGGCAGATATCACCGTTTTTCGGGAACGATATTTTGACACATGGAGATTTAATGCGCTTTATATTACTTTTACGTATATATATAGACCTGGACTCTGGCACGTATATATATATAGTATTATATTGCAACAGTCTGTGGTTTTGTATTGGTTGTTGACTCTGCTCAGTCCACAAATCATTCTTATTTTTACCCTTCAAAATTGAAATCTGATTTATTGGCTATCCTCCCCATCACCCACCTCCCGATTTACCGACTCTCTTTTAGCTATGATGCGTTTTACTAGGTCCCCTTTCTTTATCGCGCGGATATAAGTAAATTTATTTTTTTTTTTAAGAAAAACACTACAAACAGAATCTTATATTTTTCATAAAAGATTGTACTATCGGCAAAGAAAATTGATTAAGATTGATATATTTCACACAATTAGTACGATAGTGTAGCTATTCGTCACTGACACTACAGGCTGTCATTCACGCGATGTTCGATGAGATGTGTAAAGAATTACACTAGGGGCTGTGTAGTAGATAATGAAGAATCATGTGTAACTTCAGTGTGCGTTCATTATTACCACTTCACTCGGGATCGATCACTCGAATAGGTCTGTCATTACGTGACGACTAGTCTAATTAATGGTTTTTGTTCTCAAAAAAAAAAATGCAATTGTGTAGTTAGTCTAGAATAGTAAAGTTGTATTATCAACAGCAAGCATCAATTTAGATATAGACGTTATTATTAGTTAATTATCAGCTATTGGGTAATCTCTATAAGCTCTTCCAGATTTCCAGGTTCGTTTTTAAATTAAAAAAATTAAGCGTCTATCAAATTTGAACATTAAATGCATAATCCTTATATATTTATATATTTTTCACATTCGAAGTCTTAACCCTAAAACATAACATTTTAATTAATGTTACTATAGACATGTATAGCATATAAATGTAAAACTGAAAGTCCTGCACATTTAAGTTTTAAGCGTTAAATATGAATTAACTCTCGAAATAAATTGAGAAATATTTAAAATATAAAATCAAAAATACAAATTGCCATACAAAATCAAAAGTTGTCAATGTTTTCCACATTATTAGTATATCAAATTAAAGGCAATGTACAATATAAAAATTATGATTCTACATTTTTTTTTTTTTTATTTAAATTGTTCTGAATATTTTAAGAAATTGATAATTTACTATTAAAATAATTGCCTTGTTTATCTTTAATGCATTGTTACATTTATTTACAGATAATTGATAAAATATAATATAAGAAAAGGGATTATTTTCAATTGATACAAAAGTAACAATAATTGCAAATCAGTTGTACACTACAACTAAATCTAAACATTTAAAAAAAATACAAATTTGAAAATATGTATTAGTTCCTACGCTAATAAATTGAAAAATAAAATTTTAAAATATAGTCATAATACATTGTCTAATCCATTAAATTTTGATTAATACTTTTAAAGCACTAATTCTACCAAAATCACCATCACATTAATAACTAAAAAACCCAAATACATCAAAAATCAATTCATTCATTACATAGCACTTTTTAATTCAAAATGTACCTAGGTCAAAGTCCAATATACAAATTAAAATAAAGATATATAAGTTGTAAAAATTATTAATGCATATATCCATTTTACACAATTAATATAATAGCTAAAATTCTAGAAAAGGAAATTATAAATGATTTAGAAAATAGTATCGAGTAAATAAATTTAAACATAAATCGACCAATATATCAATTATCTTAGAAGTTCTAAACAGATCTTTTAAACCTTAATATTATGTGTTATGCACAATTTAATTGTTACCAGCTAACAAATTTAAACTAGATAATATAATTTTTTAATTACCTCACAAATTTTCTCCAAGATTCTAAAAAATTCTTAGAAACACAGGGATATGGAGAATTTTCCTGTGAAGGAACAGGTCTTTTTTTATTCCACAGCAAATCACTTAGCAATTCTTTTTCGGAAATAGCAGACTGCTTGTGTAGATTTTTAGTAATCTCATCTTGACTCTGCATATTCTATTATTTAAATCAAAAAGAAATTAAATATGGATCATGATATGATTTTGTTTAAAAATCTTTCTACTTACTCGGCATACATTACATGGTTCTATATCATTGGAAAATATTGGTGCTTTAGGAAAGTATGAATGAAGTATTTCTTTTACTACTTCTGGAACCAATCTCCTAGTATTATTTTCAATAGTCAAGTTTCCTGTGATCAAAAATAAAAAAAAGTCATTACATATTAGTAAAAACTGCACAAAAAATTGAACTATAAACTTACCATGTGAACATGTAATGTCTTCATTGAATCCCCATGACATGTACTCAGTATCATTTTTGTTATCAAAAGAATCAGAATCATCGTGCTTATCTTTTTCTTCATGACTATTATCCTCCACATCATCTTCTTTGTGCTCATCGTCTGTTTTTGATTCACTCTCATTTGGAATTAAGCATTCAGTTATCATATTTTTTGAATTATCTATTTTACTTTTATCATATTTTTTCTCTTCATTAGCTAATTCATCATTAACTTTTTTAGCAATAACTGAAGACAATATATTAGTCATTTCTTCTAAGACTGACTCTAATTCCAATAAGGAATAATGAAATGGTTTGAAATCATTGAGCTTTAGAATTTTGAAAATCGATATTGAATTGTTAACAAACATATGAGCAAGTTTCCGACATCCATCAATGGATTCCAATGTTATTCCTTCCATTTTAATAAACCGGCTTCTATCTTTGGGCTTAAAGAATTTTTTGTCCTCAACAAAACTGCTTGATGGATCACATACTACTGACAATAAATCTGGATTAAGAGGCAGTGCCGTGTTTGGGGGTATATCATGATTATTAACAAAATATTCAAACAATTCTAAGTACATTCGTCGCCAACTTTTTAATGAATCTTTTCCAACCCAGTAACTTTTTTCATGGTTTTCATCACTGCAAAATAAAAAAAATAAAATTTAACAAAGATAAAAATAGATACTCTTTTAAGTCAGTTCAAATTTGAATTAAGTATTTTATTTACAACAATGTATAATACCAATATGACCAGTGGCACAAATTAGTGCTCCCCCCCCCCCTTGATCACAATGATTTTTCGCAACTGACAATGACAATACACAACTATGGTTATTTTGTTTCTGGATTTCAAATAAAATAAAAATATTAAAAATATTTTATTATTCAAGTTATTGTACTTAACTCTGTATATATTTGTGTAAATTAAAACAAATTATAACTTATGAATGGATATAAATTATAAAATGAATAAATAAAAAAAAAAATTATTAATAAATTATAAATTCTGATAAAGTGTGTATTCAATTTTTTAAGTTTTTAACTTTTATCGACTATTACCTACATATAGATGAAAAACCACTGTTAAAGGCATACACATAAAAAACCATACACTTAAAATTATTTGTATTTTAATTAACATTTTTGATACTTCTGTTTTTTGTAGATATACTTTTTTAGCCATTTATTTAATCATCGATGGTTATATGAATATAATTTATGATAATTATTTTATTTGCAGAATAAAATATTTCCTAAATATAATAATTCTAAACAGAATAAAAATCTGTTTCTTACTTAAATTTAAAAATACTCACTCTACACTAGGAGTGGGATTCCAACTATGTAAAACTGTGGTGATAGTTTTATTTTGTTCAGCGGTTAATGTTTTGGTGTATAACAAGGCACATTTATTTCTTACACATTTCCAACACATTGATGAATTTAATTTGAGCCTTGGACCCCCTTGATATATACCATACAATTTATCAGCCTATAAGAAAAAATTAAATAACATCAAGTAATACATATCATATATTAAGTCTATTCATACGTACTAATTCTGTTCCAATGTATTTGGCTTCATGCACCTTATCAGGGTCAAGTAAGTTATGTTTGCATAAAATTGCACAGTTGCTTATTTCCTTGACATTTTGATTTGGTGTGATTTTAAACCAATAGTTAAGCCACTGTAATGAAATTGCTTCTTTTTTTTTTTCTTTTACAGATACAGAGTTCATTTCGGTTATTAAATTCAACATTTGCTCAACAAAAACTTTATCTTTGTCTTCTACATACTCCCGATTACTCTTAATATTTAATATTGTATTTTCAAAGTTATTATTACGAGCCTCCACAAGGTGAATCAGTCTTGGTGACAACTCCCAGTTAGATGATTCGGCTTTTAGTTTTGTAATCATGGTATGATGCATATAAACCAACATATAAGCATTGTTTGTTTGTAACATACCTTTTTGAATCTTGGGAGCTTTAGTAACTTTTGAACCATTTAACTTAAACTCGTCTTCAGTGCACAAATTTAAACCCTTGCCCTTTAGTTTTTCAACATTTTCATCATTCATTTTATACCATTCTTCGGCGGCAATATCTTTGATGTGAGCTGCAATAAAAAAAAACACAAATTTTTTATAATGTCGCACAATTATATATGTTAACATTAAACACTAACCAACATAATGACCAGAATATGCACTTGAACCTTTATGTATAAGAACTGCACATAAATTATATAAATGATTTTCTTTTGATGATTCATCAAGTTCAACCGGTAAATTTAAATACCGAGCCATATCTAATGTTTGCGAAAATTGTATATATGTGTTTAATTTTTTTTTCTGCATTGTTTGTCTAAAAAAAATTGAATATGATATTAATATTCGTTACAATAATATTGACAAGAAAACATACCTATCATAAACAAAACGCATTAGTTGAATATTAAGCACAGGCGGTAAAGTAGTTAAACATATTTTTCGTACAGCATCTTGTTTGCAGTTACAGTGATCACAATAGTATTGATCATCTCCTGTTAAATGCTCTTCTTTTAAAAACTCCTGCAAACTTTCATTTAACGTTTTATGACCTTTGATGTTTAAATCAAGTTCATAAAATGTTGACGGGCGTGTTGATTTAGTTTTACATTTTAAACACCTAGATATATAAAAAATGGATATATTTATACATATAAATATTATATTTATTGATTATTGTAGACTTTTTTCAATAATAGTACATACGTAGTAACATATTTGTATTCCCCAAGAAAGTTATCTCTAACCATATCTCTGACAGAGGCATCCGATTGTGTACTAAACTTGTTTTCCAAGACTGATAGGAACAAATTTGAAAACTCCTGAAATGTGATACAATTGTATTTAATTAGTATCAATTATAATCACACAATATAAATTGACTAAAAAACTTACATGAGCATCCTGTTGAAGAGCAGTATTAATTCTTAAAGTTGTAATAAAATCTTCAGGATCTACTGACCTTTGTTTACCAAATTGCATTAAAGCAAATACTAACTGTAGATGACCCACACTAGTCTCTGGTACATATGAGTTTTCAGCATAAAGAGACTTGTTTTGACTTTCAGTTGAATCTTCTTCTGGTTTCCAGTTAAATATTGCTTTTCTGTAAATTAAAATAGCAACATAATTACTATAATAACATTATAAGTAAAGTTTTTTTTATATAATATAAGATATTTAATCAAAATCAAACATAAAACACTAACTTAAATGGCTATATGGATATTTACCTGAAGTTAATGTTATGAAACCACAGCTGTAAGAGACTATTGATATAACATGTTGCACCCAAGTTTTTTAAACCAACAAATTTATTGTTTTGTCGCCGTTCAAGCTCTGGATCTTCATAGTCATTAACAGGTGTGCGCACTTTATCTTGAAGCCAACGTTGTTCTCCAAGTCCAGATAGACAGTAAGGATTGTTCTTACAATTACGACTGTAAACCAAAAAAGTACAATTAAAACAATTAAATAACCTTAGTTAAATATGTTTCCCGGGTTATGTACATAAAAGTGATGACTTTTTTAATGTCAAACAAAACAAGTCTGTTTTATTTAGTTGACTGTGCCTATTATTGATTTCAAAAATGTTTTAGATATGACTGTCCGGTTACAGTAACAGCGGTAATAAGCCGTCCAGGTCGACCACAAAATGCTACGGTTCATGACAGCTGTAGCAGTTATTTTAGGATAGTATGGTCGGTTCAATACAAAATGATGTATTTAAATGAAAGGAAAATGTCTACTGCTGCAGTTAGAATTCTGTGAGAAACCAAACAATGTGTTTCCACCTTTAATGTCTAGTTACCTTTATTTCCACCCAAATCAAAATCCATCTCTAAATTATTGAACTGATTTTTACATGGAAATTATACTAAATGCAATGATTGCTTTAAAATGTAATCAATAGCAACAGTGCACATTCAATTTTATTTTTAATTTAAATGTAGGTAAGTACCTGCATTTTAATTTAAATTATTTAAATATAGTGTACTATATTTGTCTATTCAAGGTGTGAAAGTCGTGCATAACTGCATAAGCAGTAATTAAATTGGTAATATTACTTAATTTACATTGTTATTAAATTGTATACAATTTTTTTTAAATGTTACGGCTAGTTTAATCTTTAACTTAAGTTTGTTATCAGTGCAGAAATGCTCAACTTTATTAATTAAAGAAATATAACAAATGACTGCTGTCAAGTTACTGCTATAAACTTGCTATAGTCAAAACAAAACAAAGCAGTCACACAGTTCAAAGTTATAATAAGTATTATCAGTCCATAATTTTCTACTTGATACGAACAACACAAAGATTTCAAATGGAATCAAGAATAGGGGTATAAGTAAAATCGATTGTTATGATAAACATTGACTGGGGAACCATGGAACAAAGGTCTGATGTACGACCAAAAGGGTTGAACTCACCGGCAAGAGAGAGGTTTGCAGTTGGGTAATCCTATGCGATATGCTTTGAGTATGTGGTCGAATTCGATGTTGTTTGGGTGAATGTTTTCGGCCCATGCCCACTGACTCTTTCTCTCGTGATCTTTCTTCTTGGACATGTCGTGCGCACCCTCCACATACGACGAAGCACGAAAACGTGAGTGTCAGGTACAGGTATGCTAACCGGCACGTCCGATGTGACTCCACAATGACTGCGAGCTTGGAAGATATGATAAGCGTCGAGAGAAAACCGTACCGAATAGCTGCTGCTCTGTCGTCGTTACTGAGAAGAACAATAACGTACTCACCAGCGTTCTGACAGACTTCTCAATCGTTTTAATCTTAAAAGCTATAGGCAACGGCGAACGGATGGGGTCAAGTCGGCGACACCGGCGATCGTCAATTGTTCCGTTCGTAGCCAATAATCACTGCTGGCTGTTGCAGCAGTGTCACATTCGTAAAGCAGCGGTATTAATTAGAGATGCTCTTGTAGTTTTGTTGTTGTTGTTGTTGTTGTTGTTGTTGATGTTGATGTCTTACGGCAGTTTGGTAACGAACTGCGGTCTGACATAATATTGTAGTGGATCTAGAATAGCCAATAACCATAAACTATTAAGGCATAAACCACCAACTATACTTTAAAAATACTATACAGCCGATGGATATCCGATATTGGTTTTTCGCGAAAAAAATCCAACCGATATTTTTATTAATATCACACATAAATATACTTGGGTATATATATATTATAATGCATATACATAAACACGAATGTGTGAGTGGGTCGGTATATTTATTACAATAATATCATTATTCCATACGCTGTTATCTAGGGGTTCTCAACTTGTGTGTACAGGAGTGCCGAGTGCGGGACGTAAGCGCGTAAGTTCAGTATTGCCAACCTCTTTTGCCGGTCATATTATTATCTTCCATCGTAAGACTTACTAGTACACTAATTATACCTATCAAAGAATCATTAAGTATTGAAGTAAAAATACATAAATAATGAAGTATGGTATCCAAGTATCCAACAAAAAATGTTCCTCCTATAAAACAACGTCAACTCATAATATATTTGTATTGCATGCATCACACATCTAGACGTACTGCGTAGGTTCAGTCTTCAGTACTTACTGGCTCGGTAATTAGAGTGTCAGACGCACAGATAATAAAATAATAGATAATATTACCTATGGCGCTATGCCAAGAGAGTTTATCACACGGAATTACGGGAAATGGGAATGAACATCGATGATGAAAAACCTTGACAGCAAAAGAGAGCCGCTGTGAAAGCAATCTTTCTCGTTGGAAAACAATATAACTGTAGAAAAAATAACTAAAAGCTTATCGTAAATCGTAATGTGTTTATTCTAGCAATGTACCTAATTTATTGTACCCGTTCTGAAATTGTTTAGCGATAGCCAATATGGAGCAAGACAATCACTATACCTAGATCTATTATAGTTACTATAGTAGCTATTGTATAGGGTTGCCATTCGTCCCGATTTCACCGGGACACTACCGGTTTTTACTACAGAGTCCCGATATTTTTCATTTCCCGGCCGGGACGTGGATAAGTACCGGTTTCTTAAAATAAGATTTAAACAATACACATATTAGTAAATAAGTAAGACCACTCTGTTTTAAATTAAAAATTGTGTACCTAATTAATTTTTTTAGATAATTTAAAATTATATTTATGAATAAGATAATAATAATACTATTATTACATTTTGTGCTATTTCTAATTTTAGACTTTCTTATTTATTTTAAATTATAATATAATAAAAATATTAAATAACGTTGGACTAAAAAAGGTATTATTAAAAATTCCAAAGAATGTGTTGTGCGGGGGGGGGAGGGTATTATAGTGTCCCGACTTGTATTTTTGTATAAATGACAACCCTACTATTGTAGCTATTATTATTTACTATTTTCGACGTTGGTAGGTACTCAATAGGTACCCAGGTAGGAACTAGGAGGTACTTAATCGTTCTGCAACCTTGGCCACCAAAAATATAATCAACAACTAACGTGTGTGTAGTTGGCCCCCCGACTTTGTACAGTTGACATCAGACCTATCCTCAAATTTACCAACCTTTTAGTAACAATTTGCAACCAAACAGTTTCCGAAAACTTCGTTTTATATGAAAATATGAAAACGATTCAAAAATGTTGGACCATTCAAAAACAATTTAAATGATTATTTGATATGACAAAGTGAGGGGGGGCTGCATGAAGTTCCCCCCCCTCCCAAATGGACATTGAGTTTTCACGGAAACTGTTTGCAGGTTACAAATTGTTTGATGTCGGTTACAATTAGTTACTAAAAAGTAAAAGGTAAAAGGTTACTAAATTTTAAGGTTGGTTTGATGTAAATTGGACAGTCGGGGGGCCAACTTCACACACGTCAACAACTAACGAAATTAGACTGCAAAAATTACGTCAATGGAAAATAATATTGACAAATGTTTACATTACATAACATAACATTTTTTTTTTTTTACCTGTTCGTATTTGTATTTTTTTTTTTTATTTTTTATCTTTTAAAATTTTTATGGTAATACATCTATGTTTTTGTCTGTTTTCCCATTTCCAGATATTTTTTCAGCAGTCGAATCGTCCGGCTAGAGTACAGATGGACAGACAGAATAGAAAATAACAGTGGGGACAAAGTCCTATGAAGGCGTAGGACAAGGTGGTTCGAACCCAATTATAGATAGATTGTAAATTACAGAAAATAGCCAATAAATTATAATATCTATTATCCAATCGTAGGCAATATTTACACAGGTCCCCAAAAGACTAAATATTAAGAGCACACCCTATCAACGTTGTCATATCCGAATGTTGTAAATTATACGAGAATGTTATGTTAGGTCTGTTTTAAATATATTATGTATAAATAAAATTTTGTTTAAGATTTAGATATTGTAAAAAGTCTACATGGGGCGATAAATAATATTTTCACCATTAAATTTGATTGTAAAGATAAATTTCATTAATATTAAAAATAACAGAATTAAATTATTATTTTAAAACTTAAATTGTTTTATGTGTTATGATGTACTATGACAGATAAAACAGTATGCGGCTATTCAGGCCGATGAAGGTATAAGTCAGGAAAAAGCTGAGCATGTTGCTTCTCATCAATCGTCAAATATAAGTGCCTCATACCTACTACAAGAGCCGGTTGAAGGCGGTTTGAGCTGTTCGGCCCTGTTTATTTACAATTTAAGATTGTGGTACTTACTCAGATAACAGTGATAAATCTATTTATTCTGCTTAAGATAGCAATCTTCAAAACTGTATATTAAAAATGATTACAAAGATTAAAGAATATTAAAAGTTAGATGTTTTTTTGTTCTTGTTTAATAAATTATTGTTACTCCCACAGTCCCACCTACATCAGGTAACTGGGTAAATAGACACAATTGATAAATGTAAGTGATGAGCAATTATTAGTACTAATAAGAATTTTCAGTGTATACAACTTGTTAAAATTGTTTGATAACCTTGGTTAAGACCGTCTTCGTTTGAATTGTATTCGATTAATTTCAGTTTTTGTTCCTAAAAATGTCAATAAAACATTATTCGTTCGGTCAAAACGCTTAAAAGTGTAAAATAATGTTTTACGAGGAATTTAAGTCATTGCTTACTAGTTGACGACAGCATATTGAAACTTGACAAATATTTCTTTTTAAGTAATAATGTGGACAATGGGGTCGGGGGGGGGGGGAGCTTCAGCCCTTTAACCCTTTTTTTCGTGTATGTGTACACGTTTTGTAGTAGAAAAAAACACTTCGATCTTAATTTGCAGGTAATTTCTGACAGCATTGGAAATTAGTTGGTACTTTTGAGCGGTCAATATATTTTCATGTTATTTTGAACCTATCTATTATCCATTACATGCAGTTATAACTTGGAATAGATCAATAATTTCTTGTGGTATTAAATTGGACTCTCTCCTTCTTGAGCCGTATAAAATAATGTATCAACTATAATAAGTGCATTGATTTAATCTAGAAAATCATATTTAGGGATATATATCACATAATATATATTATAATTAACTATTAACGGTCTTATGTAAATTTTGCGGTTATGCTAACAAAATATGACAAAACTCAGCTATATAAGAGACGTTTCGTTACCGTAATGTACCGCGCACATCGAATGGAGTATAACCGGACCCCACGAATGGAGAAATGTTGTATTTAGTGCGTTGTTGCCAAATACAAGTATAAATATTGATTGTTTAGCAATTTACAAGTATCAATATAACGTTTAGAAGACATTTTGAGATTTACAATACATATCATATTACTATTATATATAATATGTATATTGTATATAGCATTATAGCCCTCGACGTGCAGCACGAAGAAAAACAGAATCGGGATTTAATTCACGTAATTATATTATTATAATTACTAAGTTTCTAAACATTATAAAATATGTTTTATCAGTGTACATACTCAGTGGCGTAAATTCAATTGTCTTATGTAAGGGGGGGGGGGATTTAAATAATTTTATATTCATATGTTTATCAGAGTGTTTCATCCAAAGCAATATGTTTTATCAAAGACCAAAGACTATAGTTGTTATAATTATTAATTATATAATTAGTACCAGTCCATCCTACATGTATTTTAATAATTCATAAAATCATAAACCAATATTATTGTTAATTTAACTTTAGCCTTTAATAAACATTTCATCAAATCATAAATATTTTATTTTAATTTGAACATGCCAATTGTAAATTAATATAGGACATATTATGCATTTATAAATTAAATGTATAAATCATTAAATAAACTACAGATACTAAAAACATAAAGTAGGTACAATCTGTACAATATTGTGATAAGTACCTAAGTAATAAGGTACAACCATAAAACTTACTCATGTCTCATCGATCATCTAAATTAAGAAAAACAAGTGTTTGCATATTAATACGATACTCAGATACTAAATTGCTGAAACAGTTACAGTTTTACGCATACCTAAGTATTTAGAACATTGTTAATACGTTAACGTATTTGTACATTCACTTGATTACATTATGTCGCCTAATTTACCAATAAAAAATAAACTAGTGTAAACCAAATACATTAAGATTTAAGAATATTTAAGACAAACTATAAACAAATTATATCACACAATTGACTAACCTTTTAGATTACTATTTCAGATAGTACCTACCTATTGATTGATATAATATTTGAAATAAAAAAGTCATGACAGTACGACCATAGATTAGTACATTGAATGATTAGGTTTCGATTTACGACACTTGGACAATTGTGTATATTATTATAAATAATTTAATAAACAAGAGATAAGGGATAAAGTCATAAATTAAAATAAGATTTTGACGACGCCGGTATGCGGGTATGCCATTACAAAAATAGACCCCCACTCACTCACACACACACACACACACACACACACACACAACAGGTAACAGGCAGAGACAATTTACTAATAATGGTAAACAATATTTAGCATCTACCCAAAAATAGTTTTCATGCAAATAGTAAACATTTATTTGCATCTTTACCTGCTCGGATGAAAAATTAATATTTTTGTGATTCCAACATTTTTATAAATACTACATTTTATACACTTGATGAAATTTTCATGACCTATAAATTTTTCATTCTAACCATTTCAAAATTGGATTTTATTTTGTCCTTGAGGGGGATTTATCCCGAACCCCCTCCACATTTGTACGCCACTATGCATCCTATCCCATAATAGTAGCATGATGATATTATTGCCAAATTACAAGATACCGACAAAAACACACATGCGACAGTTGTGTAGCTAAATTGCCTATATAAAGTTCCGTGTTATCGTAATAATAAAATACCTGAAACTACCTAATCAGTGCCGGAGGATCGTGACTACCGCTTGGAGGGGAGTGAAACGGGTAACCCGTCTTCTGATGTGCGGTTGCCTGCGAGGGGAGCAACCCGGAGTTCACGGCTCCCTCTTCCTCGGCCGAGGAGCACCACGCGAAACGGTGGCACACGTAGGGAATTGACACGGGAAAGAACACGCGGTGAAAGGCGGTATGTCTCCCGAATATGTTCCCCGGCCACTCGCGGCGCGACGAGTTAGCGGTTGTTGCCGTCGCTTGTTAGTTGTTGGTGAGACCATCTGGCGTCTTGGCGCGGGCCTGGCTGCTTCAGCCACCCTTGCAGTGACGCTCGACGACACGGCTCGGCTGCTTGTTGTACCGGCGTGGGCACCGATTCCGCCCCGACGGTACTTCGACGACGGCAGAACGTGCACGAAGGTGAGTTGTGGCGTCGGCGGTGGAGACTTTATAGCACGATAGGTGAGTGATAGAGCTAAGCTAGGAATTGGAAGTTGCAACATCGAAATTGAATCATGAAATTCGATTATGAGTTTCAGGGTACGGCGGCGCTAGACTTCCGGAAGGCTACCGGCTTCCGGTGGTCACTAGCCTCCCCGCCGCCAATCGTCCAGTCGCTTGAGCTGCCATTGTGGTCGAGCCCAAGCCAGTCGTCTAGATCTTGTCTCTGCAAACAAACGCGCCGGCGATTGCGTTCGTCCGCCCTGTGGACGTTTGGAGGTGATCAGTGGCCATTGAGTACAAACCCACCTCGCCATCCCGTGTCAATCCCCTATAAAGCTTTTGGTGTCTTGCCCGGTTTTTTTTTGTAGCTTAGGTTAACAATAGTTAATAAGTTAATAGGTAATAACCTGGCGACTTTAGGCATTTGGCATTTTTCCACGGTAATAGATTATAATTTTTTTTTTGTTTTTTTTTCTAAATAAATTTGAAAAGACAATTTTTTTTGTTTGAATACTAACAGTTTTTGTTTTTCAAAATGACCACATTGTGTCAAAATTTATTATACTAAATTGTATAAAAAATTTTTTTTCCAAAACTTACACTTTCATTGTGCATAACATTGTCAACACTCACGTTGTATATTTTCGACTGTAAAATAAAAATACTGTTACTAAACAAGATATTGTTTTTTTTTTCGTACTAAGAGTGGAACTAGTGGAAGTATTTGGATTTATTTTAACAAAATAATGGGCTTCGATAGTTCGATGAATATATCATGCTATTTTTCAGCTCGTGTAAAGAGGTGTGATGAAAATTATAATTCATATACTTGCAAGTATCCAGGGATAATATTTTTAAATTACAACAAAATCAGTAAAATTGTTATTTCTCATTCAAATGTATCAAATTTCGTTCAAATATGAACTTGAAATATCTGCAATCAAAATAAAAACTAGGTTTGTGTATTTTTTGGTTATACCATTGACTACTTATGAAAAACTTCGTTTTTCAAATTTAACATTTCATACATTTTAAACCACAAAATGATTTGCAAACCTAACCTAACCTCGGCCGAGGAGGAGGGAGCCGTGAACTCTGGGTTACTCTCCTCGGAGGCAACCGCACATCAGAAGACGGGTTACTCGTCTCGCTCCCCTCCAGGCGGTGGTCACGATCCTCCGTGATCGCCCTCCTGGAGGTTTGTAGCATTCCTTATCTGATGGCAGATGCTCCAGTTCACCCGACTCCTCCACTTTTGCTTCGACCTCGTCTTCCACTAACACTATTAACTCGTCTACTGGTTCATCTGCAGCCTCCTCCTTCGGTCCGACGTTCAACATCGCATCTTGCCCGGACGACCCAAGCGCTTCGAGGAGATGCGATACTTCGTCTCCGCAGGCCAGTTCCGAATCTACATCTTTGCACAACGTCTCGATGACATCGTTTAGAAGGGACGACACGGCCTCGTCTGATGATTTCACTTCGGGCTGCATGATGTTATCGGTTGTATCTTCTAATTCTACTACGTCGACTGGATCGCATAGTACGGTATCTTCTGATGGAATGGTAGGGTCGGTTTCTCCTGGTTGGTTCGTTATATCTGATTCTGGTTCTTGTTCGAACATAATGATTCCCAACGTATCTCCATTTTCGAGGTTGGTGTTTTCCCCGGTTTCCAGTGTGGCTTCATTTTCGTCTTCCATCAATATGGCATATGTGCTCATTATTTCGCAGTAGATTTCACTGATGATCTATTCGATTTCGTTGTTCATGTTTAGTCGGGTGATTTTTGGCAGTGAACTTCTAGTATTGCGATGAGTGGTCGGAGACAAAATTGGCAAGTTAATTAAAATAACAATCTCGTCTTCGTCAGTCGACAAAAAATTAAAATATCCCCCTGGCGACGCGTTCGACGTGTCGTTTATAACTAGCCAGCGAGTCGAAGACCGTCGTCGTTCTTAAGGGCCGGTGTCCGGATTTCGGGCACGCTTATTTTTCTAAACATATACGTAGGTACCTATACGTCTTAGACGTTAGACTGCCTACCACTCAACCACGCACTGTTTAGTTGGCTCTTTTTAACAATTTCCTGGCTTCTTTTTTTTCCGAAATTCACATTTTAAAGTGGTGCTAGTGCTTAATGCTTACAATTATGTATTTTGGGATTCAAGATGAATGATGATCGATGAACATTTTTAAGTTTTGAACACCTTTACACGGAATATTAAATAACAAATTGAACAAAGTTTGAATCATATTATAGAGTTGGCATTTTTAATGGAGATTGTCCAATGTGTTCTATACAATTAACAAAGGTTAAATTTGGATTGACAGAAGAAGCGGTGATATACTTAGTGGTAGTGATTTAACTCATAAACGATGAATTATTAAAAATTAAATTTCATGCTTGCATGCCAAGGCTAAAATCGTCCAGTGAAGTATGAGTTTTTATTCTCGATCAGGGGTCAAAAAAGGGTCCGGACGATTTTAAAATAAATTGACAAGGTCCAGGAGATATTTTTTGTTTAGCAAGTTATCTAACTGGGAATATACTTAGAAAAAAAGTCAGCATTTAACTAAAAACAATTGGCTGTCCATTTATTTCCACTTTGTGGTCAGTGATTTGGGCCAAAGGCCAACTTTTGCCAACCCTATGTGTATACCCAGTTACTGAAAAATCTAAATCTATGTCATTGATATGTTACAATGTAACATCAGACTGAACTTCTATTGGAGGTATTATATTATAAAAAAAAATGAACATAATTAGGTAATAAATAACTATTGTTAAGATATCTGATATTTGTCCTGTACCTCTGTACATAGCCACATAGGCTATAGTTAAATATTTATGTATAGAAAAATAGAAACTTAAAAAAATAATACGTACAATTTAAAAAATGTTTTTTTTATGTAAATTAGTGTATAAATAATTAATAATATCATTATAAACTATAATACTTTATAATATTAAAATACATAACAGTGATATATTTGTTTGGTTTAATAAATACTAAATAGATAAGCAGTTCATTATACAAAAATATAATTTAATATTTATGTTTATACTTGTTGATTAAAATAATTATATTAAAAATGTTTGTTTAGTCTGTGACAGAATATCAGATAATCTTTTTAAATTATTTTGCAAACTAGTTGTATCTTCTATATTTTTATTACTTCTATGAACAATTTGTAGTAAATTTAAATATTCCGCTTCACTGAAACTAGCTCCTTTTTCCAATATCTCTTCTAGAATTTCCTACACACAAAAGGACAAATTTAGATTGTAAACTTTTGAGTTCTTTATTTTGTTTACCTTTGGAGTGCAAAGTAACAATTCATAATAATGAACTGTTTTTTCTAAAGTAACTTGAGATGCCCCTAACATTGCAGCTATGTTGTATTTTAGCATTGTAATATCACGTATTATTTTTCGAATTGCAATTTCATCAATAATTTCTATATTACGAGTATGGTTTACTAAACTCTTAGCCATAACTTCACCTAGTCCTTCAAAAATGTATTGAGATTTACTATTTGAAATTGCATTCAACATAGCTTCATGTAATGCTGATACAGATTGATTAAGATCCAAAACTTTGGGTTCAGTTGTGTTTCCAATAGCTGATTCAAAACTAGGTAATAGGTAGTAAATACTTTGAGCACGCACCTACAAATAAAACAAATTTATTATTATATTATAACTTCTACATTAAACAAAAATATTTAATTTGAGAGTTAGCCACTATATCGTCCTAGTTTGGTTGCATTTATTTAATGACATTTTTTAGCCAAGTAATCAAAAACTATTTTTTGATATATTTTTAAAAAATTATTAAAAAAAGGGAATTTTTAAATCTATTTTTTGTGTTGTTTTTCTATAAAGAATTTATGTATTCGTAGTATTCAAAAGTTATGGTTAGTTTTTCTGTTTAGAGCAATATGAAATTAATAAAAATTAAAAAAATAAATAATTAATAAGAAAAATAGTACTCAGAGATGATTGAATACTTGAATATTTAATTGAGTTTAATAAATTTTGATTTGTTAAACTATTTTTGGGTGGGAGAATCCATGCAGTCCATGTACGGTTTTATTTTATGATTATACTATACCAATATATTGATAATAAATACATTAGGTAAATATTTCTATATTTTTTTAGTAAAAACAGACAAGTACATTTTAAATTTATTATTGAACTTCTTTTGACAGTATTGGGTCAACAATGGAGGAAGCGATAATAAATATGAATGCAACCAAAGTTATAGCGTTCAAACTTCTAATTAAATACCATACAATAAACAAAATAACAATTTTGCCTGGTAACATAATACTTACTTCTAAATAAAGGTACAAAAGAATATTATCTGAAATGTTTAAGAAGTCTTTACCCAGTTGATGTAAAGTTTCAACTAGAGAGAGTGGTAAATTGTTATTGTCTGTTTTAGAACTATTCAGTTTGGGGACTAAATAATGTTTAGATTCTGGATTCGAAATCTCATTTAATTGTTTTCCAAACCATTCCTAGATAGAACAAAATATTATAATAAATTATAAGATAATTTTTAACAGAAAATTATTAGAAAAACAGTGTAACTTACCATGCTTTCCAAAAGGTGTGCTAAACACCTAAGTTGATTTATATCTGAAACACTGGTTACTTTAAAATCATTTCCTTGTAAGTTTTCAAATAACTTATCAGCTTCTTGGGTATATTGTTTTAGTTCATCCAATGAACTTTTTTTAGACTTATTTTCAAATTCTCTTCTCACCCAGTTGTGAGATTGTCTGAAAATAATATTCATGCTAGAGTATTTACGACTCGTGTATTGAGCTGCAATTAGTATTTACTATCTTTGAATTGTTACTGTTAATATATATGTATTAAAATTGTATTTTTCATACTACTTAAGATTAGACAGATAAATGTGTATATATTATTAAAATATTGCTATGTACTGACGTCCCGCTATATACATATTATATTCTTGAGGTAGGCAAAGGAACGCCGTACAAGGATTGTCAAAATAGACGCGTTAGAATATTATTAACCTCGGGTAAAGCTAAAAAAGGCTGAAACAACAATAAAATAGTAATTTGAGTAGTTCTGAGAATTAGACAAGGGAAATTGGGTTGCGAAATACATACAAATATAAAAAACTAGAAACGCTCACACAAATTTAATTTAAATAATAAATATTAAATAATTGGAAGCCAAATATTATAATAACGACTTGAGATATCGCAAGGCGAGTGGGACAATACCATTTCCTGGAACTTGTACACACAAGAGCAATAGTAAACGGGGTCAGTGCTATCTTGTCTATAGGAGAGGAGTGGAGATTAGGCTTATAAAATAGGGACCCAGCCACCCAATATTCAGATGTAATTTGTCAGAGCCAGTACAAGCACCTTCAAGCCGGTCGACTCTCTGACGACATTTCAGATACATAAAATTATTTCAAACAGTATTTGCATTCAAAATAAAGTCTACGTTCAAACTTATAAAATTGACTTGAATTTATGACACTTAGTCATTCATCACCCTTGTACATCAGCATTCATAGGCGGGATCACTACAATATTATCCAATTAACTTTTATAACTTAAGAATTTATAGATTTTCTATGCTGGTTTTTAGTGAAAGTCTGGTAAAATGATACATTATACTTAATTTCACTCTAAAAGCCCATTACTTCAAATATTAGTACTAGGAAAAGTGAAGATTTGTAAAATATTATATTTGATTAGTAATCATTGATAGTTCAAAATACCTATTTAAAATATTATGCTCTTTTTACATAAAAATCTGTTGTTATTTTTAAATAAAGTAAATAAGAATCAATTTTTTAAAATAATTCAAATTGTTTAATATCAAATGCAAAATAGTATAGTTTTGTTTTATGAGTAAGTAGATATTTGAATTTTTATTTTGACAATTTTCAGCACCTAAATGCAATGTGCAAGCATACTTAACAAATTGTCATTTCATTAATTATACAGCACTTTTCACTAACATGAATGTATTTTATTTTATTAATAATAGGCAATAGTTCTTACTTAAGATAGTCAACTAAATCATGTTTTTGAATCCATAAATAACTAACAAGCTTGGTAGTATTATCACATGATTTTATATTGGAAGTAAATAAGCTATCACAAGTTTCTTTATAGCTTCTACTAATGCTAACCATGATCATTAAGAAATGTGATGCATATTCTGGCATAGTTATGACTAACTTTTTAATTTGACATATATTATTCCATATGCTTACTGTACTCTAAAACAAAAATGTTTAAAATTAACATTTTAATTAACTTATACAACCTTTTAATTAATTATATACTGATAATAATGGTCTTGAAATGATTAACTCCTGCATTTGTTCTGGCGTAGTAATTGCATGCCAAGCATCAGCTTGTTTGGTAATTGATTCAACTGTAGTTGCTACTTTACTATGCTGACGATCAAGAAAAACTGTTCTTATGTATTCATTAAGCCATAAACTTAAAGTACAGGTACTCCTTAAACAATATTATATTTTAGCTTATATTTTATTCGTGATTGCATAAAGCATGTTGTATTCAATACACATAAGTTAGAACATATTTTTCTTCGTATATTCAATATTGGTATACTTATTTTGTGTAATTATCTAATCTACGCAATAAACATAATTATCAGAATCTAAGACTCCCTTACATATTAATTGATTGTTCAATTTGTTGTATAAACATTGTGAGTGGTTCATATATATATTTGATATTATCTGAACTTGACGTACAAATCATTGTTTGTGTCTGTGTTATACTGGTAAAAGGTCTCTACAAAATACATACAATCATTACTTTTTAATTGTTTTATAAAATGAAAAACTTAATTAAATATCATATACAAGGAGTCATATACCCACTCTTAAAGGGTATTAACTGATAAATAACACCTCTGTTTAGCATAATCCTATCAGCTAAATGCTCTGTCTAAAACACTTTATTAGGTATTAAAAATTAGTTAATAAAATATAATTGTATAAATAAATTATATTAAATTATGCCATTTATTCAATATATATGATGAAATAAATTTTACCAAATAACTTTTATCGAAAGCCATTAACACTTACTGAAAAGTGAGTTAAATCCAGGGGCAGTTAATGAAAACATGTAAACATTCAAACACGACACAAAATGATTGATTTTCAATCTCAAACTTTTAATATAACAACAGTGACATTTTTAATAATAAACAAACATACTTAAATACAACTTAACAGTTATTTTATTCAATCTCATCAACCACCATCCATAATAAGTAAGATAATTTTCATACATATAGATAACTCTCAGAATCCATTGAAAAAATATTTTTTTCTATCTAAAAAGTTAAATTGACATTGCTGTTAAAACAACTGCCCGAATAAACATTCTAAAATTGTCATAAAATAATTGCCCATGAAAATAAAGGATCACATTTTTCAATTTTTAATATTGTTTCTTTTAAATTACATATTATTGACCTACCAACATTAACAAAAAAAATTCAGAAATAAATAAATCACATTTACAAAATTTATCCTGTATATAGATATAGTAAATATATTTAACTTTTTTTCATTTTGGTTAATTTATACTTTTATATTGTTTTGTTATATTATTATGACAATTCTTTTTTACAATTATATCAGCAATATTTTTTAAAAAAACAAATGGTGTAGCAACTTACAAAAAATGTAATTTCTATTGAAATAGCCCTAAATTAAAAATTTTAAAATTAGAAGGTATCAAAATATTTTCAATGATATTTCCTTACAATACAATGGCATAATGTCTTAATTATTTTTATATTGAGCGTTACACATCCTTAATAGATTTTGTTTATTTTTTTAATGTAGGTATTATATTAATATTATATTATATATAATTTGACTTTCAAAATTTAATTTTTTTTTTTTGTTATTTAATAATAAATAATAAAGGATCTTAGACAAGAAAGCTGTTAACGAGGATTTTCCCATAAAAAAAAAAAAAAAAAAAAACAGGATATGGAAATGTCTGAAAAGTGACAGGGATTTGTCAATAATCTTTAAAAGAGACTTAAATACCATTTTAAAATTCTTGCAATATAAAAAATATTGTGTTACATGAGTTACAGAGAATGAATTATGTCAGAAAACTAATAGATACTTACTTCTAATATATCAGAAGAACTTTCAAAAGCATTTGAAAACTTAAAAAGACACTGTTTAGGTCTACAAAAAAAACAATTATTTATTTCATAATTTAGAATGTGTATTATATTAATTATATTAACTTAAAATTCAATGAACAGTTCATTACCTTTGAATTTTTTTTTTCGAAAAAAAAACATTCAGATCAATATTACTGAAAATTGGTGTAGATTTTATAACTAAATCTGAATGACTATTTACATCCAAATAATTACTTAAGAACATTTGCATCTGAAAATAAACAACTTTATTTTAACCTGATGAAATGCAACTAAGTTTTATACATTAAGTATAAGTTACCTTAAAAAATAAACCCAGTAAGTACTCAATAAATATATCTGAATAGTTTACTTACAATAGACTCAATATTTTCCCAAACATATTTAAGATCATATTTGTTGACATTGGCTAGTAGTTGTTGATCAACTATCTTATCTAAGCTGCACAAAAAGAGCTGGTGTGCATCAACAACTGAATAAAATTGTAAAATGACCCCATTTACTAAAGTTACTAATTGTTCTCCAGAATTTTTTGATTGATTGTTTGTGGATATTTGTTTTGTAGTTTTTTCAACTATTTCAACTAATTGTGTTTGCATTGTAGATTTCAATTTCTTAAATACAATATAATGTAGTTAAAAGTTAATAAAATTGAAAAAGAAAACTAGAACTTACTTCAATAGTATCATTTAGCTTGAAAAGTATTGCGAGGCACTCAACAGCTATAGGGACAAATTTTTCAGTATCAAGCTCATTAATATCAATCTCATTATTTTCATTTAAAATGTCTCTGTAATAAATATAATATGAATTTTTAAAAAAATAAATGCTTAAATGAAGTTAAATACTTGTGTGGAGCAAGTTGTGGTATATATTTGTATGATCTTCTTGTACTTTGCCCAAATGAGGAATTATATCCATCTGACCCGGTACGACGAAATGATTTAGCAGATTGTGGAGAAATAACATAAATATGATTCATTAATTCGTCCAATAATCTATTGTATAGAGCCTAATAAACAAAAATATATAATAACTAAAACTATAAAATATAAAACACATAAATTATAGATATCTCGGTGTTATTTTATTTTTATCTCTATTTGCTATTAGTATAATTAACAAACTTTTAAACAAAGGATAAATTCTTCCATATTATAGTGGTACTCAAGATCATAAATGTTCAAAGGTAAAAAAAAAATTATTTGTGAAGGAAATACTTCATTGTTATCATACAAGTTATAACTGTATTTATAAATTTGTATTACTTGTTTTTTTTGTTTCAGCTCAATTCTTAATTCATTTAATGCATCTATATTTTTCAAATCATTATTACTTATTTGTAAAGTCTCCATCAACAATTTAGTACATTGTAAGAATTGATTTTTTGATTCTAACATGTTCAATTGAAAAGGTACTTCTTTAATTTGTTCACTAAATAAAATATATTATATCACATACTTAATTATTCTTTACAATAATCAACAATTTAAATAGATTACTCACATTTGAGAAAGTTGTGTTAACATATGATGTTGCTCAATACTCTCAACATAAAATTTTCTAAGTTCATCCCGTTTACATCGTAACAAAGTTTTACATGCAAGTAGCTTCTGCTTAGCAGCTTGAACTCGTTCTCTAGATAAATTAATTTCACTAGACACTGATGTAAATAAATGCATAACACGGGCAAGATTTTGATGTTCCATAGAGATCAACTCCTCTAATTTTTGATCACATCGCTTATATTCCCTCTCTAAAGCAGTTTTTTCAATTTCACGATGTTCATTAGATTCAGTAGCAGACAATGCTCTAATCATAGTCATTAGTAATCCGCTCTATAAAAATCAATAAAAAAAATAAACATCTTTTAAATTTAAAATTGTTATAGTAAAATTATACAAAGAAAAATGAAAATTATCACTATAGATAAGTAAGTCTGCAAAAGAAATTCTGTAATAGTTTATGTATACATGAAAAATAGCTATTGTTTTACTAGGTTAAAATTAATCAAGATAATTTTTACACTTAGGCATTTAAAATATCGTGTTGATAATTCATGGGTTGTATCATACATTAATATTTTACAAACTACATTATTAAGTAACTAGTATTTAACTCAAAATAAAACTTAAATGTTAAAAGGAATGCTAATACAGCATAAATATTTAATATATCGATATTCAATTGTATAATAAGAGAGAAAGTATTTATTGATTTATAACTTATAACTTAAAAATTTGAATAACAAGAACTCACAGTTTCTTTTGGAGTCTTAATGCCCCTCGGTGGTTTACTTGGTGGATTTGCCATGGTTAGTAAGAAATAAATTTTAAAAACTAGAAAACTGTTCTAATTGTTTTTTCTTGACTTAAGAAAACTTAATTTTTTTTTATTAACTATAATTTAAGACTAAAATATTATGCGTCAGATAATATTTAAAATTGAATGTGAAATCAAGTTTGAAATGGTAAATGATTGACATACATAATATCTTCCTCTTTAGAATGTAATGAACAATAATCAACGTCCACTAATAAATATTAAAAAGAATTTTGTATCTACATTTTAATGTTAAAATTAAAATCCTAAATAATTTCTGCGATAATCAAATATTTTCTATTTTTCTTCATATGGGTGATAAGTACCTGTTTGAAAAATGATAAAGTTCCGATAAGGACTTTCAATTGAAAAAGCACTACCAACAGTTGCTATTGAATTTACCGTGTACATAAAATGCTTATCAATATATTATTATTATAACCGGTAGGCGGAAGATAAGCCCAAAAATATAAACATAAACATACAACGGAAATTAAATTCCAAGCAAGTCGCAAGTGCCATACAATATTGCACCACTAAAGTTTTCTATTTCCGATTTCGTAATCGTATGATTATAAATTACAATTTATAACACCCCTTCACTCAAGCCCTGTAAAATTCTTAAACACATTACTTATTGTATTTTTTTTGTTGTATACAGATAGTAAATATTCTTCTAAATAATAATAACAAAAAAACTTATAACAATGTAATATGTATAATGAAAGCCTGGACATAAATGAGTTAAAAAATCAAAGTTTAAGTTATAAATAACCAGATACTTTTAATCAAATCATAAGACATATTGCGTAAACATCTACTTTTTAAACCATATAGACTTCATTATTGTCTGATCATGTATTTAAAAAAAAAAAGAAAAGAATAACTTAAATCAATAAGTTTGAATATAACTTTTAACTTAGGTAACTGAGTTTAAAAAAATAGAATCATTATTAACTTTAAAATTTTTTATATCATTGTTATATGTCAACTTAATTCGGTTAAGAATTATTATTAACTTGCCCAGGCTCAATGTTATGTATAGTGAAGTTATTCACTAATCACAATCCAGCGTTTTAGTTTGAACAACGGAATTAAATCAAAAAATGCAATGATATAACTTCAAAAACCTTAGGAACTACCTTAGTTACATCACAAACAAAAAATAATCAATTAAACACTATAGATGTCACAATAAAAAAAAAACACATTATTGAATTATCAGTGAATTTTACTCAGCACACAGTAAAACGCTAACAAATGGTACAACGACCAATATACTTAATCATTTTATTTTTTAAATGACTTAATTTATTTCAAACTTAAATTAACAAAATAAACAAATTATTGGTTAACTACAACTCAGTCTTTGTAATTATTATATATTTGTTATTTGCTGTAGTTCCAGAAAATATTAGAATTGATATTTTTTAGTTAATTGAATACTTAATATTATTACATGTTATATATTATTATATATAAGTAGTTCCTAAATTTTTAAAAGTGAATATAAGATAATTGTTAGTTAACTAACTAATAAGAAAACAGTTGTATCACAGATTATACAATAATCATTTTTTTTTTCGAGGCAATTGATTAAGCCATTCTTTAGTTGTTATATTTAAAGTTGATATCAAGATCATGGACAAATGTTTTCAACTCTGTTATAAATGAAAACGGATTAGGAGAATTTATCCGTTTATTTTCAAATTCTAACACAATTTGTTCAAGTTCTTTTTTCTTTGAGGCTTCAATTTCTAAATGAGCAATATGCTTGACAGGTGACTGTTCATTTAAATTGAATTTTTCTATCTCTGATTTGAGATTTTGATAAAATTGGTATACTTCTTTTTTACATTTTTCTCTTTCCATAACCATCAAATCGTTTGAGTTTTCAAAAGAATTGTTTTTTTCCAAATCTATTCCATGTATTTTTGTTGAATTATCATTTGTACAAACTATATCGCAATCTGTATTAGCATTATTATTTTGTAAATTATTTATTTCCTTATTTTGAAGCAATATACTGGAATCATTTGATTCTTTTTGTTCAAACTTGTTAAAATTAGTAATATTGTCAATATTGCAATCCTTCATATTTTCAGTTAAAGATTTCACATATTTTAATTCATTGGCTTCTGATGTTATTACTACTTCGTTGTCTAAAATCTCAGTATTCTCAATTTCATCCTCACTCTTTACTGGCCTTACACATCCAATAGGTTCTTCATTAATTATTCCTATATTAAAATTAAGTAAACATATTAAAATACTAAAAAGAAATGAAACAGGTAATTTAACACCTACCACCAATGCTAACATCAGAAGAGCTTGTAGTCAATAACTGATTTATGCGTTCAATTTCTTTTTTAGCTTTAAAGTAGTTTGAAGTTTCTAAGTTCATTATATCATGAATATAATTGTTAAGTAACTGTTGAAATTGATGAGTTAAAATAATAATTTCACTAAAATATTTTTCTTTGTCAGTAAAATCTTCATCAACTGGCAAGTTAAGTTTTTTGTTTATACTAGTATACAAAGGTTTTAACCATGAAAAACAAGTATAACATAAATAAGCTCGAATAGATTTGATCAATTTATCATCCGATTCAAAATGTGCATATGAATCCAATGTTAAAGGTCCTAAAATAATAAATAGAAATAAAAAATAATACAGTTTATTAAGGCCAGTTTATAAATATGTATTACCTTCAGGAAAAATCCACATTATCAATCTTGAAAGGATCTTATTAAATTTTGAATTGGAATCTGTATACACTGTTTCATAGTCATATGCAAGTGCAAAACATTTTATCAAACGCTTTTGAGAATCTACAGTGAATAATCCAGCTTTTTGATACTGTAAGGCTATTAAACTAAACTGGCCAGCTAAGAATACAGTAATCTATAAAAAAAAATAGTTTATTAGTAGATTAATAATAATAATTGTTTTATGTCTGTTCCATTTTTTCATAATAAGTCCAATTTATTGAAATACAAGATTTTTTTTCAACAAACATAAGTTAGGGATAGATAAATATAATTCTATATCAATATATACAAAATCGAGAGTATTGTTTTGGAAAGTTTATTGCATGTAATATGTTTCCACAGCACATTAAAACAATTCTATAAATTGGTTTTGAATCAATTTCATTTTGTTTCAACTGTGTATTTAATTTAAAATGTCATCAATCATGAAAAAAAAATAATAATAATATAACCACACACAAACAAACAATTTACTTTACCATTGGCATCAAAAGTGAAGCATCTGAAATGAATTCGGACCCCACTATTTTTAATAATTTGTCATAATAATCTGGTTTATACTCTACATGCTCCAAAATATAATTTAAAATTGAAGAATTTTCCTTGTTTGATGTAGCACAAATCCAGTTTCTTACTATACTTTGAGTTACTTTGGGATCTAACTCATACATTGCTTCATGAACACCATTCCACATGTTTAAGTACTAAAAAAAAAACCACAACAACATTTAGAATGAGATACAAATATAACCCAACTATTTTATTTCTTTTTAAATGCTTTTAATATTTAATAAGCTATTTAAAGTAAATAGTAAATATACAACTTAAAGTAAAACACTAAATAAACAAATGATTTTTCAAATTTTTATTCAATATTAACTATTGTAGTTTGACGTATTTAAAATTATTTGGTGTAAACTTGAAAAAAAAATATTAACTAAGGAGATATTAGAGTATTTAGAATGGCCCGTTGACACCATTGGGCTGGACTCCATACAACTGCCTATCTTATACATGTAAAAGTTCCTTGTCTACTTACAAAATAGGAAATTACTGTGTACCTGGCCCAAAGTTGCCACGAGTTCTTTTTAAAATTTTTTATAACATAATAAATTATGTTAATAGATATATTAAACCAATTCCATTTTTTTTCTTAGAATTGAACATTATTTTAAATTAAAAATATTTTTTTTTTTTGTGTTCTGTGCTCCTTTCAGATAGTAAATATCAATAGTAGTAATAAATTTATAAAACTAATAGCAAAACTAAAATGTTTAATGCATTTACAATGTAAATATATTTTTTATAATTATAGGAACAAAATATGGAAACATTATCTGATTCTTAAGTAAACTGAAACACATTTCAAGTTTCTTTTTGAAAAATTAATTTCACTAATAATTTACAAAAAAAAAATATATTAGTTGATGCACAGTTTAGGGTAACACAATATCTCTAATTAAATCTAAACAAATGAGAAAAACTCACATCAAGTTTAGGATGATTTTTTAAAAGCTCTCTAGCTTCATTCCATGTATGATGTCTAAAATATTCGGTTTTCAGTAAATTAACAACCAATGACTCTTCCATATCTTCATCTATATACTTAGCTAACTTGGCAGCTAATGACAATTCTTTAACTTGCTTAATTTTTGTAAGACACGAAATAGCATTAAGCGTATCACCAATACTCAGAAAACTAAAAAATTTTTTTATAATTTAACAATATAAATAAACATAATTTTTGATGTTAGAAGTATATTTTAATTTATATTTTAACCAATGAGCAGCTTCTTTGGGATGTCCGTGAAGAACATTGTACTCAGCCCACTTTTTAGTTATTTCCAATACAATCTCATCATTTTGCTCATCTTGGCTCTTAACAACTGCTAAAGCTTCACGGAACAAATTATTTTTTAGTAACATCTTTGCAGCTTCATTACATTTTTTTATAGCAACTAAATATGTTGATGCTTTAGTAACTTCTCCAACATCTTCTAGTTGACTGGCATATACATCACACATTTTTGTCCACAATCTAAATATAAATATTTAAAATCAATATTGAAATGTTCATCCATTAGAAAATATAGCTGCACATACTCATAACTAACACTTGGTGCAACAGCTATCATCCAATCACTGATAGTTTTTGTTGCGATTGCATCCTTAAAATAACCTTCTAAGTTTTGGCCCCATATGTTTATATTGTTCATACAAGGAATCATTTGAATTGAAGATTTTTTTTTTAATGCACAGTCTACACAAAATATTTAATTGATTATAAAACTATTTAAATTTGGTTTTTCATATAGATAAGAATTTGAACTTCAACACCGAATGCAAAACATTCAGAGCCCCTGCCCCAGATCTTGTGGTACAAAAAATTATATATTATGAGGCTTCGCTCCACCTTAAGACCGGCTCTGATAACATTGTAAAGAACACTCAATTTCTCGGCTTGTTTACATTTTGTTTAATATATAAATATAATTACATTTCAAATGTTTAACAATTCTAATTTCCACATGCACAGTACAGCTTGTATATATTTTTATTATTAACACCTATATTTGACGCCTTATTTAGATAAGCATATTTTTATTAGCCATTTTGATACAACTATAATACTGAATCAGAAATTTCAAATTTAATCTTAAATGGTACTTATTTACTAATCAAGTGACCTGCTAAGTTATACAGATATTATACCATGAGATTGTATTTTTCTAATTGCCTAAAGTTAACTTCAGTATTAATAATTAAAACTATTGTTTAATGTAATAATTTAAATTTTAACACAAAAGAATGATCTGAATTCAAATGTTATTTTGATGATATAAATTGTTCCATATAAAAGTAATCTCAATTGGAAATTCGTAGATTTAATTGATGATTTGTTTTAAAATTAAATATAAAATTTCATATTTTAGGTCAATCACGGGTATACATAATTTATATTATTTATGATTTCTTAACTTACATTCATTCTCTAAAAACTTTTTCATTTCAGTATTTGTACCAAAAAATGCCAAATAATTTATCTCTTCGTCTACGGACACTTTGTTTGAGTACTTAGAATCAATGAATTTATCTACAGCTTTTTCTAAATGTTTTCCAATAAAAAGTTCATAACTAGATAATGGAAACTGTTGAATTTTATTTGATTGTTCTTTGCTTGAATCTATATTGACAATAAATATGAATAATTATAAATTGAGTTATGGTGCATTATACCAGAGGTTCTCAAACACTTTTTTTGTATATGCCAAATGTACATTGCAAATTAGTCATATTTGATAGTTGGTATGAGTAGCAGTTTGAGAACCACTGCGGTAAACTAATTTATAATAGAAGTTTAATAATAAATAGTATATACAGGCAAATAATAAATGATTATGATTAGAAAATATATGCCCCAATAAGGAATATAATAGCGAGTGTTATAATAAGTAATGCAGTATTCTCACTTAAGTATAAAAACTGAGGTACCAAGAAAGCTTTGACAAATAGAATCTACCTAAATATAAAGCATATTTTTTAATATTGTATGTACTCTATTCCGAAAGAGAATATTAAGACCGTGGACTGGTTTTCATCTGGTACTGAGCATATCCCAGCATATAACACCTGGCTACAAAAACAGGTCAGACAAGTCTGCAAAATTGTACCCATGTGTTCTGGAAAGGGATTATTAGACCTCAATGCTATTGTAGACCTTAGTTGTAATGCACAGAAAGAAGGTATTTTCTTTGGAAATGGAGTATATACTTTAAGTATAAATTATGCACAAGGCAATATCTAAGATTTATAATTGAATGAGAAATTCGATTTTGTTTTTAAACGTATAGAATTAGATGGCATCTAAAGAGGTTTTAGATAACCTTGAAGATTATATAGAATACTTTAAAATGTGTTCTATTATGTTAGAAATATAAAAAAATAAATACCAGTTTTAGAATTGTCGGCAACTTTTGTAACAATTTTTTCTTTAACAATATTTGGAGTATCTTGATTTTCTATAACATAAAAAATATTGTAAATTTATTGACCCAATACCAGTGATCAATAATAAATATTTATAAGCATTTGTTTTACTTTTGAACTCTGTTGTATAGTTGTGTAAATCTTTTGACAATCGCCACGAATGGATGGAGTGATCCGCAGAGCCAGTAAATACTATATCAGCATCACAAGGTGAGAATATTCCACACAATACAGTGGATAAATGTTTTGAATAAACTCCAAGAAGTGTACATTTTTCCACATTCCATACCTGAAATGACAAAATAAATAATACTTAAGTACCTATATTTGAATTTAACAAACCAAATATAAATATAAATATTTGGTGTAAAATGTGTCTTAAATATATTTAATAGTAATAATATATAAAAGCTGTAAAACCAAAAATTATAAATATTATTAATTAATTAAATTTTAAAGTTAAATCATAAATATGTTTGATTGTTAAAAATTGGAATAATTTTTGTAATGTATTGTTAATAGGTGATTGGTTAATGGTTTCCCCCTACTTGTTGTAAAATATTTGGGTGCCACGGGGACACCACTTGATAAATCATTTATACTGTGTTTTAATATTGTTCTATAACATGTTGAAATTGACTACATCAAACTCCTCGAAAACTCAAAAGGTTATTCTAGTTTACAATATTGAATGACTTCAGTACTTTTAGTAAATTATAATATTATAAATATTATTTAATTGTTTTATTTTTAACATTAAGGTACATCAATTTTCTAATTATTAAATCATTTATAATCCTATTAATTTAAATATATGACTAAAAAATAGGTCAAAAATTAACATACTTTGGCAGTGAAATCATTTGAACAACTTAAAAGTATTAAATTATGATGAGGACTCCATGCTAATTCATTGATTTTATCTTTGTGTCCTTTAAATTCAACAACCAATGACGGTTTACAATCTGAAAAATTAAATTAAATAATAGGTAAATAGTTAAAATTTAGATTGTGAATAAATAGGTACCTTCATTAAATTGATGGACTCTAATGCAGTGAGAACTTGATGCAAAATAATTTTTATATTTGGATTCTTCACTGTAATCAGAAGTTACATGTGTTGGATGCCAGATAATACACTCAACCGATTGATCGTGACCATTCACTACATATTTAAGTTGTAATGTATTACCGTCTAGTAAATAAATGCTCCTATAACAAAAAAAAAAAAAAAATAATGTAAAAACAATCTAGTAATAAATGTGCTTCAATTAAACAACAATACCCATTCGAATTTCCTATTGCAACTACTTCATAATTTGGTTTCCAAGCCATTTCAATACGTTTAACAGGTGTTGTTAGCTTATCTTCAATTTCATTAAACTGAGTATATTCTTTTAAATGAAATGGATCTAAAATATATGATGTTTATTTACTATAAGACAAGTCACAAATGAAAAATTATATTTTCACACAATATTAGTTGAGTTGTAGTGTTTTCATTTTTTTATGTCATTCATTTAAAACAGTTAATTGTCATTAAATTGTGCATTTTAAAAAAAAAGAGATAAAACAAAACCATTAAAAAGCGGATGTATACACTTACACATATTTCAGATGATGCCATACACGGATGTTTTGTTTCCACCTAACCTATGTGTACCATACTAGCATTCCAAATTTTATGATCAGAATTATTTATTTTACTCTGTTATTTTTTAATATTGAAGTGAATTGAAGATTTTATAATATTTTTATTTTAACTTAAGGGCATATTTTGAGCATTTTAAAATTGTAACTATATATAACAAATTATATTCTTTCAACAAATTTAAGTTTGATTATTTTCTCAAAAAAATTAGTATTGGTTTGTTATAACCCTGCCATTCATAATAAAAAATATAATAACATAATTGTTTAATGGAAAAAGGGTACCATTAGTATTAGGTACCTACCATAAATATTTATCATACAGAATTCCAGAATTATGAGAATTACGGAGAGCATTTTAAAGAGATACATTTTAAAGTATTATGATATCACGATGACATTATATACAATTTGTTTAAAATTATTATTATTTCTATTATTATCACTTATATACTATTTGTTATTATTGTTATTATTGTTATTATTATTTTGAATATTTTTTCAATATCGTGGATAGCGGGGAGATAACAAACCAGTAGGTATTGAAAATATTATGTTAATTTATGAGCTTAATATTATATTTATAATATGACTTACCTGTCCAAAGACTCATGTCATTATAAATTACAATTTGCCCATTACCAACTGCATAAAGAGCTAGTTTTGCATCTTTGACCATCTTTGTATTTGGAAATGGTGCCCAACATAACCGGTAAATTGGATTAGCAAGTACAGTTTTTAACAAGTTATTATTATTTCTTTTTCTTGTCAAATTAAAAACTCCAACACGTCCATCACCTGTAGCATATGCTAACAAACCTTCATCTTGGGGATGAAATGCTAACTAATAGGAAATTATAAAATTATATTGAAATATTTTAATTTATGGTATATTTCTAGTTAACCGGGCACCTAATATATATTTTTTTTTTTTTAATTGGCACACATCATTAGATTCAAAATTAGCCATATAACAGTTACAAATAAGACACAGCAGTGGCGTATTTATGGAGGGGGCGGGGTCCTCGTATCTTATACATGTTAAATTTCGTTTTTTTATATGATTAAACAAAATAAAAATTTACCTTACAACATAAAGGATTTTGTAAAAAATTTCTTCACTTTAACTGACAAAATGTTTAATATCGTGCTTTTTTAGTCATCAGTTTACAATGCCAGTATCTACAGCCACTCCCAAAATATGTTTTTCAACCTTAAAAAGGTTGAAAACTTATCTCAGATCAACTATGAATGAAGTTATTTCGGACATATTTATTATAAAAGTTATAATCGAGCTATAACGTATATTTTAAATTTGTTTTGTATTTAGGATAGGCTAAACTGACTGCCATTGATGTCTATAATTCATCGAGATACACCCCTCAATTTAAATGCAATTAATAATAATATAGCTCTAAGTCCTAGGCAAATAGATATTGTTCTCTAATCTCACAATACATAGTGAACAGCCTTTAAGTTCTCATGGGTTTTTTATAACACTTAAATATAAATTTTAAATTTTTGTAATCATGAACTAACTTAGTACCTACCTATGTCAGCAATTTATTAGTTTACTAGTGAACGACTTACATAATTAGTTAGTTAATCATGCTTTTATCATTATTACAAAGTTTATGATACAAATATATATATTATATGATAAAAAACTCAAAAATAGTACATGGACTTTTAAATTGAATATACTATATTTATTTAATAAAAAGAAATTTGAAGTTGTGGGAAGCAAAGCCCCCCCCCCCCCTCACGGATCTTTGTTCAGAAAGTTATCTGGACACTCCCCATGACAAATTCCTAAATACGCCACTGAGACACAGTGCTGCACTAGTCAAACCATAAGTCTGGTCACCTGTTATTGTGACGTAAGGTTGACGTGGACAACTTGTCATAGTAAAAAAGTGAAAAATTCAAAGTTTGATTTTTTAAAAAAAGATGCCAGATTTTTTAGTAAAAAAGTTTCAAATTAATCTATTTAACTCACAGATAACACTTTGGAGTCAACGGACTGACTCAATGTAATCAGTTCTAATTGACGTTTATTAGATACATTCCAATAATAAATTCTTCCATCGCCAAGACCAAATGCAAAGCTAATAATGATTGAAATTTAAGTACAAAATAACTTAAAATTATATGTATTTTGCATACTTACTCAGCTGAATTAACTGGGGAAAGTGAAAAGCAATAAACAAAACCACCAAGTGTTGGTACTTCCAATGGTAATTCGGTAATCTCTTCTTTACTTCTTAATAAGGGAGTTCGAATTAATTTTCTACCCATACATGATGACCATAAATATAGTTTGTCTGATTCTCTAATTTACAAAAAAAAAAAAATATTACACAAATTAAACTGTTTATATTTTAGTATTATACGTACCGAGGACATGCTATAGAAAAAATTATATCCTTGTGAGAATCACTAATCATTGACACTATTGGCCCAGATGCCATATCTGGTTTGATATCTACTTTAAGAATTTCTCCAAAACCAGATGTAACAATGAGAATTGTAGGTTTTATCCATTTAACACAACTCCAAATTAAATTATTTTTATTTCTGAAAACAAATTTAATATTTACAATCTAACTATGAATAATAGTCTTACATTTAAAATTCATATCATACTAGTGTTTATAATCAATGGTCATATTTTATAAATTTAAATATGTATACAAAATCTACAGTTTAGCAGTTTCGCAGCAAGTAAAGAAAGTGTATGAAAAGTATGAAAAATTGAGAAATAATATATTATATGTACCTGAATGTAGTTTTTCTTGTTGGTCTCATAGGCAATGCAACTGTAGTTTCATTAAACATATCTAAACCAGCACGACTTATACATAAGCCAGTTCTATCACAAGCTATTGATGCTAGTAATAAAGGTTCAGTAGATTGATCAGAATTTAATGGACTATAAGGAACTGGACACCAAGCCAATGAATTTATATTTCTTTCGTGATAATGCAATTTGTGTAACAATTTACCATCACCTAAAAAAATGTAAACTTTAAATTTCCAAACATTTCTTGAATTACAATTTATTTGTACCAGTTAGGTCATAGACAAATAGATGACCATTTTTACATCCTATAGCAACTAAATTCTTTTTATGAGGACAAGCTTCTAATGTTAAAGGCGAAGCTTTAATATCTAACGTATAATTACGCATAGTTAATGCTTGAATGTCCCACTTGTGTAAAGTCCCAGCATCTGACAATGCTACAACGGTTAAACATCCATACAACCATGTAACATCCACTAGATTTATGTTCTTACTTTTCTTATTCTAAAGGAAAAAAAATCAATGATCTATTATTATTTATTATTGAAAATACTAAATGTAACTGATTATTTTTATAACAATTTTTAAAACTATTAAACTACCTATAGTAAGTAAATTAAATCCTAATTTAAACAATACAACTTACCCCAAATGAATGAATATGATCACAGACCATGTTTTTTACTTTCCAGATGTAAATATTAAATTCATCTATTGAAACCAAATAATGTGCATTTTCTAAAAAATCAGTTTTAGGAGAAAATGATACAGCTCCAATACGACCACAACCCAATTTTGTATTCAGTCTAAGACGATTATATTGTAAATCATAGACACTATTACCATCTAAACCACTAACTAATACAATGATAGATCTTGAGCCATATGCAATTAACTTTCCACAATCATCCATAGTCATAACTTTAGATTTGTACCAGTTCATTGCCTGGGTAATCTCAAAAGTATTCATGATTCTAAAATAAAAACAGTGATTACATAGACAATTTTGTTAAAAATAATAATTTTTAACACTTAAATACAAATAACAAAGTGAAATAGGTAGAATCTGATGGAATTGAGTCAACACATTAATTCATTGTTTTGCACTTTATACACAAATTGAGCATTTAAATGCATTGAAAATGTAATGAATCTATTGCTTGACAATAATTGTTCAATACTTCAATGCATGTATTGTCATACTGGGGGTATTTGTACAGCCCGGCGTAAATATTCATGTTGTAAAAATACGAAAATAAACAAGACAATATTTACAAACCTTAAATGAACAGCCTGCGAATTGAGTAAAAAACAACGAATACACGTTTAAAAAGTATTACTAAATATACGTCTATACGAATATACGATCCGCACAAGACATCAACGAGCTTTTGGCGCACAACGCACGTGATAATATGTAATATATTATATTATGTATAACAATATAATAGGACGATAATATGACATCAATCCGACTGTAGCCTTATCGTTTAAATATTAACAGGGTATAATTACATATAAACGGTAAGTTGCAGGTGACAAGCACTTAACTTCCAAAATAAATAGAAATAGTAAACGACAATAATTATTTATTTTTATTATGTAACAAGAATTTTAAACCGGTGAGTGATTACACAGAATATAATAACGTTTGTTATGACGGCCGTTATCAATAACCAAAGGACTAAGGAGCGCACCGCGCAAGAATCGACCACTAGCTTAAGCATTGCCACCTTAGATCTATATGTAGATCATAATACAGTAAATATGGCCATACGGGGACGATTTCCCGCGCGCACGGTATTTACCGGGCCGCGCGCGGTAATTTAACGCCGGGCACGACCAAGCGTTACGTTGCCGCATCTGCCGTTTGCGCCTGGCACCTTTTGTTCAGTTCGCCATCTTGCTCTCGTGTGACGCCTGTGTTGACGACTGTACGCCGTTTAAGGGGCTCGCCGCTCGCGCAACAGTCAACAGTGTGCGCCGCCGACGGTCGTGCCTGCGTTTGGCCCTTCCGGAGATCCCGTCTGTTCCCGTGTCCGTCAGCCGATATTTGCCGGCTGCAGTTGCCGTTGTTTCGCACAGACACGACGAGATAGGTGAGTCGTTTCCAGTCCACTTTCAGTGTTGTGTAGATAGACAATCGTCAAGCCAGACGTAGTCACGTACGGTTGAGTACGTTACGACATTGTATTCGGTTCGCGTTGTCGATTTACGTGTGTGTATGCAATTAGGCGTACACGCACTTACGCACGCACTCGACAACCTACCTTTTTTTTTAGGCCTATCGTATAGGCAACGTATGTAGCTGCCGATGACGTGACACTGTCCAAGGCACCCGTGTCTGATATGTTGCGTTCCGATATACCGTGAAAAAAAAAATTAAAATTCGTTATTGCTAAGCAGAAATCCGCAAGAGCATCGTTTTCGAACCCAGTTTTACGTTTCACGCACCGGTTGTTTGTTGTAATTAATGGTGATCGGTATTTGAATGGTTTTTTCGTTTTTGACTTGACGGCAGTTATTTGGGCGCGGTAGGTAACGAGTGTAAAAGTGAAAATTATTTTACCACCGTCCACTATATTGTTAGGCGTCGTAGGTATTCGTAGATATCAAGAAGTCCATCAAATATTTTTATTTATAAAATTTTATAATATTATAACTTATTTCTAGTAGGTAGATGCAATAAAATATTCCATTTGTGTCTTACACTTTTACCTTGAATATACATATATACGTGAATGCATAATATTTTTCCAACTTTTGTGTCTTGTACAAGGACTTAAATAATTCTTAGGTTTTCCATTTTTTGAGTATATCTAACATTCTAAATCCTGTAATTATAAAGTATATAAAATCAGGATAAAGGTATTTTATTAGTAATTTTTTTATTTGCCTAGCCAAATATGGCTACCTACTATCATTGTAATCAAAATATTACATATTTATTAGTTTCTCAATTAAATTATGCATTATGAATTGACCTAGTAAATTAAATATTTGATCATAGTTATTCTTTTGTTATTTATATTCTATAACTATTAAGTTTTTTAATCCCTATTTATATAAATTAAAACATGAAAGTATAATAATTTTAATATTTACTTTTTACTTATTTTAAAGAGAGCCAAAAAATGGATTCGGCACCAAGAAAACGTGGTCGACCACGTGTAGTTAAAATGGAGAAACGTAGCCCTGAACCTGAAGATTTAGAAGCTATATTACAAGAAATAGATGATGAAGCTATTGATGATTATGATTACGTACCAAATGGGGTGGACTATGAAGTTATCAAAAATAAAAAAAATATCAACAATAATGAGGATGTGTATGACTTTGATGTAGAAAAGGAAGACGGGCCTGGCATAAGTAATTTCAAAAAAATCTTGCATTGTTGAAATAAATCTAAATAGCCGCGTTAATTATTATTTTTATTTTTTTAAGTTAAAGCAGAAATAATTCCTGAACCGGATTTGCTGGAACATGCGTGTGATATATGTCCAAGAACATTCAAAACCCTCCCTGGTTTGAAAAGACATAAAACATCACATGATCGGAAACCTCAAGAAACCACTGGTAATTAGAAAATATCATTTAGATATTTTTTCAGTTGTTTTAAAAATATTTGTCTTCATAATTTTAGTTTCGAATGATGATTCCATGAAAAAAGAAATTAATAATTGTGACTGTTGTGGTGAAGATTTAGCTACTGCTCATACGGTTTGCAAGCATAACAATTATTTTTTTATGATAGTAAAAACGACTGTATTTTAGATTGGTGATTTTGAATGTTATGATTGTGGAAACTTTTTCAAATTAAAAGTTAATATGGAGCGCCATCAGTTAATGGTACATTGCTATGATGACATTTTAAACTGTCCCACTTGTGAATTCAGTTGTAAAGATAAAGAAACATTATCTCAACATTTGTATTCTCATGCAGGTAAATAATTATTAATTTTAAATTTTATATTAATGAATTATTAATTTATCAATTGTTTTTAGGAACTTTAAAACCTTATTCGTGTCCTGTTTGCTTTACATCATTTAGTAGGAAATATCATCTTGTACGTCATAATATGCAAACTGGTTGCGATGGTTCAGAAAAACCCAAATTTCCATGTCAAGTAAATTTAATTTATTTATACATAGTGAATAATATAACTTATAATGAATTGAATTAAGGTTTGTGGAAAAGTTTTTAACCGAAAAGATAATCTAAGAGAACATTTACGAGCTCATGCTGGTCAAACTAAAAAGAAGCGTACTTATAATTGTGAATATTGTAATAAAGAATTTGTTGGCTCTGCATTATTAACTGTTCATAGAAGGAGTCATTTAGGTAAATTTAAATACTTTAAATAATTCTATATATTACCTACATTTCTTATTTTCTGTATATGTTTATGCTAACATCAATACTGTAGGATTGCAATTAAAGGTAATTGTTTATCAGTGTCTGGTGTGTGACAAATAAAAGATATCATATTTTTATGATTAAAATATATGTTTTATTTTGTATATAGGTTACAGACCATATCAATGTGATTTATGTCCTAAACGTTTTCCATCCAGTGGAGCCATGAAAAAACATCGTAGAATTCACACTGGTGAACGTCCATATGAATGTCAACAAGTAAGTTTTTTATTCAAATATTAATTGTATAGGGGATTTTTTTAATTTTGAAATTGTTTTAGTGTTTTGCTAAATTTGCGGCAAAGGAAACTTTAAATCGTCATATCAAAACACATACCGCTCTGAAACCACATTCATGTGAATTCTGTGGAAAGACCTTTATACAAATTTCACAATTGCGTGCTCATTTATTCCACCACACAGGTATATAAATTCAAAATTGGCTATTGAATTTTTAAGCTATAATCATTAAAAATATTTTAGGTGAAAATGGTTTTACATGTGATATTTGTGGCAAATCTTTTAATCGTCGTTCGCGGTTAACACTCCATACTAGATATGTACATGAAGGAGCTGAACCATTTATGTGTACTGTATGCAACAAAGCATTACTGCGAAAAGAAGATGTACAGAGACATCACATTGTTCATTCTGGTGTTAAAGCTCATGCATGTCCTATTTGTGAGAAACGATTTGCAATGAAGTCTTCATTAAAAATTCACTTATTAACTCATACAAAAGAGCCTCCACGGGCATGTGATGAATGTGGTCGTGCATTTATCCGTCAGGATTGTTTATTACGTCATATGCGTTCCAAGCATAGAGATATGTTAGCTGAAATAATGGCTGATGCCGAAAAGAAAAAACTAGAAGCTCAGCTTTTGGGAGTAGTGAAGAAAAATAAAAATAACCAAAATGATTCGGATGAAATTGACAATGATAAAGAAGACGACGATGAAAGTATTGATGAATTAGAAGATAATGGGTCAACTACAAGTGAAGAATCCAATCAAAACAATACTTTGGCAGAATCACTAATGGAATTGCTAACCGTGTTAATAGATGAAAGTACACTTAAAGAGTTTGGCTGGCCAAAAACAACAGTTGATCATTTGATTGAATCTGTGATAAAGTATGTTAATTTTAAATTTTTACACAAACATATTCAGTTAACATCTAGCAATTAATTTTAAATTCTTAGAGATCTAATTTAGTTAAATAAATGTTATCTTTTTATACACCACTATTATAAGTTTTGTATTAATGAGTATTATTCTCTTTATAGCATAATTTTCAAAATTACACCTCTAAAGATCTTATAAACTATCTTAATAATAATTCTGTTAAATAAATAGGCTTAACTTTATTCACTTTCGATCACCTAACTGTTATTATTTTATTTTAGGAGATGTGGTGACACTCCTGTAGCCGCTGAAGATGCTTCATACATGACTAGACTAAGGGATAATTCAAAACAATTATTTTCCATTATTATTGATGATTCAGCTATTCAAACTTTACTTACCAACCAAACAATTGAAGAAGTTATTGAACATGTGTTAAAATTGGCTAAGGCGTAGTTTAGAATCCAATCATCTAATTGCTTATTATATACGTCCACTTTCATTTGGTTGTTACAACTCATTTATCAAAGGTCCGACTATATTTTTATAATTATTGTTTAAATTTACGTTAGAAAGATAAAAGTTAAAAATATTATCAGTTTTAAGTAAACATTATTTTATTATTTCCTTTATGTTACAATTATTAGTAAACTATGTCAGTTTCCTGTTTTTATTAATTACTTAGGTTTATTAAGTGTATTAAGTAATTTATAACTTATATTTTTAAGAAAAGTGCACCTTATTTTGTAAAAATATTTACTATTATGGAATTAATTTTTTTTTCGGTATTTAAATTTATAATATTATTTTATTTTACTTATTTTAATTTAGATTATTGTTTTAGTTATCATAATATTCTTATAAAAATTAGGTGTATGGTATGGATTGAATTAAATAAATAATTATTATATACTTTGTGTAAAAAAAAGTTTAGTGCATTGTTAAATCGTTAAATGTTTTTAAAGAATGTATCCTTATTGGTTATTTATCCTGATTATTAATAACTTATTACTGATTCTAAGTCGGTACTATATACTGCAATAAATTTATTGTATGTGTCATGAGCACGATGTAGGTAAACATTTTACCTACATCGTGGTCATGAGTTATATCACATGCTCTTACAAGTTTTCAAATATAATATATATTTTTTAATTTGTGGTCCAGTACCATTGGTAGATGTTGCGTGCGTGCTATGAAATTAAACCTACAGAAAAACAATGGCGTAAATATGAAAACCAAATTGTCACCATAAAAAGAAGAATACCAACTGCAATTTCATTTTTTTAATTCGTACTTATTATAATATAGTTTTCTTATTAGTACCAATATTACCTGCTTATTATTATGATAAATAATAACTAAATGATAATGAGATACAAGTACCAATAGTACCATATTCCATAATCCGCACACCAAACGATGCGTTATTTTTTCCGCTTCTGACATCGCTCGATCACTTTGCTTTTACATTTCGTATTTCGTTAAAAATAACGTTTAAATGAAACAAAAATTCACTCTTGGTCACCGTCTCTAATGGATAGGCAACTCACAAGTCACAAACACCCTGGGCAACTGTGTCTAATTTTGTTAATATAGCAACGGAAAGCGACTACAGGATCTAAGTCAGTACTAATAATTTTTTCATTTATTATAATAATAGTTCTGCACTAAAAGCCTATTGACTATAAAATGGTTATTTATAACAATAGCGATTCACAAATGTCCCATGCACAGATATACCGAGGCACCGAGTACCAAGTACCAACAGTTCAAGTCTTTAAATCTTCTAAAATAATGAGTAAATACATTAACTACCTATGTTAAAATTGAATAAGATAAAATATAAAAATATTGCTTACCTCAAATAATTGCATAATAAGAATATTATAATTATTTCACATTTCGCCTGTTCTACATTACTGTGTTGAGTGTTGACGTAATGTCAACGTTATTGCATTATCATCTGGACTACAAAAATAACCCAATTATTATTTTATTTCATAAATTATGATTACGAGAATCAGCGTTATCATTTTTCATTACATTATTTGTTTTTAAGAATGTCATAGGCTTATACCACCTTTTTTTCATGAACTTAATATTATTAAACGGTATGAGACATGACTACATGAGTAGGTATCTACTACCTACCTATAAGTGTAGGTACCTATACGATTTGTTTTGAAGCCATTTAAATTAGTGTTTTAATAATTGTGTGCAAACAATTAGGTTATGGACTTAAGGTTTCTATTTTGGTGAACAAATAATCCCTCCCCCCCCCCCCCCAAAAAAATGTATTAATCAGTAAAGCCACCGTCTATACTCTATAATATTTATATATATACCTAACCCTCCATTTTTTCATGACATGATTTCAACAAAAATGTCAAATCACCAAAAATTAAATGGTTGAATATAATGTATAAATAATAAGTATCTACCAAGTCTATAGGTAATCGTTACTATTTTATTCAAAAATAATATTGATAATCATAAAATACTATGCAGAATATTGGTAGGTAGGTACACACAGTCATTTGTCATACATTAAACATTTATTAAAAATGTTAAAACACTTAAGTAAGTTAATAGTACAAACAGATACTGTTAATTACATAATTATCTTCGAAGAATTATTGTTTAATAACTGTATACAAGGACATGAACGTTGGTGGGCCGGAGGTTATCCCCCCAGGAGATAGCTAACAAATATATTAATGTTCAACAAAATTTTAAATTGAGGTAAAAATTTGAAAACACTTGCAGGTTGCCCCCCCCCTCCCACGATAAAATTTCTAGCTACGCCCTTGAATTTGTAGAGTTAATATGTAAAAAGATAAATATACGATATTTTATAAACGATACAGTTGAAACTAAAACAGTAATTAAATAATTAGTATGGTTCAATCGATTAATAATTATATAGGATTATTGGAATGAATAATACTGACTTACAGCATATATTGTGCATAACATTTAATTTGAAGTTGAGCTCTATACGTTTGATTTAACGAGCAACTATCCGTACTTAATATTCTTGATGTAGCACATAATTAGGTAGCTACATACAAATCCAACTGAAGAAATGAAGACATCTTTAGTTATTTCAATCGGGGTTTTCGCAGTTTTTACTGTATCAGGTAAATATAAAAATTTATTTTCAACGTAAGACGATAACATGACGGTGAAATTGAAATGAAAAATTGATGTTTATTTACGTTGACATCCGTTGTAATGATATATAATATGCACCTCAAAATTGCTAACATTTTTATTAGTTTATTCAATTTATGAATATTTAAAAACAATTTTATCTTCTTTATGTTTAAAAACAGAATTCCCAAAAATGATATCATCAGTAGGAGGTACCTGCCATAGAGTTAATACTTACTGGGTAGAACATAATAAATTGAGAACTTCTTAGTTTCTTACCTGCTAACTTTAATGCGACGTTGCCACATAAATTAAAAATAAAAATAATAAAAATAATAAAAATACAATATACAATATATATAAGATATCAATCACCATATTTTGGTTACAAAATAAACTTACATGGAATTTTGTTTTAAATTTTCAATCCTTACCTATTAAAGTTAAACATTTAATAAATTGTTAACAAAAAAATTATATTTAAATTTTAAAAACTTTAAAAAAATTTTAATATTTAAAAATCGTCGACAGTGTGCCAAATGTCTCTTGTTAATCGCATGAATTGTCGTACATTTTATAAACAAATTGTGAAAAATGCCCAAAAAATGCATTTTTTTTAAAAAACATTTTTTTTTTTTTTTTTTTTTTTTTTT